>NW_016806331.1:613497-679665 GCF_001698545.2 Rhinopithecus bieti | reverse complement strand
TTTTTTTTTTTTTTTGAGACAAGGTCTGGCTTTGTCACCCAGGCTGAAGTGTAGTGGCACGATCTCAGCTCACTGCAACCTTAACCTCCTGGACTCAAGCAATCCTCCCACCTCAGCCTCCCAAGCAGCTAAGACCACAGGCATGCACCACCATGCTCAGCTAATTTTTTCGTATTTTTTGGAGAAATGGGGTTTCACCATCTTATCTGGGCTACTCTACTTCTAGTTTATTATTTCACCTGGTTGATTTTCAGTTACAGAGTTCTAGCTACAAGCAGGTTCTTATCCATATTATTATTTAAAAATTTTTTAACAACCTAAAATTCAATAAGAAGGAGTTAGAATTCTGGGCAAGCATTAAAAATGACATGAAAATATTTGTTGATCCAATTTTTGTAAAAAAATAATTATATATAGTCATATATATGAAAAAATCTGAAAAGAGCTACAACAAAATGTTAATTACAGATTATCTGTGAATAATATTTTATTTTTGCTTAAATCTCTATTTGCTGCTTTTTTTCTTATACATATATAATAGTTAAAATTTTACAAGCCAAAACATTACCTTGGAGATGCAATACTCTTTTTTAATTATTATATTGATATTGCTGAAGCACCTTCAATATATTAGCTGCCATCACACAGATTATCCTATTCCATCATCAAAGAATTAAATAACAAAAAGACTTTTCCCATTTCACCGCTGAAAAGCCTGAGTTCCATCCAGGCTTGGTCTCTAGAGCACGCTTTCATAGCGCCTCCTTATTTCTGTAACACATTAACACACAGTTTTATTGCACGTTTGACGTAAATACAGTGGGTAAAGCAGAAATTGTCATCTCTATTTTTTACAGATGAGAAAACCCAGGTGCACAGAAGTTAAAAATCCCTGCCCCTGCCATCACCAATGCCGCTGCTGGGGCTAGCGGTCCTGCTTCTTGGCTTCATGATATCACCTGTCCATCTTACAAGCGGAAGAAGAAGAAGCAGTTGGAACACTGATGTAGACCACTAGAAGTGGATCAGCACACAGGAAGAAGAGCAGGGCCCCCAGCCTGCCTTTGACACCCCAGGGGTTGGGTAGTGTAGTGCAGGGCCCAGTGACAAACCAGCAGATTCCCCGGGGACTGAGCCAGCCACTGAGCCCTCCAGAAGCCAACCTTTGCCTCCTTGCCTGGTCCAGTCTGCAAAACAAGCCTCCCCGCTCTATGCCCACGTGCTCAAATGGAGCATCTGTGAGGACCTGGGCCAGGCTCAGTGGTCAGGGGCTCTGGCCACACAGAGGTATCCGTCTACCTGCGAATTCAGCTGACACAGTGAGTGGGCCTGGTGGGTCTCCACCCAGAACTGCTTATTCCAGTCCTCTCCCAGCCTCCCAGGGAGCTCAGGGTCACCCACTCCTGCCTCCCCCTCTGGGATGATGCAGCTCCCACCTCCTCCAGGTGCTAGGGCAGGCCCTTCCTCAGGACAAAGCTGAGCTGAGGCAAGGGCTGTTCCTGGTCTCCTTGGTGACCTTGTGGTCCGGCCCAGCCCAGACCCCAAAGCAGGGCCCAGTGTCACCTGCTGGATCTTGGAGGGCTTCCCCGATTGCTCTGTGCTTCCAGTATAGAGGTAGAGCTTGACAGCGCCCACTGCTAGGCAAAACGGCCTGTGAACAGGTTAGGAAGAGGCGTCCCTGCTGGACAGCATAAGCCTGCGGTGGGGGCTTGGCACCCTATCCTCCAGGCAAAGCTGCCAGGTGTGGGAAGCCAGCCTGCCCTCCCTGTGGCAGCCCTGAGAAGGGTCTGCAGACCTAAAACCCACATGGCCCCTGACCAAAAGTCAGTATTGGCATGTGGGCTATTGGTTTGGGACTTTTACTCCAGACAGTGGACTATTCTTAGAATGCTAATGGCAGTATTTACTGTAAAAGTTTTACCAACATAGGAGCTATTTGGAATCCTCTCACTGAAGAAACACTTCCTGGGTATCCTAAGCGAACCTTAAACAGCACATATGCAGACTGGGGTGCAGTCTGCCTTCTGCCTCCCAAATGCCCAGTGAAGCAGGGCTTGGCATGAGGAATTTGAGTTTTCAAAGCTCTGGGATAGAAAACTTCAGACAGTGGCTGCCTCGGGGTTACCTGGCCAGTCATCCACTCTTCTGTCACCATTATGTGACAGCTACATGCCTTGTCCCTACACAAAAGGACCGGGGGCAGGACACCCGCCCCCAGCCCCGACCAAAGGATGGGGATGTCAGTGCCTCTTGATGCCTCTGCCCCTCCAGAATGCACACTTGGCACATGACCTCTGACCCTCACTATGCTTGACCAGGAGAGGCCTCCAATACCAGGGCTCTGCTGCTACACCCCATTCCCCCCTTAAGGGAAACTCCAAGGGGCCGAGTAGTCACAGTCAGGGGTTATCTCGTAGTGTCCAGTTCCTGGTTACATTTGAAACGCTAATCATTTAAATTAAAGGAAGGATGCTAGTATAGACTACAAATCCCAGATTGGTGCGGTGCATCGGAAATGGTGAGTCCTCCATCTTACCATATTCCAGGGCAGGACCTAAATGCACGGGCTGAGATTGGGAGAGAGTTAGGGGATGAGTTCAGGAAGGCTTGAGTCCAGGAGCCTGCAGAAATCCACCCTGGCTCACCCAAATCATTGTCACTCATGGAGACAAGCTAGAAGATGAACCAACAGGCAGGGATATTTTGTCAGTAAATACTTCAGAACAACTGCCATGGGATGCTGCTGAAGAACAGATAAAGGATGGATCTTCAAGGGAGGTGCGTGATCCATTGAAACAGGAAGAGAGATTCTTGTAGTTTGTTCAGTAGGCCAAGTCCTGGCTGGGCCCCATGTGGGCATGAGAGACCCAGGCTCCCAGCTCCACCTGCAGCAGGAAAGCTGGTGCTATAATATGTGGTTTAAAAGTGTAAAATTGTCCCCAAATCCTGTCAGTTCTCAGTCTCCCATGCAGGCTGTAGTGGGTTGAATGGCGGCCTCTGAAGGACATGTCTGCCCAGAGCCTGTGAATGGGATCTTGTTTGGAAAAAGGATCTTTGCAGATGCAATTAAGAATCTTAAGATGAGATGTTCCTGGATTAGGGTGGGCTCTAAATCCAATGACTGGAGACTTCATAAAGAAAGAGGAGACAGATGCAGAGAAGGGAAGGTGACGTGAAGACAGAGGGGGAGGTTGGAGCAACACATATCTAAGCCTAGGACCACAAGGGTGGACACGCCACCAAGCCTAGGACCACAAGGGTGGCAGCATCTCCAGAAACCGGATGAGAGGCAAGGAACCAGTTCTCCCCTAGAGGCTGTGGGAAGAGTGTGGCCCTGTGGACACCGTGGCTTTGGACTAGTTGATCACCAGGACTGTGAGGGAATACATTTCCGTTGTTCAAGGCCCCAGGTTGGGGCAGTTTGTTACAGAAGCCCTTAGCACAGACCTAGGAGCGCCCATTCAGTGGGCGATTTCTCTGATTAATCTTGAGAGTCTCTACCTGCCCACCCACTGACTGACTTGCCGATTTCTTTGAACTCTCTTGTGACTGGGCTCCACAAGAGGACAAAAGAGGGAGGAGTCTTTGAGGTGGGTGCATGACTCGTTGAAGCCAGGAAGAGATGCCTGGGTTTGCTCAGTGGGCCAAGTCTTGGATGGGTCCATGTGCGCATCAGAGGCCCAGGCTCCCAGCCCCACTTGCAGCAGGAAGCTCTGATGTGACCAGCAGGTCTTGCAATGGCACCACGTAATCCTGCACAGCCCAAGAGATGCCACATTGGTGATGGTTCTTGTGGCCAACAGCCACTGCCCAAATGGCCCTCAAATGAAAGCTTCAAGTCTTGGCTCAAATGTCCCCTTCTCAGTGTCCCCTTGGTCCCCCAGGCAGTACCCCTGCCCCTCATCCACCCTCGCTCTTCCTTTTCTTTTTCCTGTAGCTCTCATTACCATGTTGTATACTATGAGGTTTTCATATTTATTTTATTCTGGATGGAAGCTCCAAGAGATGAGCTTGCTCGGTCTTCTCTCGCCGACATTCCTGGTCCCTGGGACCCTGCCCGACAGGTGGCAGGTGCTCTGTGACACACCAGCTTGATGAAATGGGGGATCGAGTTTGCATCCAGGAACCAGCTGGAATGCTATGCATTGCATTCTCTGCTCCCTGACTGGGGGCTTTCTCTGGCCATAGGAACTGCTTAACCCTCTGTAGGGCAGCCCAGAAGTCCCAGGGACTTAAAGCCAGGGCCAATGAAGCATGCAGCCTGCTTTAGAGTCCTTTCGGGGAACAGCAGTTCCTCAGAGGATCCTGGGGCTGAGTCCCAATGACCACAGCAGGACCCTGCTCACTGACCTCCCCCTCAACTCTCCTCCCTGCTCTCTCTCCCAGGTCACAAGTCTCACCTGGCATCTCCTCCCAACTAAACCACCTGCATCCAAGTCTTCCTGCCAGAGTCTGTTTTCAGGGAAGCCCATACTAACACACAGCCATGGGATTCCACTGGCTGCTCCCTCACTCAGCAGCTCAAATATGCTCTTTGTAGTCGGGGGACTCACACGGGTCCTGAAATGAAATCCGGGAAGGCTTACTTCCAAAACCACCAGGCGCTTTACGCTCGCTAGTTGTCTTCTAGATTCTGAATCTGAAAGGAACTATCGCTCACCACGCAAAACAGCCATTCAGAACACGTTCTTGGCAGGGGAATTGCTCATTCAAAGGCTCAAGACACAAGCCAGAGACCAGCGCGCCTCCTTTTCATGTTTGAAAGGATGCACAGGGACAGCTCACGGGGCTCGGGGAATCGGGCTTGTTCTGCGGGTGCTGCATTTGGGCAGAGAGCAGGCGGTCACAGGCAGAGATTTTCACGGACTGATTTCACTCCAAGTGGGAAAAGAGTTGTCAAAGCAGGAATGCTGCCGTGGAGTGTCTTGGACCCCCATGTGGCAGGGACTGTGCCTGCCAGTGCACAAAGCCTCATGGGCTGGTCATCCACCCCAGGCACCCCTAGCAACTCCCATCTCCCAGCAGCTGCCACACCTCCACCTGGACACTCCACACTGGCCCTGCCGCCTGACCACTCCAGGGCCGGTCATCCGCCCCAGCGCACCCCTAGCAGCTCCCATCTCCCAGCAGCTGCCACACCTGCACCTGGACACCCCACGCTGGCCCTGCCGCCTGACCACTCCAAGGCTGGGCCCATCAGCCCGCTTGTCTTGGCCAGGAGACCCTCATGGCTTTTCAGTCATTCTGCAAAGCAGCTTCTTGCTGTTGCTGTTTTATTCTGGTTGGAAGAATGTAAATGCCATGCAGCAGATAGAAGCCGGGCTGACAGTGCAGTGGCAGGAAATGAGGAACTTTGCTGAACTGAACAAGAGAACCTGGAGGGTAGACCCAGCAACCACGGAAACCACTTTCCCCCAAATAGACCAACTTGACCGAAAAATCAGCTACCAACTGCATGTGGCACAGCTGGGCGCCGACACAATGCTGGAAAGCTCAGCCTCACCAAGGCTCAGCTCTAGGGCAGGGGCCTGGCTACCACTAGAGGGTGAGCAGAAAGATTAGGGGGCCTCCCACTAAGTGACATTTTAGAACAGTTTTTCTAAATATAAATGTAACAAATATTTGTATTATGGAAAATTTGGAATCTATAAAACTTTTAAATGTATAAAACTTTGAAACACTGAATTTACAAGCTCAGGTCTTGCTTTTCCGTGTTGTTCTCAGATTCTTTTTAAACCTAGGTTTCACATTGGCTGCCCTCATTCTGTTCTAATATCAGAGAACCTATGGTGTTTCCAGACTATTCTTGAAGACTGACCACTGTGGACATCTTTGTTCAAGAAGCTCCCTTTACATGAATTTTATTCTCCCTCTCAGAAAGGAGCATGGTCTCAAGAATGGGGGGAGAGCCAGGTCCTGGCCCCGCCCTGGGCTCAGCATCATACATAAAAGTGTAACTAGTAGGTCAAAGTAGGATCCCCCCTCAAAATTTAATATTTAAATAACAATTTTTTAATAGAAATAACACATGCTCATCATAGAAAAAGAAATTTTGTATGATGATGTTTTGGTCAAGTCCGTCTATTTGGGGGAAAGTGGTTTCCGTGGTGGCTGGTTTCTATTCACTATTTTAAAATTTAAAATAGTTCAGAATTCCGTTTCCTGCTCCTCACGTAAGGAGCTTAGAAGTCATCCCTTTATCCTAACAAGTAAAAAGCTCAGTGAACTGAAAAATCAACAATTATTCTTGGGTCTATCAGAGCAATGAGGTCACAGGGCAAACTGCTGCTTTCCAAACTGGAGATAGAAACCGGTTGCGGGGCGGGTGGGGAGCTAGGGGAAGGATAGCATTAAGAGAAATAACTAATGTAGATGACGGGTTGATGGGAGCAGCAAACCACCATGGCACGTCTATACGTATGTAACAAACCCGCACGTTCTGCACATGTATCCCAGAACTTAAAGTATAATTTAAAAAAAAAAAAAAAAATTGAGCTATGAGAAAGAAAGAAAAAATGAAAAACAGGTGGATACAAAGAATCCCAGCCCACCAGAGCAGACACATCTGCAGCAATCAGGGCCAGGTCGAAATCCTGAACTGTAATTGACAAATTGCCAGAGGCTCATGGTGGGCAAGTCTGAGAGTTACAAACTCCAGGCAGGCCCAATCACAGGGGGCCCTGGCCTCTTCTGTGACTTTTACCTCCAGAAGCTCCACCAGGTTCTCACAATGAAATCAGGGGAGAATCTCCTCATGCTTCTGGCAAGGGGAGAGAAAAAGGAACCAGTTTAAACTACACTGGGGGCATCCTGAGGCCTGCCCTCAGAAGAAACTACATTACCAGAGCCTAACCTGCTGGGATTTTAGCAGAGCCTAACTACCTAGAAAGGGAAATACCTAGCTCCAACCCCCTCTACACATCGTGTCCTAGCTAGGAGGGGAGAGAAAAATTGAGAAACACTTGTGAAGTTCGCAATCCAGAGACATCGTCTTACCAAAGGACTGAGACCTACTCATAGGACTACAGGATGCTCCCTTCACTTCTCCCGCCATGCCTTACACCACATCACTGAAGGCCTGTCTTCCAGAGTTCCTTTTACCCAGGATGTCATGTTAAGCTACCAAGAAAAAAAATTACAAGGCACACCGAAAGCCAAAAAACAGTTTGAAGAGATAGACCAAGCATCAGAACTAGACTCAGGGCAGGAATGTTGGAATTCTCAGACCAGGAATTTAAAATAACTGTGATTAATATGCTAAGAAAAAAAGGAGACATGAATTACTAATAGCAGACGTAAAGGAGGGTATATCACTACAGAGCCCATGGACATTAAAAAGGGTCATAAAGGAATACTATCAACAACTCTATGCCCACAAATTTGATGACCTAGATGAAATGGGCCCGTTTTTTGAAAGATACAATCTGCCAAAACTCACACAAGAAGAAACGGACAATATAAATAGGCTTATATCTGTTAAAGAAATTGAAGCAATAATTAATAACCTTCCAAAACAGAAAGCACTAGACTTAAATGGATTTCCTAGTGAATTCTACCAAACACTTAAAAAATTATACCAATACTCTATAATATCTTTCAGAAGACAGAATCAGAAGGAATACTTTCTAACTCATTGTAACACTACTTAATACTTCTTAATACATTCTTCCTAACTCATTTCAGCATTAGGCCAGCATTACCCTAATACCAAAACCAAAGACACTGCAAGGAAAGAAACTATAGACCAATATCTCTTATGCATATAGATGTAAAAATTCTCAATGAATATTAGCAAATTGAGTCCAAGGATGTATAAAAAGAATTGTACACCATGACCAAGTGAGATTTATCCCAGGTTGGCAAGGTTGAACATTTGAAAATCGATTAATGCAATCCATTACATTAACACGCTTAAGAAGGAAATCACTTTCCTTCCTTGATATGATATTGATCAATCAATAGATGTAGAAGAGCATTTGACAAAATCCAACCCCATTCATGATTTTAAAAATAAAATAAAATAAAAACTCTCAGGAAATTAGAAATAGAAAATACTTCAAGTTGATTTTTTAAATCTACAAAAAAACCCTGCAGCTAAGATCATATTTAATAATGTTATATGTATATATGGAATATGTATAACATACTTAAAACTAGAAGCTTTCCCACTAAAGTCAGAAACAACTCACAGATGCCCTCTCTTACCACTCCTTCACAATGTTGTACTGAAGTCCTAGCTAATGCAATAAAACAAAAAAATGGAAATAAAAGGTATACTCATAATTATGGAAGGAAGAAATTAAATTCTCTTTGCTCATAGATGACATTATCTATGTAGAAGGTCCAAAAGAATTGACAAAAAAAAGTCTGGAACTAATAAGTGATTATATCAAGATTGCAGGGTACAAAGGTAATATACAAAGGTAAATCACTTTCCTATATTGCAGCAATGAACAAATGGAATTTAAAATTAAACACATATCATTTACATTAGCACCCAAAAAATAAAATACTTAGGTATAAATCTCACAAAATATGTGTAAGATCTCTATGAGAAAAACTATAGAACTCTGATGAAAGAAATCAAAAAAGCACTGAATACATGGAGAGATACTCCACGTTCATGGATAGAAAAACTCAATACTGTCAAAATGTCAGTTTTTTACAAGTTGATCTTAGATTCAACACAATCTCAGTCAAAGTCTCAGCAAGTTGTTTTGCAAATATCAACAAACTGATCCTAAAGTTTATATGAAGGGGCAAAATGCCCAGGATAGCCAATGCAATCAATATTGAAGCAGAAGAACAAAATTAGAAGACCATCATTATCAGACTTCAAGACTTACTATGAGTAATCAAAACAGGTTCAAGCCTGTAATCCCGAAACTTTGGAAGGCTGAGGCAGGAGGATTGCTTGAGCCTAGGAGTTCAAGACCAGTCAGGGCAACATAGAGTGAGGCCCCACCGCCACAAAAAATGTTTTAAAAGATTAGCCAGGCCTGGTGACATACAGCTGTAGTCCCAGCTACTCAAGAGGCTGAGGTGGAAGGATCACTTGAGCCTGAGAGATCAAGGCTGCAGTGAGTCATGATCATGCCACTGCACTCCAGCCTGGGCAACAGAGTGTGGCATTAGCAAAAGAATAAACAAATAGATCAATGGAACACAATGGGGAGCCCAGTAATAGACCCACATAAATAGAGACAACTGACCTTGGACAAACGAGCAAAGGCAAGTCAAGAGAGCAAAGATAGTCTTTTCAACAAAGAGTGCTAGAACAACTGCCATCCACATGCAAAAATTATCTAGACACAGACCTCACACCCTTAACAAAAATTAACTCAAAATGGGCCATAGACCCAAATATAAAACGTAAAACTCCAGGAAGACAACATAAGAGAAAACCTAGGTGACTTTAGGTATGGAAATGACTTTTTACATATAAGACCAATGACATAAATGATGAAAGAAAGTTGATAAGCTGTACCTAAGTAAAATTTAAAACTTAAACGATGTAAAAACAAAAAACTATCAAAATGAAAAGAATAGCCACAGACTGGGAGAAAATATTTGCAAAATATACATCTGATAAAGGACTATTACCTAAAATATACAAAGAACTCTTAAAACTCAACAGGAAAATATGCAACTCAATTAACAGGCAAAAATCCTGAGCAAATATCTCACCGAAGAAGACATACAGATAGAAAATAAGGGTATAAAAAGATCTCCCACATCATATGTCATTAGGGAATTGCAAATTAAAACAATGAGTTACCAGTACACACCTATTACCATGGCCAAAATCTATAACACTGACAACACCAAATGCTGACAAGGATGAGGAGCAACAGGAACTCCCATTCATTGCTGGTGAGAATGAAAAAATGGTATACCTACTAATATGGTTAGGCTTTGTGTGCCCACCCAAATCTCATCTTGAATTATAATCCCCATAATTCCCATATGTCAAGGGAGAGACCAGGTGGAGGTAATCGGACCATCAGGGTGGTTTCCTCCATGCTGTTCTCATAATAGTGAGTTCTCACAAGATCTGATGGTTTTATAAGTGTTTGGTAGTTCCTCCTGTGTTCATTCTCCTTCCTGCTGTCTTGTAAAGAAGGTGCTTTGCTTCCCCTTTGCTTTCCACCATGATTGTAAGTTTCCTGAGGCCTCCCCAGCCATGCTGAACTGTGAGTCAATTAAACCTCTTTCCTTTATAAATTACCCAGTCTCTGACAGTTCTTTATAGCAGTGTGAAAATGGACTAATACAACTGCTTTAGAAGGTAGTTTGGCAGCTTTTTATAAAATTAAACACTCTTACCATATGATTCAGCAACTGTGCTCCTTGGTATTTATCCAGATGAGCTGAAAATTTGACTAAGGTCCTAATCTGTGGATCCCTATAAATCTTACCTTATTTGGAAAAAGGGTTCATGCAGTTGTGATTAAGTTAAGGATCTTGGGATGGGGCTTGGGGCTTAACCTGGATTATACAAGTGGGCTCTATATGCAATCACAAGTATCCTTACAAGAAAGGGGCAGAGAGAGATTTGATACAGAGGAAAAGGTGATGTGACCACAGAGGCAGATCCTGGGTGATGTGACCACAAGTCAAGGAATGCCAGCAACCAGCAAAAGCTGGAAGAGGCAGGAAACATGCTCCCCTAAAGCCTCTGGAAGGAATGTGGCCTTGCAGACTTCTGGCCTGCAGCATGAGAATAAATTTCTGTTGTTTTAAACCACCACAACCATCTGTTGCTCTAATGCATTACAACAACCACAGAAAATTCATGCACAGTGACTACCCAGATACTCTCCCTCAGTTATCACTCACATTTCAACTACACTGGCTTTACCAGTTATCCATACATCCACCCCTCTAGCCATGCACTAATCTATCTTCTTTGTTATGCAACTCAAAGCAAATTACAGATATTCATACACTTCTAAACACCTCAGCATGCTTAGCATTAATTATAATTCAATAATTGTTTTTTCTTTTGATGTAAAATCTATATACAATGTACAAATCTTACTTGTGTATTTGCTGAGTTTTGACAAATGTGTGAGTCAACCTCCTGTCAAGACATAGAATAGCACTGTCACCCTTCCCGGCCAATCTTCTCTTGCATTCCACAAAGACAATCACTGGTCTGATTTATTTTATCATAAAATAGTTTTGGCTATTCTAGAAGACTATATAACGGGACCATAAGTATGTAACTTGTATGTAAGGCTTCTTTCAATCAGCATAATCGTTTGAGGACCATCTGTGTTGTATGTATCAACAGGTCACACCTTGTTCCACAAAGGAGTATCCCATTGCAGGGCTATGCCCCAACCTGCACATCCAGGTAACGAGTGATATATGCCTGAGCTGTTTCCAGTTTAGGGAACTGATGTACAAAATGGCTGTGGTCATGTTTGTACATGTTTTCTGTGAACGTATATTTTTCTCTGGATCAATACCTAGCAGAGGATCGTTGGGTCAAATGATAAGAATCCACCAGAACTTTCCCAAAGTGACTGCACCATGTACTCGCCCACAACAAGGGTGGTTGCACCCCGCATCCCCAGCCTTGCTGGCATTGGGTATTGTCAGTCTTTTTCATTTTAGTCCTTCTTGTCAATGCATACTGCTGTAGAAATCACCACATTCAGCATTGTATATAGAAGGAAACTTTTCTAGTGCTGCTACATATTTTTCTAAGGCATGATTTTAATGGGCCACATGCTACTAATGGTATGAATGTATTTCATCACACCCCCTTCAACCACTCGGTCTTTTCAAAACTAAATGTCACTGCCTCCCACGTTTCAGTCACAGGCAATCCTGTCTGTCTCCTGAGTCTAATCCAGTGAGGGACACACACAGGTCCACAGGCATCTGTAGGGTAACATGATGTATTCAGGCAAACACAGCAGACTTAGGAAGCCTTAGAGCAGAAGCCTGACTCTGAGAGGTTGGAAAAGGTCTCTAGAACTGACGGCCAAGCTCAGTCCCAAAGGATGACTACGAGTTCCTCAGGGCAGGCTGAGGATGTGTACGGAGGAGGAAGACGATGGAAGCAGAGAAGGCTCCTGCCAGGTCTAAGGGGTCAGGGGAGGGAGGAGACAGAGGGGCCCAGGAACAGTCCTTCCTGGCTGGCCTGTCCTGTGGGCCTAGGGTCAGAGTGCTTGGAGCCTGAACCCAAGGCTTCATCTTTGGTGAGTTTACCGAGATCCCTCTCCCATCCCTTTACTGGATCTCTCATTTCAGTCTCTTGGCCAAGGCCAGTGTGAATCATCCCTCCCTCAGCCCTAGGCTGGTGGCCCCATCTCTAGTTCCTGTCTGCCCAGGTCTTTCCAGCCTCTGGGTGGCCCCTGGTGGACAGGATGTCAGTTGACTCCAAGCCAGCTCTCTCATGGTATGGGGCCTTCATGTGGGCACCCCACCTGCCCCAAAGCACTCTGGGGATGCAGTGTTTTCCAGACGAAGGCCTCACTCTGCGGCGCCAGCCTGTCTCACAGTCTCCCAAGTGCAGGGGAGTCATACCCAGTACAGCCCTGGAACCAGGGTCAGAATGAGACCCTCCTCCCGGTCAGGGCTCCCCAATCCGTGCACAGCACTCTTCAAAGGAATCGCCTTCCAATCTCCAACCATCCCTTCCCTCAGCCTCTCCACCTCTTTTGTAGGCTGGAAATGGGTGGTCCACTGAGGTAACAAACTGGTTTTCTTTCACCTCTGCAGGGCCTCCATGACAGTCTTCAGCTCACTCTGGAAGACGGTGCCTTGGGTAGGAGCCATGCCCTGTTTTCATGTCCTGGTTCATTTGCTTTTGCCCTGAATCTTCTCTCCCTCCCCAGCCTGTGGAGTGTGTATCAAGTTGTGAGGTGGAGAAACTGCCTCACATTCATCCTGCATTCTTCCAAAACAGTTGTTTATTGTGTTAATATGTTTGTAACATTGGGGACAGAAAAATTTAACATTCTAAGACTGCAAAAAGCCTTTTCTCAATATACTATCTCATGTGGGAAGTTTCAAAAGTTGATTTTGAAGCCCAAATGTTGAAAATAGGCTCCTTTGTTTTCCATTGTCCTAGGAGGGCCTCCCTTCCTTGAGCCAGGGATCTTGGACCACGCTCATGGCTGCAGGATCTCCAGGGAAGTGTCCTCAGATAAAAGATAATTGCCAGGAATGGACATCACTCTGCAGACCTGCCCCTAGCCCTTTCGGCTTCTCCCCCACACCCACGTCTGTGCTGCCCCAGGACCTCGGCACGCCCTGTGTCCTCTGCCGGCCATGCTTTCCTCTGGTCTTACAATGGTTGGGAAGAGTTTTTATGAGTTAACCTCAATGCTACCTCCTAAGGGTGGCCAGCCCTGACCACACGACCCAGGTGAGGTCCTATCGTTTTTACTGTGCATTGTGTTTCTTTTATAGCATTTATCACAAATTACAAGTATGCATGTTACTGGCTGCTTACCTACTTATTAAATGTCTCCCTCACTCTAAACTTAAGTTCCTGAGACCCCATAACACTTTTTAATATCTGGCATGTAGTACATAGTAAGTGCTCAGGAAAATGCCCTCACTAAGCAAAAGTAAGTGAAGGAAGAAATGAACAAATCAAGAAAATCTGCATCTCAGGAGTTCTTCCTGTACTCAATTAATTGTACATTGCAAGAAAATGCAGACACACAGAAGAAAAATGCTAAACAGTGCAGTGAGAATGAAGAAGTTGTTTCCAGATTTTTCTTATTATTAACGAGGCCAGGAACCTACTGGCATGTTAATGTCTGTGTATCTCTGATTGTTTTTTAAAAATAAGTAAGTAGAGGCTGGGTGCGGTGGCTCACACCTGTAATCCCAGCACTTTGGGAGGCGAAGGCAGGTGGATCATGAGGTCAGGAGTTCAAGACCAGCCTGGCCAAGATGGTGAAACCCTGTCTCTACTAAAAACACAAAAATTAGCCGGGCATGGTGACGGGCGCCTATAATCCCAGCTACTCGAGGTGAGGCAGAGAATTGCTTGAACCCGGAAGGTGGAGGTTGCAGTGAGCTGAGATCGCACCATTGCCCTCCAGCCTGGGTGACAGAGTGAGACTCCATCTCAAAAAAAAAAAAAAAAAAAAAAAACTTAAAAAAAAAAGTAGAAGTGGAATTACTGAGTCAAATGGCACAAACATTCTCAAGGGTTTATATACCTATTGCCATCTAGAAAACTGTCAGTCAGTAGAACTATGTATCTAGTCTAACTCTATGGATACTGGGTGACACTGGCATTAGACAGAGATAGAGACATGAAAAAGAGGGAAATATATAGAGCGAGAGATGTGTGGACACATCAGATAGTTGATGTAGCACTGACTGCTGGAATAAGCAAATCTAAATGCAGTCTGCACTGGGCTGTACTGCTTGTCCACATTCTTCTCTTTCTCCCCTGCCCTTCCATGACTCCGCCCATCCATGGAAGAGTACATCTTCCCCATCCTGTTGGTGCTGGACTGGATTGTGTGACTGGCTGTGGCCACTGGGGTGCAAGCAGGCATGAGGGTAGCATAGGATGTAAGTGGTTCTTGCACTTCTGTCGGGAGTGGAACATGCCCTGGGCAGCCAGCAGTCCCAAGATGAGGAGGTGCATGGAGCAGACCTGGAACCGCTCTGACCACAAGTGAGACCATCAGAGTCCCAGCCAATCCCCAGGTACATGTGCTATGTGGGGATGGTGGTAAGGTGGCAAGGAAGAGGTGGGGTGAACACTAGGAGGCCATTGCAATGCTCCAAGCTAGAATTGCTGATGATTTGGGTTAGGGTGACATGTGGATGTAGTGACAAAAATAAGAGTTATAATTATATATATATTTTGAATGTGAAACTGAAAAGACTTACTGACAGATCATGTGGTAGGTTAAAAATGACTACAAATTCTTTGCCATTTCTTCCATCAAAGTGACTGATATGGTTTGGATGTTTGTCCCCTCCAAATCTTGTGATCCCCAGTGTTGAAAGGGCCTGGTGGGAGGTGTCTGGATCATGGCGGCAGATCCCTCATGAATGGCTTAGTACCATCCCCTTGGTGATGAGTGAGTTCTCACTCTTTTCCTCCATGCAAGAGCTGGTTGTTTTAAAATGTAGCATCTCCCCCACCCCTCACTCTCTTGTTCCCTCTCTTGCCATGTGATGCACCTGCTTCTCCTTCACCTTCCACCATGATTGGAAGCTTCCTGAGGCCTCACCAGAAGCAGATGTCAGCACCACACTTCTTGTACAGTCTGTAGAACTGTGAGCCAAACAAACCTCTTTTCTTTATAAATTACCCAGTCTCCAGTATCCCTTCACAGCAATGCAAAACCAACTAATACAGTGATAGAGTCTTGTTCTCTTCTCCTTGAATCTGGGTTGGCTGCATGCTTTGGCCAATAAACTGTGACAGAAGTGACACTGCATAAATTCCAAGGTTGGGCCCTAAGATCTGTAGTTTTCACCTTTGTTCTTAGAATGCAGCCGCCAAGATGGAGAGGCCACCTGGAACAGAACCAGGGAACTCTGATTGATAGCCCTTGCTGAGCTCCCAGCCAACAGCCAACACCAGCTACCAGCAATGTGAATGAATGTCCCAGCCTTCAGACAGTTACAGCCCTCCCAATACTAAGTGGAACAGAAGAATCAGCTGGCTAAGCCTAATCAACCTGAAGAGTCATGAGAGAAAATAAACGTTGGCTGTTACTTAACTACGGCAAGTATTGTCTTTATAGTTTACTAATGTAGAGGAGCAGCACCCAAGTGCTCCACCAAGGAGCCCCGCCGGTATCTGGACCTGATTTAGAGATGAGATCCTGGACCTCAAGCCTGAGTCTGACGCTGTAATGGGATAGAATGAAAGGACTTCGCTTAGGAGATAGATATAAATAACTTGCGGCCATAGAGAAGACTGTGCTGGATTAAAGATGGCCCCACATTCTCTGACACTCCTCCCATAAAGAAGCCAAGTCATGTGGAAAGGCCATATGGAAGACCACCAGGAAGTCAGTTCCAGCTGAGCCCCCAGCTGAAAGCACCAACTGCCAGCTATGAGGTGAACCATCCTGGAGATTCCAGCCCAGGTGATCCTCCAGGTGACTGCAGCCCCAACCAAAACCACAAGAAACAAAAGAACCACCCAGCTGAGCCCAATCAACACAGGAGTCAAGAGATAATGAATGGATGCTACGCTTTAAGCCACTAAATTTGGGGATAGTTTGTTGCATAGCAACGGGTAGTTGAAACTACAGGTGGGAGAGGAAAGAGGAGTCAAGATTGACTCCAAGATCATGGGCCTGAGCACTAGCTGACTGGTGCTGTGGTTGGACCAAGGAGGAGAGAGTGGGGTTTTTATTCAGGGGTGGAAATCAGCATTCAAGATTGAATATTTTAAGCTTGAGATGTCAGTTGGACATTGAGTTGGTGATGGAGTGTAGACAATTTAGCATCTGTTTGGAGTTCAGGGGGAAAGTTCATATAAACTCAGAAGTCATCACTGTGCTGATGCTGTATTACACCATGGGCTGGGTGAAGTCTCCCAGAGAATGGACATAGCTGGATCAGAGAAGGGCCAAGGGCTGAGCTCAGGACATACTAACTTGGAGAGGTTGGAGGAGGAGGAGGAGGAGGAGAAGCCACCTGCATGGACTCGGAGGGGAGAGGGCAGAGAGGAGAAACTGCAGTGGGGGGTGTCCTTGAAGCAAAGGAAAGGTTTCAAAGAAAGGCTGTGACCAAAGGTGCTGAGAAGGTGAGTAGGATGAGGGTGAGAATTCACCCTTGGACCTGGCAGGGAGATCATTACTGACCTTGACAGTAGTTTTAGTGGCCCTGAGGCTGTGGAAGCCAATTAGACTGGCTTGAGGAACAGGTGGGAAGTGAAGAAGTGGAGAGAGGTGAGGAAGATCAGCAACACCTGCAAGAAATGTTGCTAAAGGGACACAGAGGAATGGCACAGCAGCTAAAGGGACACGGGAACGGGGCAGCGGCTAAAGGGACACGGGGGAACGGCGCAGCGGCTAAAGGGACGCAGGGATACGGGGCTCCTTCATTTTGTAAAACAATAGGCAGGCGGATCACCTGAGGTCAGGAGTTCAAGACCGGCCTGGCCAACATGGTGAAACCCTAACTCTACTAAAAATACAAAAATTAGCTGGGTGTGGTGGTTCACACCTGTAGTCCCAACTACTGGGGAGGCTGAGGTGGGAGAATCGCTTGAACCCAGAAGGCAGAGGCTGCAGTGAGCTGAGATCACACCACTGCACTCCAGTCCAGCCTGTGCAATGCAGCGGGACGCTCTCATAAACACATACAAAAAAAAAGAAGAAGAAAAGAAAAGAAGTGAGGAAGGGTGCTAAGCCCTTTGGAGACAGGAAAGTGACTGAGGAAGTGAGTGAGGAGAGACACCGCCTGGCACAGGACACTCCAAAGACGTCCCCAAGAAGGGGAGGAGGAGAGAAAAGGACTGAGCACCTGGGCAAGAACGCTCAGGAAGGAGAGAACAACATGGCATGGAGACAGAGACAAGTGCGTGGAGGGAGGTGGTCCTGGACAGCTGGCGTTCCGGGAACGTGGATCCCCTCAGACAGTTGGGGCACTGACCTCGAAGAGGGTGAGACGGGGACGCCACTGCCCAGGAAAAAGGCATGATCAGGAACTCTGTGCTCTAAGATTGAGAAAGAAAATCTGGCCAAAGTGCTCACCATTGGGCAATCTCAGGCTTCACTGTTTCCTTCTTTCAAACTTTCTGCGGGTTTGAAAATGCTCAACATGTAAGTTAGTGGGGGAAAGAAAAGGAAATTCTGCCCAACCCCTGCAGGCAAAAATCTTCGGGGAAGAAAAGGGACCGACTGTGGCTCTGGGTCCCGTTGTCCGGAGTTGACCCTCGTAAGCCCGGGAGGATCAGGCTTGGAGACGGCGGGGTGTGGGCTTGACAGCACTGGGGACCAAGGTCTCTGGGAGCATCCGTGGGGGTGACCCTGACCCAGCTTAGCACAGAGGGAGGGGAAAGTGCTGCCTCAACAAGGCGAGGCCTCCTGGGAGCAGAGCCCGGGAGGCAGCTCGTCTCTGGGTGGCCGGTGTGCCTGGTGGACACCAGACCACAAGCCCTGAACAGCGACCCCAGTGACAGAAGAGGCACGACAGAGGGGACTGATTGCAGCCCGTGTGGAAATCAGATACCATGTCCCCAGCGCTCAGACTGTGTAAGACTTGGGTTCTCGGCGGGAGGGGCAGAGGACATTTCAAGAGAGAAAAATATAGCACTTCAGAAACGTGTGGGGTACCTGTTTCAGGGAGCAGAAAAGTTGTCTTTTTCAGGCATCAGGTAGGACGAGAAAGGCAGTAGCAGAACCCGACGGACCCACTGCTCAGCCAGCAGCTGGCGTTGGTGGCATGCCAACAGCCTCCCCTTCCCATGCAGGCCTCGGGACAGCGTGCGAGCTGCAGTCTCCTGTCCTCTTGTGATGTCCAGCGCAGTGTGTAGCCGGCCAGGGGGCAAGTCTGACACCGTGCTGGGCAGGGTGGAAGCGGTGAGGGCTGGACCCAGGTTTGGCTGCCCGGGAATGAGATCCAATAAGCTCTGAAGGTGGGACTGGAAAGATGAGGGTGACGTAGCCAGAGGGAGCTGGCGGCTATGAGTGGGCAGGGTAGGGAGTGAGTGTGCACGGGGCACAGGGAGGCTGCTGGGATACTTCCATCTCGGGGAAGGCAGGGCCACTCTGGGAGACCCAAAGAGGCTCAGCAGGGGGCCCTGTTGGACAAAGCACGTCAGGCAGCCAATGGGGCATTTTAAGTAAAAAAAAAAAAAGCGCTCGGACGAGCTTTGTGTATCAGATAGGCAGTGTGCACAGGGAGTGCAAGGGAGGTCCGCCAGCAGGGAGATGTCAGCGGGGCCAATGATAGGCGCGGCTACGTGAACCAAGTAACAGACTGTGGGAGAAGGGCCTTGGGATGAGGAGAAGCTTGGGAGCTGGGATCCAGAGCTGCCAGCACAGCTACTGAGCCAGCCCCACCATTCACCTGCCCTTGGCATAGGGCCATCACGGTGCAAGCCATTGGCCTTCAGTGCAGATCTCAGGCCAGGTCAGCTGGGGCAAGGGCACCTGGGGCAGGGGACATCAGTGTCAGGGTGCTTGTAGGTGTCTGCTGCTGCCCCTACTGACCATGCAGGAGGATTGCACCTCCCTGCACCTGAAAGCCAGGAGCAGCCGCAGACTCACCTTGACAAATGAGGTGTGTGCATGTCCCTTCCTAAGGGCCCGAGAGTGACTCCGTCTCTCCTCCTCCAGCTGCAACTACAACCCATGACACACCGGGTGAATAACCATGGGTCAGCCTGAGCCCCTCACCAACATGTGAAGAGTGAATGACAGAGAGATCTCTGGTGTTCAAGCCACTGAGACTTGAGGTGTGTTTGTTACCACATGCAAACTAGCCCATTCCTGACTGATACATCCCCTCTGTCACTCCTCCACAGGGATATCTGCCCCTGCCTTCAAAAGGAAAGAGGGCACTGCTGGAGCAGTCAACCTTTATTTTTCTTCAAAACAGTGCCATCAGCAAGATTTCTTTAGCAAACACTTAAAATAGCATTTGCAAAGGACATGCCATGTCCTGTTTGAAAGGCTTTACTTACCATTGACTCCCTTAGTTCTCACCACAGTCCTATAAAGGAGTGCTATTCTTGTTCCTACTTCAAAGTGGGAAAGTCCAGGCAGAGAGAGAAGTAATTTTCCCCAGGTCACCCAGCTAGTAAGTGGCATAGCCAGGATTTGAACCTGGGCCCTCTGGCTCCATACTTAGTAGTGGTTCCACTTAACCACTGAGATCTGCTGTTTCTTGGGAAGTGAGAGCTGGTGGTAAGAATTTCAGGGAGGCCGGGCGCGGTGGCTCAAGCCTGTAATCCCAGCACTTTGGGAGGCCGAGGCGGGTGGATCACGAGGTCAGGAGATCAAGACCCTCCTGGCTAACATGGTGAAACCCCGTCTCTACTAAAAATACAAAAAACTAGCTGGGCGCGGTGGCGGGCGCCTGTAGTCCCAGCTACTCGGAGGCTGAGGCGGGAGAATGGCGGGAACCCGGGAGGCGGAGCTTGCAGTGAGCCGAGATTGCGCCACTGCACTCCAGCCTGGGGGACACAGCGAGACTCCGTCTCAAAAAAAAAAAAAAAAAAAAAGAATTTCAGGGAAAGGTCATTTCATTTTGTTCTTCATGAAACATTAATAAGTGCTTATCTGTCCACTGAATAAATGAGGTGCCTTTGCAGGCCCGTGCTAGTCCCTGGAGGCCTCCCACCTCCTAAAGAAGACAGGAGGGCTTCTGGTCTTCACCAAGGTACTTTCCTGGTAGACCTGAGGCAGGCAGGCTAGTGGGTTTCCTGTTTCGATGTGGTTTAGAGAAAAAGAACAAAAGCCCCTTACTCAAGCTGTGGCTGACGTAACTTCCAGCCAATCAGCAACAAAAGACCCCAGAAGCTCGTGCATTAGGAAGCCAGGGACTTCCCCGGGACCCCCCTGTGCAGTCACCCCTGCTTCATTGTAATGCGAAAAATCATGCTGGGGTGATTTACAATGCAAATGTTACATGTGACGTATGAGGAAGCATGCAGAGACGCTAGAGAATCCCTCCCATGCCTGCTCTGGTGAGACCCTTCCCTGTGAAATTAACCCACAGACTCCTCTCAGGGAGTGGCCGCCTGCCCTTTCCTTTTGTGGTACTGATTTCTTGTGCACAAGCTAAAGCTTCCTCGTCCTCTTTGCTGCTGTGTCTGGTGATCTCTCTTGATTTCTGTCCTGGGAGATTACCAGAACCCAGGGCAGCAATAACAGACTCAGATCCTACCAATCCCAGAATGCTCCAGCCAGGAGGGAGCCCAGAGACGATTCTTACGCCTTGATAATTCAGGGATAAGGACTGTCCTGGGCCAGTCATTGCGTTCTCCGGGCCTGCTCAGTCCCTCCCACCTTGGCTGCTCATCCCAGGCGAGACAACCATAGCAACAGCTCACACCAATCCATAGTCATCGGGCTCAGCTGCTGCTGTCAGAGTGGCCTCCACCCTACAATTGAGGGCCCCTCTTATGACAGCTATAGAAGAGGACCCACCACCAAGCCTGTACCAGGGTTGGATGGGCCCCTGGAGGCTCTGGAGCAGCCCGCAACACAGCCCAGGAGCACAGGGCAGTCGATATGCCATGGGCCAGAATGGCTGATAAAATATGGAGGGCAGAGGGAAGCAAAGGGCAGTGGCCAGCCCCCAGTAGATACACAGCCCGGCCTTCCTGCCGCAGCTGCTGGTGCTTGGTCCTGCCATGATGCAGGCGTGCCCCAAGGACCAAACAACCGGCCGAGGTTGTTGAGCTGGGCCAGCTGAGTGAGGCAGCTCTGGCTTCTCCCATCATGGCTCACTTCTCTATTTCCTCACTCTTTTTTCTTCTTCTTCTTCTTCCGAGACAGGGTCTTGCTCTGTCACCCAGGCTGGCATGCAGTGGTGCAATCTCTGCTCACTGTAGCCTTGACCTCCTTGGGCTCAAGCAATCCCCACACGTAGCTGGGACTACAGGCACACACCACTACACCTGGCTAATTTTTGTATTTTTGTAGAGACAGGGTTTTGCCGTGTTGCCCAGGCTGGTCTCAAACTCCTGAGCTCAAGCGATCCGCCCACCTCAGCTCCCAAAGTGCTGGGATTACAGGCGTGAGCACCGCGCCCAGCTGTTTCCTCACTCCTTCCCTGGGCTCACAGTCGCACTAAAGCGTGGGAAGTCTGGTTTCCAGCTCTGTTTTCTGGAGGACCTGGGCTAAGACAGTGGAGTCAAGAAAGATCAGGGGCTGCCCAGAGTCCCTTCCGTGTCACCGGCAGAGCTGGGCAGGCCAGCCTCCTGACTCCCGGTCCAGGCTTATTCTGCTGCAGCACCCTCCCTCCCCAAACCCCTGACCCACATTTCCCAAGGGGCATTGCAAGAAACACAAGGACAAGGAGACACGCCATGGCAACACAGCCATCTTGTTAAACAGTTTGAGAACCCCACATTCGAAAGCCCCCTGGAGATTTGCAACACACTCACATATATGACCTTCAGTTGACCCAGCAGCTCCCAAACTCATCACCTGCAGAAACTTTGATGACATAATCCTCTGGAGGATGCCTCATCCAGGGCTCTGGGAACGGCTGTGGGAGTCTCTTCTGTGTGCCTGTGCCTCTGGTCTGCCGTAACACATGGCTGCAAACAGGTGGCTTAGAACAACAGAGATTTATTCTCTCACAGTTGTGGAGCCCTGAAGTCTGAAATCCAGGTGCAGACAGTCTTGCTCCCTCCAGAGGCTCTCGGGAGCATCCCTCCCACCTCCTGCAGTTTCCCACTGCCCCTGCATCCCTTGGCTGGTGGCTGCATCACTCTGAGCTGTCTCCATCTTCACGTGGCCTCCTCCCCTGTGCTGCTGTGTCCCCTTCTGTCCCTTATAAGGGCAACTGTCCTCAGATTTAGGCCCCACCCTAATCCAGGACCATCTCCTCCCAAGATTCTTACCTTAATTATATCCTCAAAAGTCCTTATTCCAAACAAGGTCATATTCTGAGGTTCTGGATGGACATATCTTTTGGGGTCACTCTTCAACTCTCCGCAGTCCCCATTTTCTTCCATCCCTTTTGAAGTTGCCTGCTCAGCCTCCTCCCCTGCTCTCCAGGGCATATGTTCAGCTACTTGTTCCTGTTACTTTTCTCTACTCTCTTTCCCCCTCTGTTAATAAAATCCCCTGGGACCTCCTCCCCCACTGTCCCTGCCATTCCCAGAGGCCATAGGGAAACTCTGGTCCAGCCACAGTGGTCTGGCCACACGGGGAGCCACGTGGTGACCTCCATCTCCAGCCAGGACGACACCAGTCTGCAGTGCCCAACTCGTCGTCCAGATGGGATCATCCAGGCCCCACACCCCTGCAGCCCCTCACCCGCCCTCTTCCAGGTCTTCTTCGGGCCCTGGCATTTGCTCAGCGACAGTCCAGGCAGTTCAGGCTTCAGGGTGCTGGGTGGGCCGCCAAGAGCTGGCTGTCACCCCTCGAGGTGTGTGCCGAGCAGAAGGTGAGAAGGCGCTGTGTTTCTGAAAGTGCCTCTGAAATTCCACTGAGCATGTCCTGGCAGGGGCCGCTACCTTCTGTTCTGTCCTGAGGGCCGGGGTGAGGCCACCGAGGATTCCAGCACTTACTCTTGGCCGTCACCAGCACTAAGTGGGGAGGCTGAGTGCACAGAATATTATTTCAACAGCCTTTAAGAAAACTAGCTCCACGTCATAAAACTCTTGGCTGGTACCTTTGCTCTTTAGCTTCAGACTTAAATGCCATTGGCGTGTTTCTCAGCAACATTAATTAAAATCCTTTTAAAGACCGGGCTGTTCTCCACACAGGAAGGCTCTCACCTGGGGAGCACTTTCACAGGTGAATTGGCTCCTTAAAAGCTTTTAAATTAATGTCATTCCCCATAATTCTTATTTTCCAAAAGTAAGTTTTACAACTTCGCTGCCTTCCTCCCCAGCGAGCTGAGTGGTTGAGGGGGAAGTGGGGGCAAGGTGGCTCTGAAGAGGGGCTCTCCATGGGAGGCCGGCCCGGCCGCCAGTGCTAACGTGTGTGGAGTCTGCACAGGGGCATTGCTTCAATGACTCGCTTCTGGAAAGGGAGGGCTCCCCTGCTTGACTTCACACACGGTTTCTGTTCAGAAGCAAATGATCCACAGAGGACTCCTCGGTCCCCACGTTTTGATCCTCCGTGGAGATACAGATATAGCCCACGACTGGAGCTTGGCCCCCTGCTCAGCTCAACACGAGTGACACTCACCCCAGTAACTGGCACTGTGGGCACCACTGGTGTCCTGCGCAGGGCCAGAGACGTTTCATCTCACTCCGTCCTTTCAGCTGTGCCATGAGGCAGGTGTCGTTACTTCCTTTCAAAACGCAGAGACAGGCTCAGAGAGGCCAAGTCATTTGTACCAGGTAACAAAGCAAGTAAGTGGGAAATGAGAATTTTATTTCAATTCTTCTGGCTCCAAAGTCTGTTTTATTTTACCTAGGCTACTTTGTGAAAATTATGAAGAGTGAGTTAATTTTGATAGTAATTTAATAAAGACTAAAGGTAAAACAAAGAATGAAGGTGCTGAAATGCTTGGCTGGTGTTGACAGCTCAGGCTCACACTGTCCGCCCCGCCCCGCAGGGGTTCTCAGCCACCAGCATCCCCTCTCCACCTGCTACAGAGACCGTGGGAAAGGCAGGGCTCAGAGGGCTCTCGGGGACTCCGCAGCAGAGGCCTCAGAGGCTGGAGCAGAGTCTGCTGTGGCTGTAGCCACAGCTGGCTCCAGGTGGACAGATCAGCCTGGGGATCTTCAGTGTCTGTGTCTGTGGGACAACAGGAAACCCGGGTGCAGCAGCCCTGAGACGCAGCACCCCCCAGGCGCAGCACCCTCAGGCACAGCATCCCCCAGGCACAGTACCCACCAGGCGCAGCACCCTCAGGCACAGCATCTCCCAGGCGCAGCACCCTCAGGCACAGCATCCCCCCGGCGCAGTACCCTGAGACACAGCACCTCCCAGGCACAGCACCCTCAGGCACAGCATCCCCCAGGTGCAGTACCCCCTAGACGCAGCACCCCCCAGGCACACGACCCCTGGAGATGCAGCAGCCCCCAGATGCAGCACCCTCAGGTGTCGCACCTCCCAGGCACAGCACCCCCTGAGACACAGCACCCCCCAGGTGCAGCACACCCCCCGCCGTGGAGCTGCTGCCCTGCATCTGCTGAATCGAGAATGGCAGAAGGCACAATATCAGGCGGCTTCCACTGAAAGCAGAGCCTAAGACGCAGAACTTTTCAGGTCATCCTCTGTTGGGGGCTGTGATCCCCACAAACAGGAGTAAGAGCAAGAGTAGGAGTGAAATGGGAAAAGTTCCCTCGTCCCCCTCACAGGGTGTACAATGGGGGTGTGACTCACTTCTTTATGCCCCGCTCTCAGACCTCTAGGGGAGCATATAGACGGGCAGGCTGTGGGGCTCTGACCCCAGGCAGTCTCTAGGGGTGAAGGTTTTCAGCTCCTGAAGCCCCATGTGTAAGTGTGCTCTTTTAGTTTTGCCATCTTTAGGCAGCTTGTGTGAACCAGCTCAGTTACACCCTCTGCCTTGTCGCAAGGACAAAGGGCTTTCTGTATCCCAGGTTCTTCCTTGGTGTACTGGAAGGATCAGGTCACACGTGGGCTTGGAGAATGAGTGCAAGGTTTTATCAAGTGGAGGTAGCTCTCAGCAGAGGGGAAGCCAGAAGCAGGATGGAGTGGAAAGGTTTTCCCGCAGAGTTGGGCTGCTCAGCGGCCTGGGCTCTCCTCTGACTGCCCCAGCTAAACTCCGCATCATTCTGCTTCTGCCCGTCAGTGGCCTGCCGGCATGCCAGTGTGTGTCAGGGCATTCCTCTCCACATCCAGCCACCCGTGTGTTCCTCCACTGATTTGCTCCTCTTGACATCCAGCTGCTTGTGTGCCTGCCTGCTGGGGTCTCAGGGCTTTTCATAGGCACAAGATGGGGGCGTGGCAGGCCAGGGTGGTCTTGGGAAATGCAACATTTGGGTGTGAAGGCAGGAGTGCCTGTCCTCACCTAGGTCCGTGGGCACAGGCCCGCGGGTGGAGCCCTCACCAGGGACCTGCCCTTCTTCTCTACCCAGCACTTCCCTGCCCCTCTCCCATATCAGGAGGAAGAACCGGCACCAGGGCGTGTTGTCAGCTCATCCAAGACCAGCACTGCAGTGGGCCACACCCCCGGCGGTGTACAGATGGGGCCCAGGGCCACCCGGCCGGGGAGGAAGGGTGACGGCTGACTCCATCTCCCACTGACCAGCACTTGCCAGAGGCCAGAAGCCTCCAGTGGCACAAGTGTTGATTCCCAGGGGGTTCCAGTGTCCTCGCCCTGACATCAGTAAGAAGCCAGGGCCTGGGACAAATTACGGGACAGCAGGTGGATGCCCAGCAGGGAACCCAGGAGGGGCTTGGCCACCTTCCTCTGCGTCCACAAGGATTCTCCCAGGAAGGTCTGTGCTGTGCACACATTGCACTGCAGTTTGTTCTGAGGGGCTTGAGGAGGTGCTGGGCCTCGCATCTGCACCAACAGGGTTCAGTGCAGATGAGGGGCAGGACGCAGGAGCCCAGGGAGGAGAGGGTGCCCGGAGAGGTGAACTTCCAGGGGCTTCAGGAACCCCAGGAGGCTCTGCACGTCCAGAGGCTGAGGAGTCAGCAGAGGCCTCAGATTCCTGGATCCCACAGGCCACAGACAAGGTCTCGCATGGAAACAGGGACCACTGCATTCCTGAATGAGCTGGCCTTGGAGGGGCGACCCAGCCTGGGAGATGGGTGCTATCCCCATCCCTGTCCACTCTGATCTAAATTAAAACTTGAACTTCTCACCAGTTTAAAGCTTCTCAACACCCCCAGCTGAGGCCTGACGCACAAAGTCCTTGCACAGTGGGGCAGAGCAGAGGAGGCTATCTGCTTCTACCCTGATGCTTCTCCTCCACCCGCCACCAAGGTTCGCTAGGGTGGGGGGAGTGTGGAGGGGAGACAAGGGGCTGTTGTCGCCTGCACCGGTGACCTGCACTGACGTTTGCCCACACACTCACCATGGTGACCTCGGGCACTGCCTGTCCTCATGCTGTCCCGGCTGACCGCTGCCCACCCGCCCCAGCTCACGCCCCCAATGGCCCAACTCTCCCGTCTTTCCTGCCTTCCCGTTGGAAGGAGTCTTCAAGTTGGCTGGAACTCAGCCATTTTCTGGGGCCCTCACCCAGTAGCTTGGTCTCATCCCAGCTAGAGATGCAGAGAGATGTGGCTCCCAAGGTGGGCTTTGGAGGCAGGGACTGCAGCCCAGCCAGGATCGATGCCAGCTGGCAACGGGCATGGCAGAGGCTAGCCGAGACCCAGAGAGGGGGGCCTGATGCTTCCCCCATCCACACCAGGCAGGGGCCAACCCGTCCCAGAAGAGTCTGGACCCAGCCCAGAAAGACAGGGAAGAAACCCAGAATTGGCAGAGTTCACACAACTGGGTTGATCCGGAAGACATTTGGTTACGCTTGTGTTGTCAGCCTCCATGGAGCCTTGATTCCAAAAATAAGCTTGCTTATGGGAAAATAATAATCATTTTTTGAAAGTTTTCATTAAAGTATAATACACAGACAGAAAAGTGTGCATATCATAAGTGTTGGGCTCAGTGAATTTTTTTCGTGAACTAGGGATACCCATAAAAAATAGTTACTTTTTAAACTTTGCGTGTGTGGCCTAGGAGAATATTGTTCCACTGCACAGGAAATGAGTCTTCCTGCCAACAAGGGTCTTTAATCCCCTTGCAGAGCCCCTCACAGACACACACCGCCCAGAGAGGTCCCAGCCTCCAAGCGGAGCATTCGGGCCTCCAGGAGGAGAGTGGCTAGCGCGTTTCTTGATAGGAACCTGGGGGCCGATGTAGAACACACAGAATGGTCATGCATGAGAATTATCCGTGAAACTTGCAAAGCCCTGGCTGCACCCCAGGCCAATTAACCAGAACCACGAAAACGGGACCCAAGCGTCGCATTTGTGAAAGCTCCTCAGATAGCCCCATAGGCAGCCCAGCCTGCGGACCAAGACTTGAGGTCACTGTGTCATCTGTGTAACTGGTTTAAATACACTACACCTAGTTTCCATTCTAATGGTGGTTTAGAGAATCTAAAGGAATCCTTTCATCTTATGCGAGAAGTTAAAGAAGGGCCCGAGGTCTAGTGGGCCTGTGTGGCAGCCTGCTCAGGCTGTCATGACAGCGTACCCCAGATGAGGGGCTTGAACAGCAGGTACCCTCACAGTTCTGGAGACCCGAAGTCCGAGATCAAGTTTGCAGCAGGAGTGGCAGGAGTGGTTTCTTCTGAGGTCTCTCCCCTTGGTTGTAGACACCATCCTTCCCCTGTGTCCTCACTTGGGCATCCCTCCCCGGCTGCTGTGTCCTAATTTCCTCTTCCTATAAGGACACCAGTCACTGGGGCCCACCCCGATGACCTCACTATAACTTCATTACTTCTTTAAAGACCCTGCCTCCGAATACAGTGACACTCTGGGGTGCTGAGGCTAGAACTTCGATATATGAAAATATATGAATTGAGTGGGACACAGCTCAGCCCATAACAGCCAGACACATCTTACCTGACTAGCAAAGGTCCCTGGTGTCAGGTCTGGAAATACGGGGTAGGGGAAGCCCCTTACAGGGGACGCTGTCTTCCTGAGAATGCAGTGTGATGGGCCGTCCTCTGGATGAGCTGGGCTTCCAGCACCTGGAAAACCAGACCTTGCCAGCAGCCCCCACTCTGGCTGGCTTTCCTTGGCTGCTTCCGGAAGAATCTCCACACTTCACATGGAGGCTCTGCCATGCAGGTGAAGGTGAATTTCAGCAGAAAGAGGTTGGGGAAAGGAGGCACTTCGAGCCTGTTGCAATAGTCCTAGGAATAGGCCACTGGGAGGCGCACTGAGGCGTGGGCTGTGAGGGTGCGTGTCATCTGTGGAGTCATTTGCAGATGTCTGCAAGCAGAAAGAGAGCCAGACTGCATGGAGGACTCACCATGGTGGCCTGAGGACGCCACACTTGACGTGCAAGGGGCAGCAGCCCAGCTCCGGGACATTCTGGAAATGCGTCCCTGTCTGGACTCCATAACTGCAAAGGTGTTTTATTTCCTGGAACTTTTAGATCAAAGGACATTGTTTTAGGACTCTGAGCTGCTATTTCCATTTCTCTGGAGAAATTGTAAGAGGCAACAGCCAATTACTATCAGTGAGGGTTGAAGCAACAAGAAAGAAAAGGGCTGTTTTCCCTTCAACAGTGAGGCTCATCAAAGACCACAGAGTTTGCCAGTCTCACTCCTCAGGAAATGCATTGCTTGAAAGAAACTCTGCCCCAATAGAAGATACTGAACGGAAATTCCTTTGGCAGGAGGAAAAAGAATCAAGTCCTGCGAGTGAATTTGCACCAGGAAATATACTCTTACCTGCTCTTTGAAGCCACCAAGAAAAGAGAGTATGCCCCACTTGCTGTTTCTAGGGAGGTGAAGGCCATCTCTCCACCTACATCAGCTGGTGGGGGAGCCCCCTGGGTGACCTCACCTTGCCCAGACCACCGGTCCACCACTGCTTCTCTCAACCTTCTTCCTTAAGAAGAGTGACACGGCTCAACTGGAATGTTCCGGATAAAAAGAGACGCTTCGTGATCACTTCCACTCGCATTTACTCCCCTTTCCCTTAAAAAAGAGTTAAACATTGCCTGGGTTTTATGTGTAAGTGGATCCAAAGACCACCCACGTGTTGGGAAGTTGAGGTTGCCAGAAACATTCCCCGATTTCCAATATCTCCCTTCCTGGAGCTGAGAGCTTCATCTCACTACTGGCGGCTTAGTGTTTTGCACAAAGGTATGAGTTCTCAAACATTTTAAAGCAAGAGAACCATTTGTAAAATAAAATTTTACACAGGAATTTCTAAAACGGGGTGGGGGGCACCCTCGTCAATCCCCAGTGTGTCGCTCCATCTGTCCATGGAGTCCCACGATGTGCCAAGCACTGCACAAGTCCCCTGTGTCCCTGAGGATACAAATATCTGAGACGATCTCATCGTGCACTCAGAGTATTGACAGCCTCCAGCAGGAAAGATGCTGCAGCAAACCGAAAACTTTGATTCACTGAAATGAAATGTGTCGAAGGAGAAACAACGAGGAGAGATGGGGTGTGCCTCTAACCAACTACACTGTAAATGGGTCAAATTAATGTGACTCCAAAACCTTAACTAAGTGATTCTGAAGACGAAAGAAGAAAGGGATAAAAATAATTCAACATTTCTGGAAAGAGGGTCAGTGGAGGAGGCTTGCCTTTGGGGATATTAAAACAAGTGAGAAAGCAATCAAAGCAGGAACTTCATGGTGCAGCCGACGACAGGTAGAGGATGCCCCTGAAAAAGACTCTTCTAGCAAAGGCTGAACACGTGGCCAAAGTCGCATTATGGACAATTAGACTGAGGACGGAATTTTCAATTAATAGTGCTTAAAAGTGTGACTCCTTGGGAAAAAAAGTCAAGTTAGAATGTCACTGCACACCATATCCCAAAGCAAATTCCAAATAGATTGACAAGCTGAACGTTGAAAAGAAGCCATAAAATCTTTCAAAGAAAACAGAGATGAATATTTAACTGACTTTAGAGTAAGTCGGGTAAGATCTCTCAAAGTACTGTACTGTCTTAGCCCATCTGCTGCTGCTATAACAGAGTACCTGAGGCTGGGGAATTTATTAAGAAAAGGAATTTGTTTCTGCCAGTTCTGGAAGCTGGGAGGTCTCAGGTTCAGGGGCCACTGATGGGCTTCTGGCCAGGGCCTCGTGCTGCATCAGAGAATGGCCATTATAACAGCCCCATGCTCATGGTAACCAGCCCACTCCTGTGAGAACCCATTGATCTACCAGTCCACAAAGGGACTACCCACCCCCTAAAGGCCCCGCCTCTCGATACTGTTACCTTAGGGATTCAGTTTCAACATGAGTTTCAAAAGGAACAAACATATTTCCCTTTGAAACATTTCATAGCAGGATGAAAACAAACAGCAAAGGAAAATTTTATCTAAAATGGGAAAGTATTCATACCTCAAATAATAAAATTAAGCAAATAAGAAGTCAGGAAAAAATACGAGCAACAAAGGTAACAGAGAGTTCATATCCTCACTGTAGGAAGGGCGCTTTCACACAATTATTTTTTTAAGCCAAGCTTTCCATAGGAAAAAGAGGTAAAGACCTCATAGGCAACTCACAGTAGGAAAAAAGTAGAAATGGATGATAATGTAAAAAGTGTATTAAACCACACAGACAAATGTTTTCTTCTTTATACATTTCTATGTTTTCTAAATTTTGTAAATGACCATGTTATTTTCATAATCAGAAAAGAGTACAGCCAGTGTGAATTCATCTAGATAAAGCTCAAAGCTAATCTTTGGAGCCAGGAGTCAGGACAGGGTTCACCTCCAGGGGCTGATCACTGCCTGGGGCGGGAGGAAGCACCTGTGTTCTTTCTAAATCTTGACTTGCTGGAGATCACATGGGTGTGTTCAGTATGTCAGCATTCATCACAGTGTACAATTCTAAAGTATGTACTTATCTGTATTTGTATATGCTTAGATTTTTAAAGTTTAGCAAACTCAAAACATGTATGTGGCAAAAGATATCACAAAAAGTACAAAAAATATTTATGTGTATATATATATATTTAGATGGAGTCTTGCTCCGTCACCAGGCTGGAGTGCAATGGCACGATCTCAGCTCATTGCAACCTCCACCTCCTGGGTTCAAGCGATTCTCCTGCCTCAGCCTCCCGAGTAGCTGACAAAAAATATTTTTAATGCAGATGACCAATAAGATGTTAACGCCTAAAATATACAGTAAGCATTTATGAACCCACAGGAAAAGGCCAGACATCCAGCAACAAAGTGGGCAAGAGATATGAATGGGCAGAAGTGAGTCAGAGCAAATAAATCCAGCAAACCTGAAAAGATGCCTGAAGTCACGAGCAGCCAGGGGAAGGCATATTTGCACAACAGCGAGACATCATTACACCCATCAGGCCACGAAAAAAATTTTAAAGAAAACTGTAACACACTTTGCTGGCAGGGAGATGGAGAAAGGTCTCTAACACACGGCTGAGGGGCGTGTTAAGATCCTGGCCTCTTTAGGAAGCTGTAACTGCTATTACGATTAAAATGCAAAGAGCCTTCAGGTTGAATTCAAGCTAGTGGAGAAGCTAAGCAGACACAGCCACTTTGCATTTTCAGGGAAACATTTCTTCTCCTCCTGGTCTTCAAAATCATACGAATTCCACTGTTGGATTTTCCTCATTTCTTCATCCTGGAAGGAGAGGCTGGCCCAGACCAGGGTCCATTCCCTGGTGCTGTCTGAGGACTCGTTCGGTCCTCGGGAGGCCTGGACCCATGCACAGGTCTCCTCTCGGGTCCCCTGGCTCCCACTCTGCCACTCCGTCCATCGTGTGCACTGCAGCCAGCAGGAGCCTCTGAAAACACATCTCAGATCACGACACCATCTCTTGGTTGCGCTTGAATGAAACCTTCCTACCACACTGTCCGGGTCTGTCCCTACCAGCCCCTCCAACCTCCTTTTTCCAAACCCCGAGTGTCCTCCTGGCCCAGCTCTGCCCCTCCATCCTATTTCAGTTTCCGGGCTGCACCGAGCTCTTGGCCACTTGGTGCCTCTTGTGGCCTCCTGTGCTGTCCCTTCCATTCCCTGGGCGTGGAGAGGCCTCCATGTCTGCTCCCTGTCCCAGGAATATTCCCAGCACTTGCACAGTGATGATTCATGAGTCTGTCTCCCTGGAAGGCTGGAGCTCGGGAGCTGGGACCCTCCACCTCACCAACTGCCACACCCCAACTGCAAAAGTGTCCTGCACGAGGAAGGAGCTGTAAGTACTGATGAATGGCACACTCGGGCCTCCTGCCCTCTGGCAGCTGAGATGTGAGTGGCCAGCATTGTGCGCTGGGAGAGGGAGGGTGGGAGAAAGGAGGCAGCCCCAGCCATCCTGGTGTCTCCTGGCGGTGGCAGTGCAGGCCCAGGACCTCAGGCCTTCCCTCGCTGGCCGGGCGTCCTCCCAGCCCCTCCCATGCTGGGTGTCCAGACAACACCCCACAGGCCCAGAGGTCACTCTGGTCTTAGTCTTGGTCCAGGCCAAGCAGTGGGACTGTGACCTCCCCATCCCTCTGTTTCTTAACCTAAAAAATGGGCAAGGGGGAGGAAGAGAAGGACGATGACCCCCAGGGCCAGCTCCACAGGTGTGAGACCTGGGCAGACTCATAGGGCCCGGCTGAGCCCACAGGGACCCCGTGCTCTGTTGAAGGCCTGGCGATCACTGCCTTGGAAGTCTGAAGGCCTCCTGAACTGGGGGCCCCCACTTCCATTTCACCCTAGGCCCCATAAACAGCACACCCAGGCCTGAGAGCGCCTATGCAAGACAGCTGTGAGCTGAGGGCTGAGGCGTGGGCTGCCAGGCTGCACCAGGCTTGCGGGGGCTGCTGGCCTGACTCCTCACAGTCTGAAGACACCTGAGGACTCCTGCGGCCATCGGCCACCCCCCGCCTCAGAAGGCAAGTGGTGGAGAAGCCCAGAACCTTTTGCTTCTCTCCCCCACTGCTGTGGAGCCCCCTCTGTGCACTGAGAAAAGCCAGGCCGCTCCAGGAACTCGCCCTGCAGCTTCCCACAGACACGCTACAGCTCCTGCTCCTCAAGTTTGGTGAGGGGACTGTAAACCCCTCTCCCCTCCCAGGTGGGCCCTCACCAGGGCAGCTTTATGACAGGGATGATGGGCCTCGAAGGGCAGAGAACTCTGTTGAATGTCAATATCCGGGCTCATTAGGAAGGAGATATTTCAAGAATTATATATGCGAATAGTGAAAAGGCAAATGGTTTTAATAATGACTTATTAAAAGGCCTTTCCCCGGACTGAGAGTCCCAGAGTGCATAAAGCCCCCAGCACTTAGCAGGATGGATTTAAGCAGCAGAAGGCACACTCCATGCAATTCTCCCCACAGTTCTGCTGACACGGGTCCCCTCTTGGGGGCTCTGGTCTGGTTTGTTTTTTGTTTTTTGTTTTTTGTTTTTGTTTTTTTTGAGACGGAGTCTCGCTCTGTCACCCAGGCTGGAGTGCAGTGGCCGGATCTTGGCTCACTGCAAGCTCCGCCTCCCGGGTCAATGCCATTCTCCTGCCTCGGCCTCCCCAGTAGCTGGGACTACAGGCACCCGCCACCTCGCCCGGCTAGTTTTTTTGTATTTTTTAGTAGAGACAGGGTTTCACCGGGTTAGCCAGGATGGTCTCAATCTCCTGACCTCGTGATCGGCCCGTCTCGGCCTCTTAAAGTGCTGGGATTACAGGCTTGAGCCACTGCGCCCGGCCCTGGTTTGTTTTTCAGCGACCCGGGAGGCTCAGGTCTGGCTGGGTGCTGGGTTCCCATGGCTGCTTCTGGCTGCAGCTAGAGACGAAATGTGGACTCCATTCTTCCAGAGCCTTCTGAGGGCACACTATAAACCCAAGTCAGCCCTGGTGAGGCACCTCCTCTCTGCGCCTCAGTTTCTTGCGTCTGTGGCTGGGTAGGGGCTCAAGTCGTGGGCTGTGAGCCTTCTCCATGGTGGGCACCACCCTCCGTCCAGATCGCTGCCAGCCGTGCTTGGATGGGCCCAGGACACAGAGCAGAGGGCAGCAGAGCCGGCCGAACCTGGTACTCAGGTGCCAGCCCCACAAGAGAGCCTCAGTTGAGGGATGAAATCCAACATTATTTCGACACCTTCTGTTCTAACTTTGGAAAGCAGATGAGAGAAACACTTGAGTTGACCTCTGAAAGTACAGCCTCTAAAAGCGAGATCTTGAATTCACTTCACCTCCTTTCCATCATCTGCAACACTTTTTCTGCTGTGTTAATAGCTCTTGAGAAAAACGAGGTTGGCTCAGCTGGAGGTGGGATGGGCTCCCCTCGAGGACCGGCCACGGGAGGGCAGAGGAAACCCACAGGATACTGGGTAACTACCTGGGGAGTGGAGTGCAGAGGCAGGACACCAGCCCCGGAGCCCTGGAGGGGCCCAGAAGACCCTCACTCCTTGAGGGAGGCCAGGAAGAGAGGCAAGGTGAGGGAAGCCAGCTCCTAGACACAAAGAGGGAGGCCAGGGGGAGGAAGGGCAGAGTGCCAGATTGGAGCTCAGGTAACCACCAACGTGATGGAGCCCTGCAGGCGGCAGGTGTGGGCTCAGTGACCTCAGCTGGGCCAGAAGAAGACCCAGTGCAAGAGTCAGGAACTGCTGATCTGGGCAGGGCCTTGGACAGCAGAATCCAGTGCCCATTCTACAAGGAGAAAATCAAGGGGCAGACAGGCGAGGCACGGCCCCAAATTCTCATGGGGAGTTGGGGCTGAGCTGGGGTCTGCACCCGGTTCCTACACCTCGAGGCAGAGCCCACTCCAGCAGGCCAATCTGCACAAGGCTAGACCAGTTAAGGAATGCAGTGCAAGCAACTGGCCGCTCCCAATGTGAACAGCTTAGTGTGAACTCTGCTCCAAGTTGGACAGGGCAACACCCAACCCTATTTAATCGATGTATAATGAAGTCGGGGTCCATCAGTAAGGCCCTCTGGGACCCCCACCCTGACTTGCCCTTCCAGCCTAACCTCCTTGGGAGTACAGCTGAGTCCCTGACTGCACCCCACACAACACACCCAATCCAATGGAGCCACTCCCCTGGGATCTCCCCAACTCCAACCACACTAGACCCAGCCCTGCTTCAGAGTGGCCAATTCCCTCCCATTTGCCTGGGCCTCAGGGTGGAGAGGGGGCTGCTTCCCTGAATGAGGACTTTCCCTTTTAAAACCAATGAATTCCCAGTCAAACCAAGATGAGCTAGAGACCCTAGCCCTCTTCTTCCAGCCTCATTCCTTCCTTCACATCCCCACAGCCCAGGCCAGCCTGCCCCTGCGGGGGGCCTTTCCCATGCACCCAGCCTGCCTGTCCTCGTGGGACCTCCCTGCCGTTGACCACCTTCCTGCCTGACCCAGAGACACCCAGGCACAATGCTCCCAAATCACCCCATCTGCGAGCTCCTCTGTTGCCTGCTAGGCCCTGCGTGTTGCAGTGTGAAACACACAACCTGAAGGGTGCCCCGTGCCGGGACAGACCCTGGGAGGCAACCCTGCTGGCAGCGGGCCCTCGGACACACGTGAGACAAGGCGGAGGGCAAGGGCCTTCTGGGGGCATTTTGGGGAAAGGAAGGTCATTTACACTATTCCAATATCCCGGCTCTGTGGGGAAGCTGTGGGGCCCGGAGCAAGGGTCTTCTCTTCCAGCAGGGCGACTGCTCAGAACGCAGTAGTTAAACAAAACATCGTGGAGACTTCTGTGAAGCATGCATTCATTTGGGGTCTCCTCCCACCCATCAGTTTGCTGCCCCCTCCGACTCCACAGACCAGCATTAGGGAGTGACTGTACGATCCCCAGGAGCCAGTTTCCAACAGGCTGTCCTGTTCTGTGGGACCCTGAGCCAAACTTGTCTCAAGATCGTGGTGCGCAGAGAAAGTTAGCGAACGACCTGAACTGTGCCGCCATCAGCCAGCAGCCTGTGCTGGGAATCGCTGAGATGACCCTCCACAGTATCTTGGGAGTGGCAACAGCTGGGAGATACCACCCCTAGTCCTGAAAGGCAAGGGGCTGGGGGAGTAGCTAATGGCAGCTGGGGAGAGACCCACCTGTTGTGGGTTGGGGGCTGGAGAGAGGACCCACTTGTTGTGGGTTGGGTTTTTCAGAAGCAGGAGTTAAGACAAAGTCAGGATACAAGATGTTTATGAGGGTCCAGCACCTGGACAGGAGGGAGGAGGGAAGATTGGGTGGAGGGAGACGTTCAACTGTGGTGTAGGCCTGTCTGGAAGCTCCCAAGTGGGACCCATCCAGCGTCCCACCTCGGGTCTCCCAAGACCCTCTCCCAGTCTCCGGGTGTGAGCTGGGCATGAAAAGCTTGACCCAGGCTGGTTGGGGCTCATCACTGGGAAGATCCTAAAGAGCTAACAGGTGGAAGCCATATTCTGACCACTCATCAAAGCTGCAAGCAAGTCCTTCCTGGAAGGGGCATCTGGGTGGCACATCTCCAAGTCTGTCACACAGGCTGAGAGAAGCTGAGACCTCAGCAGAAGGGCAGAAGTTGAGACAACGTTTGGGTGTAGGTAGAAGTAGAAGGCAAATGACAGCAACAGACAGGGTGGGAGCCAGGTGGCCTTGCCCAGCTCCTGCCCCCTTCTACTCTGTCTCTCCGGCTGCCAACCTGACCAGAAGCCAAAAAGCAGAGAAGCCACTGGGGTCTGACCCATGCAGTCGGCCTCCTGCAACACGGAGCATGGCGAGGATGCAGGTGGGTCTGGACCAGCAGTAGACAGCCAGCACCCCAGTCAGCAAAGCATGGCACTGTCCCTAAAGATAGAGGGCTTCACCAGTCAGCAAAGAATGGCACTGTCCCTAAACATACAGGGCTTTGCCAGTCAGCAAAGCATGGCACCACCCCTAAGGACACAGAGCTTCACCAGTCAGCAAAGCATGGCACTGTCCCTAAACATACGGGGCTTCGTTTTCCTTTGATTATTATTACTTGCATTTGAAGGAGCTTGGAAAGCATGAGGAAGATTACAGAAGGCTAAAACACACACACACACACACACACACACACACCATGCACACATGCACATGCATGCACAGACAGGCACACACACTTGCCACGTACACACACACCATGCATAATGCACATCACACACAGGCACACACACCCCATAAATATGCACATGTATGCACACATGCTCATATAGGCACACACTCACATACCATGCACTCACACACAAGCTACACTTTGTTGTGCTGATTCTTTTACAGCTTTCTCAAATGTTTCTGTAGATGTTGGTGCATTTGAATATGTTACCACGTCTTCGATTAATTTTAATAATATACACTTTTTGAAAATTACCTTCTTCAACTACATTTTCAAACTCTTTTAACTTACAATGGTAAGAATTATTCTCTTCAAATTCTGGTTTACCCAAGGCTAGTCTTATGAGGGGCATTCATGTTTTCTTACATTTCTTCTTGGTTAATGAGTTAGATTATCCATTCTATTTTTCCAGAGTCAGCTCTCAGGCTTCATTTATCAATTCACTTGTTTCCATTTTCAAATTCATTATTTCTGCTGTTATCTGTAGTCCTTACTTCTGCTTTCCTTGGGTTTGTCTGTCTTTTATTTCAAGTGACTTCTTAATTTCCTTTGACAGTTTTAAAACTGTGGAATCATTTTCTCAGTACAGTCCAAGCTATATCCAATAAGCCCTAGCATGTAACTTCTTCTTTTTTGTTCTTTTCTAAATATTGTGTCACTGCTGACTTGGTTTTTCTCTTTTATCCATGAGATGACTGTTTTGGCCGGGCGCGGTGGTTCAAGCCTGTATCCCAGCAACTTTGGGAGGCCGAGACGGGCGGGATCACGAGTCAGGAGATCAAGACCATCTGGCTAACGGTGAAACCCGGTCCTACTAAAAATACAAAAAAGGAAAAAAAAAAAAAACTAGGCCGGGCCGAGGTGGCGGGCGCCTGTAGTCCCAGCTACTCGGGAGGCTGAGCAGGAGAATGGGCGGGACCCGGGAGGCGGAGCTTGCAGTGACTGAGATCCGGGCACTGCAACTCCAGCCTGGGTGACAGAGACTCCTCTCAAAAAAAAAAAAAAAAAAAAAAGAGATGACTGTTTCAAGTTCCCAGGAAGTGGGTCTTCTGGTTCCAGTTTATTCCTGAATTTTTATTTTGACTGTCGTTACACTGTAGTTAGGAGATGTGACCTCTACTATCTCCAGCACTTAGAATGTATTGTGGATCCAGGGACACAGGAAGTAAGGTGGGCTCTGTCGCAAGGATGGTTAAAACATACACTTCCACGTCAGTCTTCCACTATTTGCATACTGGAGACCCTGATGTGCCGGCTGATTTGCCAGGAAACGCCCGCAGCAGACTGCGTCCGCAGGGCAAGGCTGAGTAGCAGGGGCAGCACCTCTCACAGGAGCAGGGCTGCCTGCCCAGTCTTGAGGAAGAGGACCCAGACATTGCCTTTCTCAATACTGAGCCCCTAAGCAGGATTTCTAGTGGTCTGGGGTCTGGGGCTAGGCTATCTGGACAGTCAAACTCTTCCCACTGCGTCCTCAGCCTCACTCGGAAAGAAAGGGGAGAAATTAGGACTTTGCTGTCAAGAGTTCAACGGTCAGAATGTGTTCCCAGCTAACTGACACGCTGGAATCCTCATCCCCGAGTGAGGGCGGGGCCTCCCATTAGGAGGCGATGAGGTCACAGAGGCAGAAACCTCACGAATGGGATCGGCCCTTATCAAAGAGACCTGAGAGACCACACCTACCAGCTGGAAGGCGGCTCCGCACCAGACACCAAGCTGCTGGGCCTTTGACCTCGGACCTCCATCATCCACAACTGTGAGCAACACATTCCTGATGTTCCTGAGCCACCCCTGCTACGGTATTTTGTTAGGGCAGCCCAAATGGACCAAGATAGGACCTAAAGGTAACTGACCATACCTCCAGCCCACCCGCACAGCTAACAAGACAGGTCCTCAGCTGCAGGCCTGGGGTAGAAGGGCTGCCAAAGGGGCTGTGGGGGTGGCGGGGGCTGCATCCCCGTGGCCCCACTTGGCACAGGGGCTTTGATTCGCTGCTGGAGCTGCCAGGCTTTGAGTGGACAGGCCCGGCCTGGGAGGGGGCAGCAGCGGCAGAAGCCACCTTGGTGGACAGAGGACCAGGTCTCTCCCCTTTGTCCGGAAAGAAGTCCCCATGTCGGTTTCAAGGGAGGGGTGAGGCTTCAATTGAAAAAAAAATGTAATGTCAGACTTGCTACCAGTCTTTGCATATGGATGTTTTGGCTAAATTTTACTTGATTTGGAGGGAAAAGTTAATGTGACATCATCCACACTCTGAGGAATATGGAGCAATTATTAACTGTTAAGCCCACTTACCTTCGTCTTCAAAACCTTCCAGGGACTAGGAGATCGAGAGTGCCCATAGATGTAGTGCCGCCAGTTTCTCCTTGTGGTTCCAATCCCTCTTCAAATAATTTCTTTTTTTTTTTTTTTTTTTTTTTGAGACGGACTCTCGCTCTGTTGCCCAGGCTGGAGTGCAATGGCGCTATCTCACTGCAACCTCTGCCTCCCGGTTTCAAGCAATTCTCTGCCTCAGCCTCCCGAGTAGCTGAGATAACAGGCACCCGCCACCACACCCGGCTAATTTTTGTATTTTTGGTGGAGATGGGGTTTCACCATCTTGGCCAGCTTGGTCTTGAACTCATGATCTCGTGATCCACCCGCCTCGGCTTCCCAAAGTGCTGGGATTACAGGCATGAGCCATCGCACCGGGCCCCTCAAATAAATATTAATACTGTCTATTATATTTAGTTTTATGGAAGTGTATAACTTCATTATGGATTGAACATTTTATCAACAAAAAGAAATCCTCTTCATGCAGTTTTTCTTCTTTGAACTCAAAGTTTCTAGTATTAATATTGTAACTCCTACTTTGCTCTAGGTTCTATTTTCTTTTTTATTTACTTGGAAATATTCTCATGATTCTGTGTTCATTTTTCTTACTGTAAACATACAAAAAAGTCTTTGGATTTACGTGCCCCTGAGTCTTTTCTTAAAATGTGTAAATTTATCCCATTTCCATTTATAATTATAATTGATACATTTGGTCTTATGTTACAGGATCTTATTTCAATCTCTTGGTGGAATGCTTCCTAGGGGTTCTCTTCTATTGTTGTTTTATATATTTTTAGGTTGTTTTCTTTCTCTCTCTCCTCTCCTATACCTTGGAAGAATACAGTCATCATTGTTGTTCTCATTGCAATTCTTTTTTATATAAATATAAGGAAATGAATATGGGAAGAAGTTAATTCTGCTGAGTGGAGTGGGATGTCGAAAGGATCATGAGAAAGCCAAAGTGCAGTGGCCCCATCACAGCTCATTGCAGCCCAGAACTCCTGGGCTCAAGCGATCCTCCTGCCTCAGCCTCCCAAGTAGCTGGGACCACAGGTGCACAGCCCTACACCCAGCTATTTTTTTTTTAATTTTGTAGAGATGGGATCTTTCTATGTTGCCAAGGCTGGACTCAAACTCCTGGCCTCAAGCAGTCCTCCCAACTTGGCCTCCCAAAGTGCTGGGATTCCAGGCATGAGCCACTATACCCAGCCTTAATTCTTTTATAACTTTAAAATACTTCTTATCCTGTGTTTCTGAATGTTGTGATATACTGTAACAAAACAAAGTGAATAAATTAGCAGAATTACACTTATTCCAACTTCCCCAGCTACCTATTTTTGGTTGGTGTTCTCTGCACATTTTTTGCCATTTTGGTTAATCTGTTGTGATTTTTATCTTACTAAAATTGTTAACATTTATTCAGAAAATACTTATTGGTTATTCTCTAAGTTCCAGGTTCTGTTGCTGCTGGTGGCTCAGTCATACACAAAACAAAATATGTACTCAGAATAAATAATCTGTCCTCAGAGAGAGTGCAGTTTAGAAGGGAAGAGAGATGTTAGGTGACTAATTCCACAATAGACATGTAGTCTGCCTTGGTGTGCTCAGCTGCTATAACAAAACGCTATGAACTAAGTGGCTTGTAAACAATAAAAATTTATTTCTCACAGTTCTGGAGCCTAAAAGGCCAAGATCAAGGCAGACTCATTGTGTGGCAAGGGCCATTTTTCTGGCTTATAAACACTGTCTTCTTCCCGTGTCCTCACATGGTGGAAGGGACCAGTAAGCTCTTTTGGGTCCCTTTTAGAAGGGCACTAATCCCATTTATGAAGGCGCTATCCTCATGACCTACTCACCTCCCAGAGGCCCCATGTCCTAATAGCATCACCTTAAGGGTTAGAATTTCAATATATGAATTTGTAGGGGGCAGGGGGTCACAAACATTCAGATGGTAATATAAAACTTTTCAGTTCCTTTGAGAGCAACACATACTTTATCATTGGTGGCACTTTACAATCTCCATCAGCCATATGGAAACCTGATTAGATTAGTGATCAGGGAAACGTTTATGTTCTGATGTGTGTCCAGACTCGAGATTATTTGGACTTAATTTCACATTCAAATGATTTCCCTGCTCACCATCTGCCCTTTCTTTGTTGAATCCATGTTTAGCTTATGATTTGGATTCATCTTTTGGTTGGTTGAAATAAATCTTCATGTAGTAGTAATAGCTGTTGCTGCTGATGACATTAACTGAGAAAGTGCATACAAGGGAAACAAGTTCTCCTGTATACATGAGATATTATCTTCTGCTGCACTATACAAGCCGGAACTTTGGCTAGGAGAAAATCTTGGGTTCACAGACTCTTTACCTGAAGAATTACAAATATTGGCCTTTCTAACACAATGCTGAGATAATTCTGAGGCCAGCCTCACAAGTTCCTTTACTAAATGATCCTTTTCTTATCACTAGGTGCTTGTGAGTTTCCACACATCATACTAGAGGTGTGAACACTGCACCCAAGAGTGCCTTGGATCATCCCTGAGATGCAGGCTCTGCACCAGGAGGTGTCTTGGATCATTCCTGAGGTATGAGCACATCATCAGGAGGTACGTTGAATCATCCCTGAGGTAAGAGCACTGCACCAAAGGGGTCTTGAATCATCCCTGAGGTGTGAGTATGGCACCAGGAGGCATCTTGGATCATGCCTGAGTTGTGAGCACTGCACCATATGTCTTGGAAAATTCCTGAGGTGAAAACACTGCACCAGGAGATGTCTTGGATCATCCCTGAGGATCAAGCACTGCACCAGAATGAATCATCAGAAGAAGGAGCACTGCACCAAGAGGTGTTTTGGATCATACCTGAGGCATGATCCTCCTTGAGGTGTGAGCACTGTAACAGGAGGTGTCTTGGATCTTCCCTTCGGTGTGATCACTGCACCAGGAAGTGTCTTGGATCATCCCTGAGGTGTAAGCACTATAACAGGAGGTGTCTTGGATCCTCCCTGAGGGGTGAGCACTACACCAAGAGGTGTCTTGGATCATGCCTGAGGTGTGATCACTGTATCAGGAGGTGTCTTGAATCATCCCTGAGGGGTGCATACTGTAAGAGGAGGTGTTTTGAATATTCCTGGAGGTAAGAGCACTTCACCAGAAGGTCTTTGGATAATCATACCTGAGGTGTGAACATTTCACCCTTAAATGTGTGAACCTTATATAAGGTGTGAACATTTCACACATTTTATCATGCCTGAGGTGTGATTCATGCACCAGGAGGTGTTTTGTATCATCCCTGAGGTGCAGGCACTGCACTAGTAGGTCTCTTGGATTATGCCTGAGGTGTGAGCACTGCACCACGAGGTGTCTTAAATAATCTCTGAGGTGGGAGCACTCCACAAGGTGTCTTCATTCATCCCTGAGCAGGGACTACTGCACCGGGAGGTTTTTTGGATAACCCTGAGGCAGGAGTGCTACACCAGGAGGTATCCTGGATGATAACTGAGTTTTAACCACTGCACCAAGAAGTGTCTTAAGTAATCTCTGAGGTGGGAGCACTACACCAGAAGGTGTCTTGGATCATCCCTGAGGTGCAGGCACTGCACTAGTAGGTCTCTTGGATTATGCCTGAGGTGTGAGCACTGCACCCGAGGGTGTCCTCTTAAATACTCTCTGAGGTGGTGAGCACTTCCACAAGGTTACTTTCATTCATCCCCTTGAGCCCATGGGAACTACGCAACCGGGAAGGTTTTTTGGATAACCCCTGAGGTGGGTAGGTGCTACACCGGAGGTATCCTGGATGATAATGAGTTTTAACCACTTGCACCAAGAAGTGCCTTAAGTAATCCTCTGAGGTGGGAGCAACTACAACCAGAAGGTGTCTTGGATCATCCCCTGGGTGGCAGACACTGCACCAGGAAAGTCTGTAAAAGGTATGCCTGAGGTTTGAGCACTGCCACCAGGAGTGTCTTTTATCATCCCTGAGTTGGGAAGCCACTGCCAAAACCAGGAGGTGTCTCAAAAAAAAAATCATCCACTTAGTGGGAGCATTTTGCACCTGGCCAATGTCCTTCGAATCATTAGGCAACTGATGTGTGAGCACTGCGCAACCCAGCAGGTGTCTTGGCCTTCCAACTCCTGGAGGAGGGCATACTGCAAGAGGAGGTGTCTTGCATCACACCTGAGGTGTGAGCACTGTACCAGGATGTGTCTAGGATCATCCCTGAATTGAGGGCAGTGTACCAGGAGGTGTCTTGGAGCATCCCTGAGATGGGAGCACTAAACCAGGAAGTGTCTTGCATGTTGCATCATCCCTGAGGTAGGAGCACTACACCAGGAGGTATCTCGGATCATTCCTGAAGTGGGAGCACTTCACCAGGTGGTGTCTTGAATCATCCCTAAGGTAAGAGCATTGCACCAAAGGGGTTTGAATCATCTGTGAAGTGGGAGCACTGCTCCAGGAGCTGTCTTGGATCATCCCTGGGGAGAGACCACTACTCCAGGAGATGTCTTGGGTCATCCTTGAGGTGTGAGCACTGCACCAACAGGTGTCTTGTATTATTCCTGAATGTGAACACTGCACCAGGAGGTGTCCTGGATCATTCCGGAAGGTTGAGCACTGTACCAGCAGGTATCTTGGATCATCTCAGAGGTGTCAGCACTGCACCAGGAGGTGTCTTGGATCATCCCTGAGGTAGGATCACTGCACCAGGAAGTGTCTTGAATCATCAGAGAAAAGAGTACTACACCAAGAGATGTCTTGGATCGTGCCTGAGGTGTGATCACTGTAACAAGTGGTGTCTTGAATCATCCCTGATTTGTAAGCACTGTACCAAGACGTGTCTTGGATCATCCCAGAGGTGTGAGCACTTCACCAGGAGGTCTTTGGATCATTATACCTGACATGTGAACATTTCACCCAGAAGTGTTTTCTTATATCATGCCAGAGGCATGATTCATGCACCAGGAGGTGTTTTGTACCATCCCCGAGGTGCAGGCACTGCACCAGTAGGTCTCTTGCATTATGCCTGAGGTTTGAGCACTGTGCCAGGAAGTGTCTTTTATCATCCTTGAGGTGTGAGCACTGCACCAGGAGGTGTCTTAAATAATCTCTTAGTTGGGAGTACTGCACAAGGAGGTGTCTTCATTCATCCCTGAGAAGGGACTACTGCACCAGGAGGTTTTTTGGATAACCCTGAAGAGGGAGCACTACACCAGGAGGTATCTTGAGTGATAACTAAGTTGTAACCACTGCACCCGGAGGTGTCTTAAGTAATCTCTGAGGTCGGAACACTACGTCAGAAGGTGTCTTGGATCATCCCTGAGGTACAGACACTGCACCAGGAGGTCTGTAGGATTATGCCTGAGGTTTGAGCACTGCACCAGGAAGTGTCTTTTATCATCCCTGAGTTGGGAGCACTACACTTGGAGGTGTCTTGCATCACGCCTGAGGGGTGATCACTTTACCGGGAGGTGTCTAGGATCATCCCTGAGGTGAGAGCACTGCACTGGGTAGTGTCATGGAGCATCCCTGAGGTGGGAGCACTGCACTGGGAAGTGTCTTCCAAGTTGCATCATTCCTGAGGTAGGAGCACAACACCAGGAGGTGTCTTGGATCATTCCTGAGGTGTGGGCACTTCAGGAGGTGTCTTCAATCATCCCTAAGGTAAGAGCACTGCACCAAAGGGGTCTTAACTCCTCCTTGAGGTGAGAGCACTTCACCAGCAGAGGTCTTCGATCATCCCTGGGGAGACAGTACTACTCCAGGAGGTGTCTTGGGTCATCCTTGAGATGTGAGCACGGCACCAAAAGGTGTCTTGTATTATGCCTGACATGTGAGCGCTGCATCAGCAGGTGTCTTAGCTCATCCCTGAGGAGGGAGTACTGCATGAGGAGGTGTATTGCATCACACCTGAGGTGTGAATGCTGCACCAGAAGGTGTCTAGGATCATCCCTGAATTGTGAGCACTACACCAGGAGGTGTCTTAGAGCATCCCTGAGGTGGGAGCATTTCACCAGGAAATGTTTTGCATGTTGCATCATCCCTGAGGTAGGAGCTCTACACCAGCAGGTGTCTTGGATCTTTCCTGAGGTGGGAGCACTTCACCAGGAGGTATCTTGATTCATCCCTAAGGTAAGAGCAGTGCACCAAAGGGGTCTTGGATCATCCCTGGGGAAGGAGTACTACTCCAGGAGGCGTTGTGGGTCATCCCTGAGATGTGAGCACTGCACCAAGAGGCATCTTGTATTATGCCTGAGTGTAAGCACTGAACCAGGAGGTGTCTTGGATCATTCCTGAAGGTTGAGCACTGTACCAGAAGGTATCTTGGATCATCTCAAAGGTGTGAGCACTGCACCAGGAGGTGTCTTGGATCTATGCTGAGGTGGGATCACTGCATCAGGAAGTGTCTTGAATCATCCCTGTGGTGTGAGCACTGTAATAGGAGGTGTCTTGGATCCTCCCTGAGGTGTGAGCACTGCACCCGGAGATGGCTTGAATCATCCTTGAGGAGTGAGCACTGTACCAAGAGGTGTCTTAGATCATGCCTGTGGTGTGAACATTGCACCCAGAAGTGTCTTATCATGCCTGAGGTGTGACCCATGTACCAGGAGGTCTCTTGTATCATCTCTGAGGTGGGATCACCACACCATGAGGTGTGTTGAATCAGGCACAACACCAGGGGGTCTCTTGGGTCATCCCTGAGGTGGGAGCACTGCACCAGGAGGTGTCTTGGATCATCCCTCGGGTGTGAGCACTGAACCAGGAAGTGTCTGAAATCATGCCTGAGGTGTCAGCACTGCACTAGGAGGTGTTTTTGATCATCCCTAAGGTGCAGGCACTGTATCAGAAGATCTCTTCGATTATGCCTGAGGTTTCAATACTGCACCAGGAAGTGTCTTTTATCATCGCTGAAGCCTGAGCACTGCACCAGGACGTGTCTTCGGACATCCCTGAGGTATATGCACTGCACCAGGAGTTGTCTTGCATTATTCCTGAGGTCAAAGCACTCCATCGCAAGTGTCTTGGATCGTGCTTGATTGTGCCTGACCCACAAGTGTCTTAACTCATCCCTGAGGAGGGAGTACTGTAAAGGGGGTATCTTGGATCATCCCTGAAGTGGGAGCACTGCACCAGGTGGTGCCTTGGATCATCACTGAGGTGTGATTACTGCAGCAGGAGGTGTCTTGGATCATCCCTGTAATGTGAGAACTGCACAAGGTGTTTTCAATCATTCCTGACGTGGGAGCCCTCCACCAGGAGATGTTTTGTATCATCCCTGGGGAGAGAGCACTACTTCAGGCGGTGTCTTGGGTCATCTTTGAGGTGCGAGCTCTGCACCAAGAAGTGTCTTCTATTATGCCTGAGTGTGTGCACTACACCAGCAGGTATCTTGGATCATATCAGAGGTGTGAGCATTGCACCAGGAAGTGTCTTGGATATCCTTGAGGTAGGATCACTGTACCAGGAAGCGCCTTGAATCATTCCTGAGGTGTGAGCACTGTAACAGGAATTGTCTTGGATCCTCCCTGAGATGTGAGCACTGCACCAGGAGGTGTCCTGAATCATCAGAGGAAAGAGTACTACACCAAGAGATGTCTTGGATCATGCCTGAGGTGTGATCACTGTAACAAGAGGTGTCTTGAATCATCCTTGAGGAGTGAGCATTGTACCAAGACGTGTCTTGGATCATCCTGGAGGTGTGAGCACTTCACCAGGAGGTCTTTGGATCATTATACCTGACGTGTGAACATTTCACCCCGAAGTATCTTATATCATCCCTGAGGTGTGACCCATGTACCAGGAGGTGTTTTGTATCATCTCTGAGGTGCAGGCATTACACAAGTAGGTCTCTTGGATTATGCCTGAGGTTTGAACACTGCACCAGGAAGTGTCTTTATCATCCCTGAGGTGTGAGCACTGCTCCAGGAGGTGTCTTAAATAATCTCTGAGGTGGGAGTACTGCACAGGGCGGTGTCTTCATTCATCCCCAAGAAGGGACTACTGCACCAGGTTTTTTGGATAACCCTGAGGAGGGAGCACTACACCAGGAGGTATCTTGGATGTTAACTAAGTTGTAACCACTACATCAGGAGGTGTCTGAGTAATCTCTGAAGTGGGAGCACTACACCAGAAGGTGTCTTGGATCATCCTTAAGGTGCAGACACACCAGGAGATCTGTAGGATTATGCCTGAGGTTTGAGCACTGCACCAGGAAGTATCTTTTATCCTCCCTGAGTTGGGAGCACTACACCTAGAGGTGTCTTGGATCATCACTTAGGTGGGAGCACTGCACCTGCAAGTGTCTTGAATCATGCCTGATGTGTGAGCACTGCACCAGAAGGTGTCTTGGCTCATTCCTGAGGAGAGAGTACTGCAAGAGAAGGTGTCTTGCATCACACCTGAGGTGTGAACACTGTACCAGGATGTGTCTAGGATCATCCCTGAATTGTGAGCACTACACGAGGAGGTGACTTAGAGCATCCCTGAGGTGGGATCACTGCACCAGGAAGTGTCTTGCATGTTGCATCATCCCTGAGCTAGGAGCACTACACCAGCAGGTGCCTTGAATCTTCCCTGAGGTGGGAACACTTCACCAGGAGACATCTTGAATCATCCCTAAGGCAACAGCGCTACACCAAAGGGGTCTTAGATCATCCCTGGGGAGGGAGCACTACTCCAGGAGGTGTCTTGAGTCATCCTTGAGGTGTGAGCACTGCACTAAGAGATGTCTTGTATTCTGCCTGTGAACACTGCACCAGGAGGTGTCTTGGATCATTCCTGGAGGTTGAGCACTGTACCAGCAGGTATCTTGGATCATCTCAAAAGTGAGCATTGCACCAGGAGGTGTCTTGAATCATTCCTGAGGTAGGATAACTGCATCAGGAAGTGTCTTGAATCATTCCTGAGGTGTGAGCACTGTAGCAGGAGGTGTCTTGGATCCTCCCTGAGATGTGAGCACTGCACAAGCAGGTGTCTTGAATCAACAGAGGGAAGAGTACTAGATCACGAGGTGTCTTGGATCATCCCTGAGGTGTGAACATTGCACCTGGAAGTGTCTTATCATGCCTCAGGTGTGACCCATGTACCAGGAGGTCTCTTATATCATCTCTGAGGTGGGATCACTACATGATGAGGTGTCTTGGATCAAACCTGAGGTGCAGGCACTGCACAAGGAGGTCTCTAGGATCATCCCTGAAGTGGCAGCACTGCATCAGATGTCTTGGATCATCCCTCAGGTGTGAACACTGCACCAGGAAGTGTCTTAAATTGTGCCTGAGGTGTCAGCACTGCACTAGGGGGTGTTTTTGATCATCCCTAAGGTGCAGGCACTGCACCAGGAGCTCTCTTGGATTATGCCTGAGGTTTGAGCACTGCACCAGGAAGTGTCTTTTATCATCCCTAAAGTGTGAGCACTGCACCAGGACGTGTCTTGGGTCATTCCTGAGGTGTGTGCACTGCATCAGGAGTTGTCTTGCATTATTCCTGAGGTTGGAGCACTGCATCGCAAGTGTCTTGGATCATGCCTGATCATGACTGACCAGCAAGTGTCTTAACTCATCCCTGAGGAAGGAGTACCGTAACAGGGGGTATCTTAGATCATGCCTGAAGTGTGAGCACTGCACCAGGACGTGTCTTGAATCATCCCTGAGGTGAGAGCACGGCACCAGGAGGTGTCTTGGATCATCCCTGTGGGTTGAGCACTACGCCAGGAGGTGCTTTGGATCATCCCTGAGGTGTGTGCACTGCACTAGGAAATGTCTTGTATTATGCCTTAGTGTGAACACTGCACTAGGTGGATTTTTGGATCATTCCTAGGTATGAGCACTGCACCAGGAGGTATCTCGGATCATGCCAGAGTTGTAAGCACTGCATCAGGAGATGTTTTGGATCATCCCTGAGGTGTGAGCACTGGATTAGAAGGTGTCATGGATCATGCCTGAGTGTGAGCACTGTACCAGGTGGTTTTTTAGAATCATCCCTAGATGTGACCACTGCACCAGGAGGTATCTTGGATCATGTCTGAGTAGTCTTAAATCATATCTGAGTTGTGAACACTGAACCAAGAGGTGTTTTGGAGCATCCCTGAGGTGTGAGCACTGCACCAGGAGACTTCTTGGATCATGCCTGTGTTGTGATTACTGCACCAGGGGGTGTTTTGGAACATCCCTGAGGTGTGAGCACTGCACCAGGAGGTGTCTTAGATCATGTCTGAGTGTGAGTACCTCACAAGGATGTACCTTGGATCATGTCTGAGTTCTGTGGGCACTGCATGAAGACGTGTTTTGGATCACCCCTGAGGTGCAAGCACTGCACCAGGAATTGTCTTCGTTCATTCCTGAGTGTGAGCACTGCACCAGGTGTTTGGGATCATCCATAAGGTGTGAGCACTACACCAGAAGGTTTGTTGTATTATGCCTGAGTGTGAGCACTGGACCAGGAGGTATTTTGAATCATGCCTGAGTCGTGAGCACTGCATCAGGAAGTGTTTTGGATCTTCGCTGAGGTGTGAGCACTGGACCAAGAGGTCTTGTGGATCATCCCTGAGTTGCGAGCATGCACCAGGAAGTGTCTTGGAGCATCTCTGAGGTGGGAGCACTGCACCAGGAAGTGTCTTGCATGTTGCATCATGCCTAAGGTAGGAGCATTACACCAACAGGTGTCTTGGATCTTTCCTGAGGTGGGAGCACTTCACCAGGAGGTATCTTGAAACACCCCTAAGGTAAGAGCACCACACTAGAGGGGTCTTGGATCATCCCTGGGGAGGGAGCACTACTTAAGGAGGTGTCTTGGGTCATCTTTGAGGTGTGTGCACCAAGAGGTGTCTTGTATTATGCCTGAGTGTGAGCACTGCACCAGGAGGTGTCTTGGATCATTCCAGAAGGTCGAGCACTGTAGCAGCAGGTGTCTTGGATCATCTCAGAGGTGTGAGCATTGCACCAGGAGGTGTCTTGGATTATCCCTCAGGTAGGATCACTGCACCAGGAAGTGTCTTGAATCATCCCTGAGGTGTGAGCACTGTAACAGGAAGTGTCTTGGATCCTCCCTGAGATATGAGCACTGCATCAGGAGGTGTCCTGAATCATCAGAGGAAAGAGCATTACACCAAAAGATGTCTTGGATCATCGCTGAGATATTAACATTTCCCCTGCAAGTGTCTTATCATGCCTGAGGTGTGACCCATGCAACAGGAGGTCTCTTGTATTGACCCTGAGGTGGGATCACTACACCATGAGGTGTCTTGGATCAAACCCGAGGTGCAGGCACTACACAAGGAAGTCTCTTGGATAATCCCTGAGGTGGCAGCACTACACCAGAGGGTGTCTTGGATCATCCCTCACGTGTGAACACTACAACAGGAAGTGTCTTAACTCATGCCTGAGGTGTCAGCACTGCACCAGGAGTTGTCTTGCATTATTCCTAAGGTCGGAACACTGCATCGCAAGTGTCTTGGATTGTGCCTGATCATGCCTGACCAGCAAGTGTCTTAACTCATCCCTGAGAAGGGAGTACAGTAACCGGGGGTATCTTGGATCATGCCTGAAGTGTGAGCACTGCACCAGGAGGAGTCTTGAATCATCCCTGAGGCGGGAGCATTGCACCAGGAGGTGTCTTGGATCATCCCTGTGGGTTGAGCACTACACCAGGAGGAGCTTTGGATCATCCCTGAGGTGTGTGCACGGCACCAGGAAGTGTCTCGTATTATGAGTGAGTGTGAACACTGCACCAGGTGGCTTTTTGGATCATTCCTAGGTGTGACTACCACACCAGGAGGTATCACAGATCATGCCAGATTTGTGAGCACTGCATCAGATGTTTTGGATCATCCCTGAGGTGTGAGCTCTGGACCAGGAGGTGTCTTGGATCATGCCTGAGTGTGAGCACTGCACCAGGTGGTTTTTTTGGATCATTCCTAAGTGTGAGCACTGCACCAGAAGTATCTTGGATCATGTCTGGGTTATGATCACTGCACCAAGAGGTGCCTTAAATCATATCTGAGTTGTGAGCACTGCACCGAGAGGTGTTTTGGAGCATCCTTGAGGTGTGAGCACTGCACCAGGAGGTGTCTTGGATCATGCCTGAGTTGTGAGCACTGCACCAGGAGGTGTTTTGGAGCATCCCTGAGGTGTGAGCACTGCACCAGGAATTGTCTTGGATCGTCCCTGTGTAAGCACTGCATCAGGAGGTGTTTGGGGTCATCCATAAGGTGTGAGCACCACACCAGGAGGCTTGTTGTATTATGGCTGAGTGCGAGCACTGCACCAGGAGGTATTTTAAATCATGCCTAAGTTGTGAGCACTGGACCAGGAGGTGTTTTGGATCATCTCTGAGGTGTGAGCACAGGACCAGAAGGTCTCTTGGATCATCCGAGTTGCAAGCACTGCACGAAGAGATGTCTTAGATCATGCCTGATTGGGAGCACTGCACCAGGTGGTTTTTTGGATCATCCCTAGGCGTGAGCACTTTACCAGGAAGTATCGTGGATCATGTCTGAGTTGTGATCACTGCACCAGGAGGTGTCTTAAATAATATCTGAGTTGTGAGCACTGCATCAGGAGGTGTTTTAGAGCATCGCTGTGGTGTGAGAACTGCACAAGGAGGTGTTTTCCATCATCTCTGAGGTGAGAGCTCTACACCAGGAGACGTCTTGGATCGCCCCTGGGACAGAGCACTTCTCCAGGAGGTGTCTTGGGTCATCTTTGAGGTGTGAGCTCTCCATCAAAAGGTGTCTTGGATCATTCCTGAAGGTTGAGCACTGTACCAGCAGGTATCTTGGATCATCTCAGAGGTGTGACCACTGTACCAGGAGATGTCATGGATCATCCCTGAGGTAGGATCACTGCACCATGAAGTGTCTTGAATCATCCCTCCCTGAGGTGTGAGCCCTGTAACAGGAGGTGTCTTGGATCCTCCCTGAGTTGTGAACACTGCACCAGGAGGTGTCTTCAATCATCAGAGGAAAGAGCACTACACCAAGAGATGTCTTGGATCATGCCTGAAGCGTGATCACTGTAACAAGAGGTGTCTTGAATCATCCCTGAGGAGTGAGCACTGTACCAAGACATTTATTTGATCATCCCAGAGGTGTGAGCACTTCACCAGCAGGTCTTTGGATCATCATACCTGACGTGTGAACATTTCACCCAGAAGTGGCTTATATCATGCCAGAGGTGTGATTCAGGCACCAGGAGGTGTTTTGTACCATCCCTGAGGTGCAGGCACTGCACCAATAGGTCTCTTGCATTATGCCCGAGGTTTGAGCACTGCACCAGGAAGTGTCTTTTATCATCCCTGAGGTGTGAGCACTGCACTAGGAGGTGTCTCAAATAATCTCTGAGGTGGGAGCACTGCACAAGGAGGTGTCTTCATTCATCCCTGAGAAGGGACTACTGCATCAGGAAGTTTTTTGGATAATCCTGAGGAGGGAGTACTGCACCAGGAGGTATCTTGGATGACAACTGAGTTGTAACCACTGCATCAAGAAGTGTCTCAAATAATCTCTGAGGTGGAAGCACTACATCAGGAGGTGTCTTAGATCATCCCTGAGGTGCAGACACTGCACCAGGAGATCTGTAGGACTATGCCTGAGGTTTGAGCACTGCACCAGGAAGTGTCTTTTATCATCCCTGAGTTGGGAGCACTACACCTGGAGGGGTCTTGGATCATCACTTAGGTGGGAGCACTGCATCTGTAAGTGCCTTGGATCATGCCTGACGTGTGAGCACTGCACCAGCAGATGTCTTGGCTCATCCCTGAGCAGGGAGTACTGCAGGAGGAGGTGTCTTGCATCACACCTGAGGTGTAACCACTGTACCAGGATATGTCTAGGATCATCCCTGAATTGTGAGCACTACACAAGGAGGTGACTTAGAGCATCCCTGAGGTGGGAGCATTTCACCAGGAAGTGTCTTGCATGTTGCATCATCCTTGAGGTAGGAGTACTACACCAGCAAGTGTCTTGGATCCTTCCTGAGGTGGGAGCACTTCACCAGGAGGTATCTTTAATCAACCCTAAGGTAAGAGCACTGCACCAAAGGGGTCTTGGATCATCCCTGGGGGGGGAGCAGTACTCCAGGAGGTGTCTTGGGTCATCCTTGAGGTGTGGGCACTGCACCAAGAGGTGTCTTGTATTATGCCTGATTGTATTATGCCTGAGAGTGAGCACTGCACTAGGAGGTGTCTTGGATCATTCCTGAAATAGGATCACTGCATCAGGAAGTATCTTGAATCGTCCCTGAGATGTGAGCACTGTAACAGGAGATGTCTTGAATCATCAGAGGAAAGAGCACTACACTAAGTGGTGTCTCGGATCATCCCTTAGGTGTGAACTTTGCACCTGGAAGTGTGTTGTCATGCCTGAGGTGTGACCCATGTACCAGGAGGTCTCTTGTATCGTCTCTGAGGTGGGATCACTGCATAATGAAGTGTCTTGGATCAAACCTGAGGTGCAGGCGCTGCACAAAGAGGTCTCTTGAATCATCCCTGAGGTGGCAGCACTGCACCAGAAGGTGACTTGGATCATCCCTCAGGTGTGAACACTGCACCAGGAAGTGTCTTAAATCATGCCTGAAGTGTCAGCACTGCACCAGGAGGTGTTTTTGATCATCCCCAAGGTGCGGGCACCGCACCCAGAGGGCTCTTGGATTATGTCTGAGGTTTCAGCACTGCACCAGGAAATGTCTTTTATCATCCCTGATGTGTGAGCATTGCACCAGGACGTGTCTTGGGTCATTCCTGAGGTGTGTGCACTGCACCAGGGGTTGTTTTGCATTATTCCTGAGGTCAGAGCACTGCATCACAAGTGTCTTGGATCGTGCCTGATGGTGCCTGACCAGCAAGTGTCTTAACTCCTCCCTCAGGAGGGCGTACTGTAACAGAAGGTGTCTTGGATCATCCTTCGGGGTTGAGCACTACACTACTAGGTGCTTTGTATCATCCCTGAGGTGTGAGTAGTGCACCAGGAAGTATCTTGTATTATGACTGTGAATATTGCACCAGGTGGTTTTTTTGATCATTCCTAGGTGTGACCACTGCACCAGGAGGTATCTTGGAACACGCCAGAGTTGTGAGCACTGCATCAGGAGATGTTTTGGATCATCCCTGAGGTGTGAGCACTGGACCAGGAGGTGTCTTGGATCATGCCTGAGTGTGAGCACTGCACCGGGTGGTTTTTTGGATCGTCCCTAGGTGTGACCACTGCACCAGGAGGTATCTTGGATCATGTCTGAGTTGTGATCACTACACCAGGAGGTGTCTTATATCATATCTGAGTTGTGAGCACTGCACCAAGAGGTGTTTTGGAACATCCCTGAGGTGTGAGAACCGCATCAGGAGGTGTCTTTGATCATGCCTGAGTTGTGAGCACTGCACCAGGGAGTGTTTTGGAACATCCCTGAGGTGTGAGCACTGCACCAGGTGGTGTCTTGGATTATCGCTGAGGTATGATCACTGCAGCAGGAGGTGTCTGTCTTGGATCATCCCTGTAGTGTGAGAACTCACAAGGAGGTGTTTTCAATCATCCCTGAGGTGGAAGCGTGGAAGCACTATACTAGGAAGTATGTCGGATCATGCCTGTGGTGTAAGCATTGCACCAGGAGGTCTCTTAGATCATGTCTGAATGTGAGCACCTCACTGGGATGTACCTTGGATCATGCCTGAGTTGTATAGGCACTCCATCAGGACATGTTTTGGATCACCCTTGAGATGTGAGCACTGCACCAGGAATTGTCTTGGATCATCCCCGAGTGTAAGCACTGCAGCAGGAGGTGTTTGGGGTTCTCCATAAGGTGTGAGTACCGCACCAGGAGGTGTCTTGGGTCATCTTTGAGGCGTGAGTACTACACACGAGGAGATGTCTTGGATCATCCCTGAGATGTGAGCACTGCACCAGGAAGTGTTTTATATTATGCCTGAGTGTGAACACTGCACCAGGTGGTTTTCTGTATCATTCCTAGGTGTGACCACTGCACTAGGAGATATCTCGAATCATGCCAGAGTTGTAAGCACTGCATCAGGAGATGTTTTGATCATCTCTGAGGTTTGATCACTGTACCAGGGGGGTGTCTTGAATCATTCCTGAGGAGTGAATACTGTGACAGGAGGTGTCTTGAATCATCCCTGAGGTAAGAGCACTGCACCAGGAGGTCTTTGGATCATCATACCTGAGGTGTGAACATTTCACCCAGAAGTGTCTTTATATCATGTCTGAGGTGTGACCCATGCACCAGGAGGTGTTTTGTATCATGCCTGAGTTGTGACCACTGCACTGGGGGTATTTTTGAACATCCCTGAGGTGTGAGCACGGCACCAGGTGGTGTCTTGGATCATCTCTGTAGTGTGAGGTATTTTTAGTCATCTCTGGGGTGAGAGCACTATACCAGGAATTGTGTTGGATCATGCCTGAGTGTGAGCAGTGCACCAGGAGGTATTTTAAATTATGCCTGAGTTGTGAGCACTGAATCAGGAGGTATTCTGAATCATGCCTGAGTTGTAAGCACTGCGTCAGGAAGTGTTTTGGATCATCCCTGAGGTGTGAGCACTGCACCAGGAGGTGTCTTGGATCATCCCTGATGTGTGAGCACTGCACAAAGGAGTGTCTTGTATTATGCCTGAGTGTGAAAGCTGCACCGGGTGTCTTTTTGGATCATTCCTAGGTTGACCACTGCACCAAGAGGTATCTCAAATCATGCCAGAGTTGTGAGCACTGCATCAGGAGATGTTTTGGATCATCCCTGAGATGTGGGCACTGAACCAGAAGGTCTCTTGGATCATCCCTGAGTTGAAAGCACTGTTCCAAGAGGTGTCTTGGATCATGCCTGAGTGTGAGCACTGCACCAGGTGGTTTTTTTGATCATCCCTAGGTGTGAGCACTGCACCAGGAAGTATCTTGGATCATGTCTGAGTTGTGATCACTGCACCAGGAGGTGTCTTAAACCATATCTGAGTTGTGAGCGCTGCACCAAGAGGTGTTTTGGAGCATCCCTGAGGTGTGAGCACTGCACCAGGTGGTGTCTTGGATCATGCCTGAGTTGTGATTACTGTACTGGGGGTGTTTTGGAACATCCCTGAAGTGTGAGCACAGCACCAGGTGGTGTCTTGGGTCATCCTGTAGTATGGAAACTGCACAAGGAGGTGTTTTCAATCATCCCTAAGGTGGGAGCACTACATCAGGAAGTGTGTTGAATGCTTGAGGTGTGAGCACTGCACCAGCAGGTGTCTTAGATCGTGCCTGAGTGTGAGTACCTCACCAGGATGTACCTTGAATCATGCCTGAGTTCTTTGGGCACTGCATCAGGACATGCTTTGGATCACCCTTGAGGTGTGAGCACTATACCAGGAATTGTCTTGGATCATCCCTGAGTGTGAGCACTGCACCAGGAGGTATTTTGAATCATGCCTGAGTTGTGAGCACTGCATCAGAAGGTATTTTGGAACATCCTCGAGGTGTAAGCACTGCACTAGGAGATGTCTTGGATCATCCCTGAGGTGTGAACATTGCACCCAGAAGTGTCTTATGTCATGCCTGCAGTGTGAGCACTGCACCAGGACGTGTCTAGGATCATCCCTGAATTGTGAGCACTGCACCAGAAGGTGTCTTGAATCATGCCTAAGCGTGACCACTGCATCAGGAGGCATCTTGGATCATGTCTGAGTTGTAACCACTGCAACAGGAGGTGTCTTGGATCATCCCTGTGGTATAAGCACTGCACCAGGAGTTGTCTTGAATCATCCCTGAGATGCAGGCAGATGCAGAAGGTGTCTTGGATCATCCCTGATGTGAGAGCACTACATCAGGAGGTCTCTTGGATCATCGCTGAGGTGTGAGCACTGCATCAGGAGGTGTTGTGGATCTTTTCTGAGGTGCAGGCACTGCACCAGGAGGTATCTGGAATGATTTTTTAGGAGAGTGCAGTGCACCAGGAGTTGTCTTGGATCTCCCCTGAGGTGGGAGCACTTGCACCAGGAGGTGTCTTGGATCTACCCTGAGGTGTGAGCACTGCAACAGGTTGTGTCCTCAATCATCCATGAGGTAGGATCACTGCACCAGGAGGTGTCTTGTATCATTGCTGAGGTGGAAGCACTGCACAAGGAGGTGTCTTAGATCAACCCTGACTTGTAAGCACTGCACCAGAAGGTGTCTTGGATCATTCCTAAGATGCAAGTACTGCACCAGCAGATGTCTCAAATCATGCTTTAGGTGGGAGCACTAAACGAGGGGTGTCTTGGATCATCCCTGAGGAGGGAGCACTACACCAGGAGGTGTCTTGGATCATTTCTGAGGTGCAGGCACTGCATCATGAGGTGTCTTGGATCGTCACTGAAGTGTAAGCACTGCACCAGGAGGTGTCATGAATCATCGCTGAGGTGTGAGCACTGCACCAGGAGGTGTCTTGGATCATCCTTGAGGTGTGAGCATTGCACCAGGAGATGTCCCAGATCATCCCTGAGGTGCAGGCACTGTACCAGGAGGTGTCTTGAATCATTTCTGAGGTGCAGGTGCTGAACCAGGAGGTGTCTTGAATCAGCCCTGAGGTGTAAGCACTACACCCGGAGGTGCCTTGATTCATCCCTGAGGTGTGAGCACTGCAGCAGAGGTGTCTTGATTCACCCCTGAGGTGTGAGCACTGCACCAGGATCTGTCTTAAATCACTTCTGAGGTATGACCACTGTAGCAGGAGATGTCCTGTATCATCCCTGTGGAGGGAGTACTGCACCAGAAGTTGTATTGGATCATCCTTGAAGTGTGAACACTGCATCAAAAGGCATCACAAATCATCCCTAAGGCTTGAGCATTGCACCAGGAAGTGTCTCTGATCATGTCTGAGGAGTGAGCACTGCACTATGAGGTGTTTTGTATCATCCCTGAGGTGGGAGCACTACGCCAGAAGGAGTCTTGGATCATCCCTGAGGTGGAAGCAGTGCACCAGGAGTTGTCTTGGATCATTCCTGAGGTGTTAGTACTGCACCAGGAGGTATCTTACAACATCCCCAAGGTCGGAGCACTACACCAGGAGATGTGTCAAACTTGACATGTAGGCACTGCACCAGAAGGTCTCTTGGATGATGCCTGAATTGTCAGCACTGCACCAGAAAGTGTATTTTATCATCCTTGAGGTTGGAATACTGCACCAGCAAGTGTCTTGGATTGTGCCTGAGGTGTGAGCACTTCACAAGCAGTTGTCTTGGCTCATCCCTAAGGAGGGAGTACTGCACCAGGGGGTTTCTTGGATTATGCCTGAGTTGTGAGCACTGGACTAGGAGGTGTCTTGGATCATCCCTGAATTGTGAGCACTGCACCAGGAGATGTCTTGGATCATCCCTGAGGTGGGATCACTGCACCAGGAGGTTTCTTGGATCATTTCTGAAGTGTGAGCACTGTGCCATGAGGTGTCTTGGATCATCCCTGAGGTAGGATCACTACACTAGGAGATGTCTTGGGTCATTCCTGAGGTGTGAGCACTGCACCAGGAGGTGTCTTGGATCATTCCTGAGGTGTGAGCACTGTATGACGAGATGTCTTGGATCATCCCTTAGGTGCAGTGATACGGTTTGGTCATGTCCCCACCCAAATCTCATCTTGAATTGTAGCTCCCATAATCCCCACATGTCATACAAGGGACCCTGTGGGAGGTAACTGAATCATGGAGGGAGTTACCTCCATGCTGTTTTCATGATAGTGAGTGAGTTTTCAGATCTGATGGTTTTATAAGGAGCTCTTCCCCCATTTACTTGGCACTCCTCCTTCCTGCCAGCCTGTAAAGAAGGATGTGTTTACTTCCCCTTCCAGTGTGATTGTAAGTTGTTTGAGGCCTCCTCAGCCCTGTGGAACTATGAGTCATTTAAACCTCTTTTCTTTATAAATTACCCAGTCTTGGGCAGTTCTTTATAGCAATGTGAGATCAGACTAGTAAACACCCTCACGATTCAACTACTTCCCACCAGGTCCCTCCCATAACACATGGGGATTATGGGAACTACAATTCAAGATGAGATTTGGGTGGGGACAAAGCCAAACCATGTTATTCTATTCATGGTCTCTTTAAAATACCATGTCCTCACATTTCAAAACACAATTATGTATTTCCAACAGTCCCCCAAAGTCTTAATTCATTCCATCATTATCCCCAAAGTCCAAATCTAAAGTCTCATCTGAGAAGGCAAATTCCTTCTGCCTATGAGCCTGTAAAATCAAAAATGAGTTAATTACCTCCAAGATACAATGGAGGTAAAGGCATCGGACAAATACACCCATTCCAAATGAGAGAAATTGGCCAAAACAAAAAGGGTCCAGGCCCCACCCAAGTCCAAAATCCAACAGGGCAGTAACCAATCTTAAAGTTTCAAAATAATCTCCTTTGACTCCATGTCTCACATCCAGGTCACGCTGATTCAAGAGATGGGCTCCCATGGCCTTGGACTGCTTCACCCTTGTGGCTTTGCTTTCACAAGATGGCATTGAGTGTCTGAGGCCTTTCCAGGTGCACGGTGCAAGCTGTCAGTGGATCTACCATTCTGGGGTCTGAAGGATGGTGGCCCTCCTCTCATAGTTCTACTGGGCAGCACCCCCATGGGGACTCCCTATGGGCGCTCCAACCCCACATCTCCCTTCTTCAATGCCCTAACAGAGGTTCTCCATGAGGGCTTTGCCCCTACAGCATACTTCTGCCTGGACATCCAGGCATTTCCATACATCCTCTGAAATCTAAGACTCCCCACAGGTCCAAGACTGCATGTAAGCCACCAAGGCTTGGGGCTTGCACCCTCTGAAGCAACAGCCTGAGCTCTATGCTGGCCCCTTTAGCCACAGCTGGAACTCACTACCACCAAATCCCTATACTACACAAAGCAGCAAGGCCCTAGGCCTAGCCCATGAAACCATTTTTTCATCTTAGGCCTCTGGGCCTGTTATGGGAGGGGCTGCTGTGAAGAACTCTGACATGCCCTGGAAAGAGTTTCCCCACTGTCTTGGTGATTAACATTTGGTTTCTCGTAACTGATGCAAATTTCTCCAGCTGGCTTGAATTTCTTCTCTGAAAATGGGTTTTTCTTTTCTATCACATCATCAGGCTGCACACTTTCCAAATTTTTATGCTCTGGTTCCCTTTTAAACATAAGTTTTAATTCCAAACCATATCTTTGTTAGCACATAAAACTGAATGCTTTTAATAGCACCCAAGTCACCTCTTGAATGCTTTGCTGCTTAGAAATTTCTACCGCCAGATATCCTAAATCATCTCTCTCAAGTTCAAAATTCCACAAATCTTTAGGGTAAGGGCAAAATACCACCAGTCTCTTTGCTAAAACGTAGCACGAGTCACCTTTATTCCAGTTCCCAAAAAGTTCCTCATCTCCATCTGAGACCACCTAAGCCTGGACTCCATTGCCCACATCACTATCAGTATTTTGGTCAAAACCATTAAACAAGTCTCTAGGAAGTTCCAAACTTTCCTGGAAGACATCTTCCTGTCTTCTTCTGAGCCCTCCAAACTGTTCCAACCTCTGCCTGTTACCCAGTTCCAAAGTCACTTCCACATTTTTGGGTATCTTTATAGCAGCACCCCACTACCCAGTATCAATTTACTGTATTAGTCTATTCTCATGCTGCTATAAAGAACTGCCTGAGAATGGGTAATTTATAAAGGAAAGAGGTTTAAATTACTCACAGTTCTGCAAGGCCGGGGAGGCCTCAGGAAACTTACGATCATGGCAGAAGGCAAAGGGGAAGCAGGCACATCTTCATGTGTCTGGAGGAGCAGGAAGAGAGCAAAGAGGGAGGTGCCACACACTTTCAAATGACCAGGTCTCCTGAGAACTCATTCACCATCACAAGAACGCAAGGGGGAAATCTGCCCCCGTGATCCAATCACCTCCAACCAGTCCACTTCCCCAACACCGGGAATTACAATTCGACATGAGATTTGAGTTGGGGACACAGAGCCAAACTACATCAGTGCTTAACCTCATTTGAGTTGTCACAGGCAACAAGGAGGCTTGAATAACCCACTGCTTCCAGACTAGATGGCTTTCTGTGTGACTCCAAGAGAGACTCACAGCCTCTGCTGATTCCTATGTAAAGTGTGGGTTGGAACTGGATGGTATCGTAGGCTCCTTTAGCTCCGTATGATTCTCATGTAAAATTCCACCCAGCAGTCAGGCAAGAGGTGCACTGGGGACAGGAGGTGGAACCCGCAGGTTGTTGATAAAATCCTGAAATCCCTTGGCTCTGTGCTTCAAACAGGCACCTTCCCAATATCTATGACTGTCTTTGAACTGCTCATAAAGAGTGCTGATTAATGTGACACTTCACATGCCCACCATGAAATTAGGAAGGCCCTTAGATCTCCTTCAAACCCGTGGTGCCGGTGCCTTCGCCCCATCAATCAGAGATAAAACTGTGATTGCATTGCAAGGAGACGAGGCCATCCTGGAGTTCTGCCATGAAAGAATCGCTGGGACTCAAAGGAGGGGAAAACAAGGGAAGGGGAGAAGGAAAGAGAAGCTGCTTCCAGAAGGAATAAATTTGTGCGTGTACTTTGATCCTGCTATGATTTTTATTTGTTTTAGCCACATCCTTTTCACTGCACCACTCAGCTAAAGGTGCTTTAAATTAGATGGCGCTGAGAAACCCTCTTCCTCCCCACTCCTTCCCCTGCCTGCCACACAGGTCCACGGTCTTCAATCAATGTGAGATGTATAATCATGTCATGCTCAAATGTAACTGGAATAAATTGAGACAAATAAACTCAAAGGCACCACATGCATTTAGAATGCTCTTTGCCAGGGTTTCCTAAAGTGCTTGCAGGCAGCTAACTCTCAACGCAAACAAAAAGTGGCAGTGTTTACCCAGCTTTGCTTTGGAGCATGCTGAGAGCCTCTGACTCAAAGATTGCCGCTGACTGAATCTGCGCATACATCGGTGTTCACGCACGTCCCCCAGCTGGCTTTCTTCCCTCTTCCACACTCCTCCCTTTCCCAGGTGTCCAGGCTGAACAGAGACTTGTTTGGGGTCCTCTGTTCCTCTCCTCTACCTGTCTTCAATAGAATAGCACAAAGATCACAAGACCTTGAGAGCAGAGATGGGAAGAGAGAACCGTGTCTTACTGTAAGGACCCCAGGACCTTCGTTCAAACAAAGCAAAGCAGCGCCTGGCATGGCCGGCCCGTTCTGCTCAGCATTCAGGAGAGAGCTGCCTACCAGAAACCTCCTCTTTGGTGCTCGTGTTAAAGAAGAAGATGCCTCAGGGCACCTTTAAGGGAAGATCTGAAATGAACCTCTTACCTTCCAAAACCTTTCTCGGCCAGTCTTGGTCCATGACCAGTCACATGGCTGTGCATTTACTGGTTCTCTGGACCCTCATCCTCCCGTCAGGGTGCCATCTTATCCATGTCTCTGCTTGAGGGACACACATGACAGCTCTCTGGTCCTGCATTGCCAGGCATAGCCATGATGGTCTCAGAGCCATTGGTCCCCAGCATAGAGGTGAGCTTCAAACGGTACCATGATGATGAAGGCGGTAGGTGCCTAGTAGCTACGGACTTTGGATTATATCCATTTCCAATGATTAACAAGAAGCCTCTTTAATTTTAAGTATGTACTTTTTTTTCAGAAATAAGGTCTCACCCTGGCACCCAGGTGGAAGTACAGTGGTACAATCACGGCTCATTGCAGCCTCAACCTCCCAGGCTCAAGTGATCCTCCCATCCCAGCCCTGCAAGTAGCTGGGACTACAGGCACACCCTTATGCCTGGCTAACTTTTTAAATTACTATTCTAGTAGACATGGGGTCTTGCTATGTTGCCAAGGCTGGTCTCAAACTTCTGACCTCAAGTAATCCTCCCACCTCAGCCTCCCAAAGTGCTGGGATTATAGATGTTAGCCACTGTTCTGGACCAAGTATGTACATTTCTAAATAACACCCATTTTCCTGTGATTTCGTTAGTTTCGCTCTATGAACTGCTAGCTTGCCATGCCTCCCTGTCATATCCTCTGACAGTTTTCACAGTCTGATGCCCCATGGGTCTCTCTCTCTCTCTCCCCAACCCCCCTTTCTTTAGTTCCTCTTTGGCTGCCAAGAGTTCATTTTCTCAGCCTGTGACAGCCCCTCAGGTTCCCCAGTTTCTTATGAGGAATCACACCTCCCCTGCTACATTTACTCTGTTGAGAGCACAATTCCAGGTAATCAGCTTCTACGGCAGAAGTGACAGAGCCTGAGCAGCCTCTCACTAGATTTGGAAGAACTAGAAAGTAGGTCTCGGTGGCCACCGCCCAGCCCCTAACACCATGCTATGGCACTTCCTGCCCCCTGAGTTTCACTGATTCCACACCCGGCACCCAGCCCTCAAGTCCATTCTGGGAGCATCCTGTCCCTCCCCCAGACAGACACATGCACTGGATATCCTTTCAATAAAACCATCTGGGATGGGATCCAGTCTGGAAGGTAAATCTTAGAAACCTTTCCCTTGTCTTCTTACATATCTCTTTTGAATTCTTACATCTCAGATCAATTCTGCTAGTTAACACTTCCCAGGAAAGTCACCATCCCCTCTGACATTAGAATGTATCAGGAGAGAGTCTGTGGCAGGGAGAGTAACGTTCCTCAGCGTTCAACCCAGTCTCCACATTGTCCTGTCTTCTTGCTACATAGCCAGAGCAGGGGCATGTGACTGGTTCTGGACCAATTTGGGCAAGTGATGTGTGTCACCTCTGGGCCAAAATATAGAAGAAACGGTGCGTAAGCCTCCAGGGGTCCCTCCCCCTCCTCTGCTCTCCCAGATGGTGGAGTCTCGATCAGCCTGGGTCCTGGGTGTCTCGGTAGAGCAGAGCCCCTGCCGACCTCCACAAAACATGTACCCTGAAAAAGAAGTAAATCTGTGCTGGGTCAGTTTCCAGGACACCAGGATTGGCTCCAATGCGTTCCTAATATCAGTGATTTCCATGTCGTGGCTAAAAATACCTTGCCCTCCCCAAGGATACAAAAATACTCTCCTATATGTCCTTCTGGAATTTTTCAGTCTTTATTACACCTAAATCTTTAATGCAGTTGAAATGTATTGTATATATGGAATGGCAGAAGGATGTTACTTTTTAGGTAACATTGTTTTCCCTGTGGATAGCCAGTGATCTAAAATCCTGTATTCAATTCTCCCTACTTATTTGAAATGCCCCACATATCAAATGATAAAGTTCTCCAGATCTGTAATCTCTGCACTAACTGGAATTACAGTGCCTGTTGTCAGTGTCAGTCCTTTTGGGAAAGTTACTTAGCGTGTTCACCAATTCTCCTCGAGCCAGTGCCTACTCTGGACATGCATGACACAAAAGGTCAGGGCCACATTCCAGATGAGTATGTGTAGGAAGGCATGAGAAACCTTGCAGGGAGCAGACACTGCGGGGAGGTCGGGGAGGGCCAGACGGACCAAAGTTTTCCTGAGGAAGGTCAAGGGGACTTGCCAAGCCCACCTGATGAACAAAAATTGAGAGCAGAAGAGGGCAGAGCCCATCAGCCCCTGAAAATCTCCAGCTCCAGGACCAAGAAGCAGAGTCCTGGAGGTACCATTCCTCATGCCAGGACAGCACTTGAGAGTGTTGAGAGGCACAAGCCCAGGGTCTGGGCGCGGTGGCTCACACCTGTAATCCCAGCACTTTGGGAGGCTGAGGTGGGCGGATCATGAGGTCAGGAGATCGAGACCATCCTGGCTAACACAGTGAAACCCCATCTCTACCAAAAATACAAAAAAAAAAAAAAAAAAAAATTAGCCAGGCGTGGTGGCACACACCTGTAGTCCCAGCTACTTGGGAGACTAAGGCAGAAGAATAGCTTGAACCCAGGAGGCGGAGGATGCCATGAGCCAATATCATACCACTGCACTCCAGCCTGGGTGACAGAGCGAGACTCCATCTCACAAAAATAAAAGAGAGAGAGAGGAAAAGAGCAGCACAAGCCCAAATCAGACCCGCACTGCTCTCCAGCACCTTCCAGACACTGATGGAAACCTGGGCCATGGTCCTCGCGGGGGACTGGGCATGGCAAGAGCAGCTGCAGGTGCAGCTGTTTTTGGCCAGTATCCCAGGAAACCCCATGCCGGCAGCTCACAAAGCTGACTGCATGGACTGACGACTTCCCTTTTCAAGATCAGCTGTGTCTTCTCTTCCGCAGGCCACCACTCTTTCCAAGGGTAGAAAAACCCTTGATGAAAAAAGGCAACAGGACATGCTGGGCAAATTAAATCACTTAATATTTCAAATATTATTCGACCACAATAATTGTAGTTGTCTAAGAGAATCTGCATTTGTGGCCGGGCGCGGTGGCTCAAGCCTGTAATTCCAGCACTTTGGGAGGCTGAGACGGGCGGATCACAAGGTCAGGACATCAAGACCATCCTGGCTAACACGGTGAAACCCCGTCTCTACTAAAAAATACAAAAAAAACTAGCCGGGCGAGGTGGCAGCGCCTGTAGTCCCAGCTACACGGGAGGCTGAGGCAGGAGAATGGCGTCAACCCAGGAGGCTGAGCTTGCAGTGAGCTGAGATCCCGCCACTGCACTCCAGCCCGGGCGACAGAGCG
>NW_016806331.1:608200-613050 GCF_001698545.2 Rhinopithecus bieti | reverse complement strand
AAAAAAAAAAAAAAAAAAGAGAATCTGCATTTGTGTGGTTCCTTAAACTGTACTCTTTTTTTAATGTAATTTTTTTTGAGACAAGGTCTCACTATGTTACCTAGGCTGGTCTGAAACTTCTGGGCTCAAACAATCTTCCTCCCTCGGCCTCCCAGAGCATCGGAATGACAGGCACAAGCCACCACGCCCAGCCAAATTGCAGTCTTTCTTCCTGTCTTTAAAATTCACTTGACTTCCCATTCAAAATGGCAGACTGAAGTGTTTACATCTTCTGCCACAAATCCCATTAAATTAACAAATTTGGAACTATGAATATATTTCCTATAGCACTAGAAATAGAGAATGGTGCCTAATTCTGGAGGATGTTAGTAGAACCCATCACACCGATGCCAGAATAAAACGGAGGGAGAAGCCAAGGGCAGCACCAGCGTGCGACGGGCTTTCCCTGAGGAGCCTCGGCAACAACTCATGTGTGGCAACACTGGTGGCTTTCAGCAGGAAGGACCATGGGGCCGTGAGGAAAGGCCATGGGACTCACAGCAGAACTCCAAGGGCCTCTAGAATAGACACAGAGAGCTTGGCTGAACCACGCACCCCGCCCCCGACCAGGCTCCAGCTAGCGACAGCTCCCTAAGTCATGGGGTGATCTGCCTGGGAGCCATGGTAAGAACCTGCGGCCACAAAAAGACACAGGGAGTGCCCCCGGTCACCAGCTTGACGAAGGAAACAAAGGCATGGGAGGGTGGCAAAGTCACACCAGGATAAAGCCTCCTAGGACATCCTAACATCCAGGACATTCCAGTAATTTCACTTAGTAAAAAGCGACGCAAGAACTGCAGTTCAGGAACCAGGGGATCCCACAGGGCCAACCTCCCCCTTGGCCCCACTGAGCTATTGGCTGAGCAAGCACAAGCCCCAAGCTCCACTCTAAGCAAGGGGAAAACACATCCTGCTCCTTGGAAGAAGAGCCTGAAAATGTATTACGTGTGCAGCGGAGCCCAGGGCAACTCCAGTCCACGAGGCTCGAGTGGTACCGATGAGCCAGGTATCAGCCCTCACTTCCTTCCCCTGGCCGAAGCACCTTTGAGACAGGGCAAACTGATCACTTGTGCCCAACAAATGAAGGCCAACGGGTGGCCTGAGCTCCCAGTCAGCACCGCCCAGGAACCTGGACACTCAGCTGCTGGTGTTCATACACCTGCTCAGGACGGAGGGCACGCATGCCCATCGGTACTGCCCGCCTGCCCTGGGGGCTGCACCGTGACCAACTCCAGCCTCCCGGGTCATCTGCCACTCCAGCCACCCAAAAGAACCGCCAAGAAAGGGGAGCTTCAGCCAGCTCTTGAGGTGGGATGTGACGGGTTCCAAATTGCCTTTGAGGAAAATATGCACCAAGAAAGGATTGGAGCAGACTGGCTAATTCCTTTGCTTGGGCTCTCAGGGGATGAGGGGTTCTGGAAAGTCTGAGTTGTCAGGGAGGTGTGGATTCGAATCTCAGCACTGACTCTGACAAGCTGTGTGACTTCAAACAAGAACCCACTTTCTGTCCAATAGGGATGGAAACGCCACCTGGCCAGGCCCTTCAGGGATGTGACTCCAGTGGGCCCGGCCTGGAGCAGATGCTGTGAGATGGCACCGTGTCATGTTGGCATGGGCTGCAGCCCCCTCGTGAACATTTCCTTTCGGTCCTTGTTAGCTGGTGTCTTTGGGTGAGTCTCATGGTGGTGTCTCATGGTGAGTGTCAAGCACAGCAGCAGGGAGACCTCTCCACCCACCCCACTCCCCCAGGACTCCAGGCTCCCCTCCCACCAGTTGTACAGAGAAGACGTCAGCCCACAGAACCATGTGCTGTGTAAGCTCCTCACTGCAAACACCCCCAAAGGTCAGAGACCGGGGGACCCACAGGAAAATGAGAGGCCTCTGCCTCTGAGGTCAGGCCTCTGACCATGGCTGTGTGTGCTGTGATGCCCTGCATGACTCTCCTCCCCCAGGAGGCCCGCCCAGCTCAGTTCTGTCTATGGGGAAGGCCACAGAGCTCTGGGGGCTGGCTTTCCTCAGCCCCGAGTAATTACAGACATGTGTCTGCACATGTCACCGGCCAGACTCCCACGACCCCGCAGTAGATCCTCATTAACCCGGGAACTCAAGGACTCTGAGAGGAGCAAGGGGCCGAGAGGAGCCAGGGGGACCTGGGCACTGGCAGGGATGGGGAACCTGCAGAGAGGCCCAGACAGTCTGTGCCCGTGCTAATGGGCAAGGTATGCCACCTGCCCTGCGAATGATGAAGGGGGAGCCTGCCGCGGGGCCAGGGATGGCCGCGGGGCCAGGGACGGGTGTGGGGAGTCTGAGCAGAGCAGGTTGGGGAGCCACAGAGAAGAGTTTATGAATCGGCATCCAGCCCCCTCCCCTCTCCCTCCTGAGCACGGCTATTAAACCCCTTCTGGCCTCCAGATGCGCGGTCTGCAAGCTATTTCCCTTTTGTTATTTCAAGCTCGGGGCCTTGATCTTTTGCCACTTTGGAAGAAGCGGAGAAACAAAGGGATCTGGTGCTGTTGCTTAATAGCGCGCTGGCTTGGCCCTGCTGGGCCGGCATGTGTCTGATGCTCTGTGCCGTCACTGCAGAGCCATCCCTTTGATGAGAGCAAGGCAGGGACCGAGCCCAGGAGCCCTCTGAGAGCCGCTCAGCAGCTCCCTCTCCTGTTCCCACAGGCCTTCACCTCATGCAGGGGGAGTTGGCCCACTGTCTTCCTCCTTGCCATGGTGGTGGCCGCTTAGAGACAAGAGATTGATAATGGAGAGCCTTCGGGGTCCCCGAAGGATCGGAGCACAGTGCAACCAGTCACTAGGGCTGCTGGGCCCTCGACTGCACTTCACTCAAGCTGAAGGTGCAGCGTCCCCCGCAGACTGTGTCAGTCCCCCACCCTCCTGCAGCATGTCAGGAAGAGCACTGAAGTAGAAGTCCGCAGGCCTGCGTTCCAGTTGCCTGCATGTCGTGGACAGGCTGAACCTCTGCTTGCCTGGTTGGCCTCTGTGGCGCTGGTTCTGAATTCAGGGCTGGGCCCAGATGGGGATGCAGCAGACACTTGGTGAGTGATGAAAATCCCAGCACTGCCATGAGGAGCCATGTGACTGGGGCCCATTCCATTCATTCTTCATTCCCTCCCTCCTGTATTCACACACCCCATGAGCACCCTGACCGCCTGCTCCATGCCAGACAATAAATGGATTCCACTCCTGACCTCAATTGTAATTGGTGTAACAAGGGCTGTGACAGAGACCCTGATGGAAGGACATCAGGGTGTCCCACCAGACGGAGGAATGGGCGTCAGGATGGCAGCTTCCCAGGCTGACACCCACCCTGAGCCCAAAGAACGGAGGGAGTTTCTCAAGTGAAGGAACAAGGAAGACCGGTCCAGGCAAAGGATAAAGCCTGGGGGTACCTGGAGACACAAGAGATTGAGGACATTTGGGGACCACTCAGGAGCCCGTGTGGCCAGAGCAAAAACCTCAGAGACAGAAAAGAAGATTGACTAAGGGGGACTGTGCATCCCCCTGAGAGCCCAGGAGCCAGGCAGGGTAGACAGCAAGGAAGGGACCCACCTGCAGAGTGTGAGAGGCTGACCAGCCAGCTGGGGGGCTGCAGGCAGCAGCTACTGCAGAGGCTGCTGTACCCCAAAACGGGAGGGGGCCGCAGCCGAAGAGGAGAGGGAGGCAGCTCTGAGAAGAAGAGGGAGGAACAGTCACCAGGACCTGGGGCTGCACACCCTTGAGCAGGTGGTGGCATGCAGGCCTCCAGACAAGGTGCCTGGAAGGAGCACGAGCGCTATCTGGGAGGGGCTCTGCTTTGGGGGCACTTAGTGTGCCATGACTGAAACAGGTGGCAGGAATGACCAGGCAGAGGGCAGGAGGATACAGCCAGCCAGTGTCAGACGTCAGAAGCGCTGTCTGGGCCAGAGGCAGGGGAGGAGGCCACAGCAAATGCAGGGAAGCGAGGCCTGGGGATGGAGGGACCCAGGGCAGCCTCCACACTTGAGGGTCAGGCTGCAAAGTGGAAGCGTCCGCAGAATGCCAGGATAAGGTCCTGGAGACTGGCGTGGCCCATCCTGGGGAAACACAGTCACCTGTCCCCCTGCTGCTGCTGCGGCAGGGGAAGGTCTCAAGACACACGACCACAGGCTCCCACCACAGAAACACTCTTGCCTACACCTTGGTCCTGCAAACCTGCTCCTCAACCCACACTGTCCCAGGCCTGAGGGTGCAGGCTGTGGCTACATTTTCCTGAGCCACAGGCTTGTGCGGTGGGATCCACAGAAAATGCCTGTCCAGATGCCTTTGGTTTGCACAAGGTGCTGCCACTCTCAGATCAAGGAGGACAAAGCCCTGGGCTGGGAGTGAAAGGCCTGAGCCAAGTGTGAGCTCTGTCTCTGGTACAGCAATGACCATATCTTTCAGCCTCATTCACTCTGCTGGGTGTTAAAACACTTGACCACACCCACAGAGGGCTGATGCAAGTATCAGTTGGGTATGGAAAGGAATGCTTTGTTCATTGTTACAACAACACGAACACTAAGGATGTTAAGAATGTTTAAGTTCATCATTACCACCACCATCACTATCATCGCCATCATCATCACCATCGCTATCACCATCACCATCACCACCATAATCACCATCACCATCCCTGTCAACCATCACCATCACCAACATAATCACCATAACCATCACTGTCATCATCACCACCACCATCACCATCACCACTGTCATCAGCATCACCATCACCATCCCTATCACCATCACCATCATCACCATCACTATCACCACCACCATAATCACCATCACCATCACCATCA
>NW_016806331.1:602054-605535 GCF_001698545.2 Rhinopithecus bieti | reverse complement strand
CCATCACCATCACCATCACCATCACCAACATAATCACCATAACCATCACTGTCATCATCACCACCACCATCACCATCACCACTGTCATCAGCATCACCATCCCTATCACCATCACCATCATCACCATCACTATCACCACCACCATAATCACCATCACCATCACTATCACCATCACCATCACTGTGACCATCACCCGCATCACCATCATCACCATCACTATCACCATCACCATCACTATCACCTTCATCACCATCACCACCATCACCACCATTACCATCATCACCATCATCACCATCACCATCATCGCTATCATGACCATCATCACTACCACCATCATTATTACCACCACCATCACTATCATCACCACCACCATCACCACCATAATCACCATCACCACCATAATCACCATCACCACCATCACCGTCACCATCACCATCACCACCATCATCGCTATCATGACCACCATCATCACTACCACCATCATTACTACCACCACAATCACTATCATCACCATCACCACCACCATCATCACCATCACACCATCATCACCAGCACTGTCACCAACAACATCACCACCATAATCACCATCACCACCACATCACCATCACCGCCACCACTATCGCCACCATCACCATCACCACCAGAACCATCATCACTCTCATCATCGCCACTATCTATCCTGCACTTAAAGCCCTGCTGCCACCCTATCCTCTCAAATGGTCTTCCTGTGACAGAGAACACGCAACTCTCTGAGTCAGCCCATCTCATTTACGGACAGTTTTGCTAGTAGAAAGCTATTTGCTTCTTTTGTTTGCTTGTTTGTTTGTTTCCATTGTAGCTGGCCTTCCCATCTATATGGTCTGTTGAGTGTTGATAGAAAAGAATACCTGAGGCTGGGTAATTTAATTCTTTAAAAAAGAGGTTTCTTTAGCCCATGGTTGTGCAGGCTAGGAAGTTCAGGGGAATGGCAAGCTTCCCTCCACCTCCCTCTGGGAGTCAGGGCAAGGAGACCCTGCCTCCCTTCTCCCCCTGTGATCAGGGTGCAGGGCAATGTGACGCAAACTCCCACTTTGTGTCTTTTCAAACACAGAATAGAGAAGGGGGAGCAAGCGTTCTGGAGCCCCAGGCCTGGCTATATTACTTAGACTTGTACCAACCTGGCCATATCATTTAGCTTTTCAGAGTCTGAATTTCCCCAAGTGGTTATGATGAGAATTAAAGGAGGCCATATGACTGTCTGGTACACAGCCTCACCCCCAAGAAGAGCCTAAAATTGTGCATCTCCCTGTGAACTCCACTGAGAGAGAGCAGGCTCCAAGGAGGAGGCCCACAGGGAGAGCGGTGCCTGCTGCTGGGGACGCCTCTGGGGCCCAAGGTTGCCGGTGGGTGGGCCCCCAGACGGCAGGGCCACAGGTGAGTAGGAGTTGTGTGAGGTGGGGTGGGTGGGACCCCGGTGGGTGGGACCCCTGGGACCAGTTGCACCTGGCCTGAGTATAGCCTCCCCACAAGCTGTTGCCAGGGGCCCAGCCGACCCTCACTGGGTGCCAAGCCAGGCCTCTTGAAACGGCAGCAAGTAAAGAATCATTCAAGCTAAGAAGGAAAGCCAGGGCTAAGAGACGGCAGCCCCAGTGTACAAAAGGCAAGGTGTACAGGTGCCTGGCCAGCTGGCTTCCAGTCCAGGCCACATCACTAAGCACCAAGAGATTGACTTACCCACCCTGGGCCTTGACTTCTCCACCTTTAACAGCAAAGCCAGACCAGCACTGCCCATGTACCAGAAGTAGTGTGTGCCTGCATGTGTGAGGAAGTGTGTGCACAAACCTCTAGGGAGGGGCTCTCTGATTTTCAACAGGTCACCAGGGACCCAGCACTGAAAACTGAACACAGACTCCAGTGGTAGATAATCCCCAAGAACCTCCAGGTTCAGTGGCCCAACCACCATGGCCAGTGCAGAATCCCTGGGTGGGAGGGGGTGAGGGGGCACCTCCAGAGAGGAGATCCAACCCCCAAGCAGCAGGGCCCCTGCAGGACGGTAAGAACACCCTGACTTCTCCTTTGCTCCCTCTGGATAAGAAAGGCTACAGGATCTTTGTCTAAATAGCACAACGAGGCCAAGGGTGGAGATGAAAGTGCTGAGTTGGCATTGCAGGAATAGTTCCTGATAGGCCAGATCTCAAAGTTGGACGTTTGATTGATGAATTCCTCTGTGTAAAAATAAATAGCATGACGACCCAGCTCTCCACAAAGAGCAGAGTGGGAGGAGGAGCTGCAATGTGCCCCCCACATGACGAGCCCAGGACAGCATGTAGGTCTGCGTGTGTGTGTAGTGCGTGCCTGTAAGTAAATACACCAGCGTGTGTGTGAAATGTGTTCTCACATCAAGCGTTCCGACCCTCCGTTTGCCTGAGGAGGCGGAAGTGCTCAGAGTGAAAATCAGATGCAGACATGTGTATGACAGCAAGTCCAAGTCTAATTAAAACAAGCTTCCCACCTCCCCTCTCCAGGAACTGAGATGACCCCTGCTGGATTCTCAGTAGCTTCTGTAGGTTTGGTGCATTTTTAAAAGGAGCTAACCACTATCCCATCAAGTACATCGGACGAAGTGTGTATGTTTCCATTTAAACCCCCTGAGTCTGAGATGGTATTTAATTCTGTGAAAACCACTGAAATCCTGCAGGATTCTGAGGAAACAGTCTATTGATTCACGTCAGTCCTTCCCGAACCTCTGACAAAACGAGAATTCTTTCCCGATGAGCCTCCCACCCCCGTAGCAGGGCGGACGCTTAGATGAAGCAAGAGCTTTGATGTGAGAGAAGTGCCGTCGCTTGAGCCAACAGACACAACTGCCCCTCGAAGGGACCAAGGAGACTTCCCATTAATGAGCTCTGGTAAATTCCAGGACTGAGGCAGGATTTTGTTTCACCCTGGATGGTGAAAGAAAGAAAAAGAAAAATGGCATAATACTGCACACTTACCAACATGTCATACATTCTTACACAAATCGCACCACAGAACATACTCCCTCTTATCCACTACTACCAAAAATAAAGACAAAGACAACGTCAAGGATGCTGAAATCACCAAAAACCGCCAGCCCATGACATACTCTGGAGGAAACCCGCTGTAGGGGTGCACAGAGAACAAAGTCTGAACTAAAAGGAGCCACGGGACCCAGGCATACAGGACAAGGACTTATGCTCTCTCTGGTTTGGGGCAAATGGAAAACCCATATGAAACTCCCGTCACTCCAAGATGGGTAAATAAAAGAATTCCAGCACCTTAAGCTATACAAAACTTCAAAATGAGGCCGGGCGCGGTGGCTCAAGCCTGTAATCCCAGCACTTTGGGAGGCCGAGACGGGCGGATCATGAGGTCAGGAGATCGAGACCATCCTGGCTAACACGGTGAATCCCCGTCTCTACTAAAAAATACAAAAAAAACTAGCCGGGCGAGGTGGCGGGCGCCTGTAGTCCCAGCTACT
>NW_016806331.1:585395-601706 GCF_001698545.2 Rhinopithecus bieti | reverse complement strand
AAAAAAAAAAAAAAAAAAAAAAAACTTCAAAATGAAAATACAGCAAAGTAAAAAAGCAGATAGAGCACTTCAAAAAATGGCAAGATATTAAATAAAAGTTGAGATAAAAATTGTTCCCATATTCTCAAGTAAATGAAAGAAAACATTTGAAAATTTAGACATGTAGGTATCTTTTTCATCTGGCTAACTTTGTAAGTACCTTATATATGTATATATTTATATACATAAAGCACATATAGTTATATAAATATGTTAATATAATCATATAAATACATGTTAAGTACTGTATATATATCTTACCTAATCCTTAAATTGAATAGTCTTATTTCCATTTTACACATGAAGAAACTGAAGCACCTGAAATTGAAGTCAATTGATAATTATAACAATAAATATAAATGGGACAAATACACTATTCAGTTTCTATTTGCTGGGTAACAAACCACCTTAAAACTTAGCAATATAAAAGCCATTTTATTTATGCTCACAATTCTGCAGGTTAGGAGTCAGGGCAGGCACAGACAGGAAAGCTTGTCTCTGCCCTACCATGTTGGCAGTCTCATTCTGCTGAAATAGGAGATAGCAGGGACAGCTCAACTGGCACCACATGTGTGGGCCTTGATTCTTCTTGACATGGCATCCTCTGCGGATTCTCAGTAACCTCTGTAGATTTGGTGCATTTTTAAAAGAAGCTAACCATTATCCCATCAAGTATGTAGGATGAACTGTTTATGTTCCCATTTAAACCTTCTGAGTCTATGAGGGTATTTAATTCCATGATATCCAGCAGGATTCTGGGGAAAGAGTTTACTGGTTTACATCAGTCCTTCCTGAACCTCCAACAATGCAGTTCTTTCCCGACAAGTCTCCCAGTCCTGTTGCTCTGGATGGATGTTTAGATGAAGCAAGAGCTTTGATGTGAGAGAAATTATCAAGGTGACTTCTTTTACTGCCGGTCTAGTGATCCTAGCACCTGGGATGGTATGGGTGGAATAGCTAGGAGCTGGACAGCACTTGCTCTCTCTCTCCCTCTCACTCCCTCTTCCTCTCTCTCTCTCTCCCCCCTCCAAGTGGCTTCTTGACATGGCTAGCTTGGGTTCATCATAGAATTGTGGCCTCAAGGTAGTTGGACTTCTCACATAATGGCTGCCTACCCTCATCCCCTTTCAAGTGAGCACCAAGATACCAAAGCAAAAGCACCAAAGTTTCTTCAATCTAGCCTTAGAAGTCATGCAGTATCAAGTATCCTGCATTCCATTGATCAAAACAGTCATAGAGCCTGTCTAAATTCTGAGGGAAGGGAACCATAAACCCCAACTCTTGAAGAGAGGACTGTCAAAGAAGTTGTGGCCATCTTTAATCTGCCACACTTACCTTTTACAAGAAAAAAAGTCACTCAGAAGTCAGGAAAGGCTGCAACGCTCTGGAGGAAACCAACAGAAGAAAATAAACAATGCACTCCTAAATAACCAATGGGTCAAGGAAAAAATCACAAGGGAAACTAGAAAATACTTTGAAGTGAGTGAAACAAAAACACAACATACCAAAACTTATGAGATACAGCTAAAGCAGTACTTAGAGGGAAATGTCTAGCTATAAATGCTAGATCACAAAAGAACAAAGATCTGAAATCAATAACCTAACCGTCTACTTGCAAACCCCAGTGGTAGATAATCCCCAAGAAAATAAGAAAAATAAGAGCCAACCCAACTGAAAACAAGCAGAAGGAAGGAAATAATAAAGATTAGAGCAGATATAAGAGAAACAGGGAATAGAAAAACCAATGGGGAAAACCAATGAAACCCAAAAGCTGGTTCTTTGAAAAGGTCAATAAAGCTGACCAACCTTTAGCTAGACTGACTAAGAAAAAAGAGGAATGACTCAAATGACTAGAATCAGAAATGAAAATGGGGACATAACTAACAACCCTGAAGAAAGAGAAGTGTTGTAAAGGAACACCATGAACAATTATATACCAACAAATTGTATAACTTAGATGAAATGGACAAATCCCTGGAAAGAAACAAACTGCTGGAGCTGACTCAAGAAGACAACACGAATAGACTTATAACAAGTGAAGAGATTGAACTAGTAATGCAAAAATTACCCAGAAAGAAAAGTCCAGGCCCACCCAAGCTTTATCACTGAATTTTGCCAAACATTTAAAAAATTAATACGAATTCTTCACGACTCTTCCAAAAAATAGAAAAACCACAGGAACATTTCTTAACTCATTTTATGAGGTCACTATTACCCTGATGCCAAAACCAGAAAAGACATTACAAGAAAACTACAGACCAATATCTCATATGAATATAAACAAAAAAATTCTCAGCAACATACTAGCAAACTAAATCTGCAATGTATAAAAAGAGTTATACATACACCCATGGCCAAGTGGGATTCGTCCCAGAAATGCAAGCTTGGTTCAACATCTGAAAATAAATGAATATAATACATCATATCAATAAAATAAAAAACAAAAGTCATATACTATTCTCAATAGAACCAGAAAAAGTTTTTGACAAAATTCAACACATTTTCACGATTAAAAAAAACACTCAACAAACTAGAAAGCAGAAGAGAACTTCCTCACTTAATAAAGTGCATATGCAAAAAATTTACAGCTAAGTTTGTACTTGATTGTGAAAGACTTGATGTTTTCTCCCTCATATCATCAAAAATGATACCTTTTGTGCTTCAAAGGACACTATTAAGAAAGTAAAAATAACTCAGTGAACTGGAGAAAATACTTACAAATAATATGTCTGATAACAGTAATAAAGACAAATAACCCAATTTTAAAATAAGTTAAGAAGATTAAATAGACATTTCTCCAAACCAGAGATACAAATGGCCCCGTAAGCATATGAACAGATATTCGGTATCACTTGTCAGGGAAACACAAATCAAAACCACAAGGAGATACCACTTCACACCCACAAGGATTTCTAGAAATCCAAATGTTCATCAACTGACAAATGGATAAACCAAATGTGGTCTGTCCATACAATGGAGTATTATTCCACCATAAAAAAGAATGAAGTATTGATACATGTTACAACATGGATGAACCTTGAACACATTATACTGAGTGGAAAAGGCCAGACACAGAAGTCTGTATATTACATAATTTCATTCACATAAAAGGTTCAAAACAGGGAAATCTATGGAGAAAGAAAGTAGAAAGTAAATTCGTGGTTGCCTAGGTCCGTGGGGAAGGGTGAAGCTAAGGAGGTGGTAACTAAGTGTTGGGGGTGGGAGTGGTCCTTGTTCTTAGAGCTCCCAAGATGGTGGCGGGCTGCTTCCAAGATGGTGGCAAGCCTCTTGTTCGCTAACCTGGAGTTCTTGGCCTCACAGATTCCAAGGAATGGAATCTTGGACCATGTGGTGAGTGTTACAGCTCTATCAGAAGAGAACCATGGAACCCAGTGACTAGTGTTCAGCTCAATTAGAACAAACCTAGGCATTTAGCCATGCAGGAACAATGGCAAGCCTTTAGCCCGATCAGGAGCGGCAATGGGTGCCTTGCTGGGTCAGAAGCACAGCGGACACCCTGCTGGATCCAGAGGGGTGGAAGTCAGCAGCGGGTCTGCGAAGGCGGCAAACAGCAGTGGTGGACAGCGAGCGAAAGCTCAGCTCGAGCCGTACCAAACAAGGACCAGAAGAGTGTGCAGTTGCAAGATTTAATAGAGTGAAAACAGAGCTCCCATACAAAGGGCGGGGACCCAAAGCAGGTTGCCGTTGCCTGCTTGAATGCATGGGTTTATATCCCGATCAGTCCCGCCCCCTGTGCTTTCAGGCAATAGATGACTATTTATTTACCTCCTGTTTTTGCCTAATTAGCCTTTTAGTGAGCTCTCTTTACTACCTGATTGGTCAAGTGTGAGCTAAGTTGCAAGCCCTGCGTTTAAAGGTCACCTTCCCAGCTATGCTTAGGGATTCTTAGTTGGCCTAGGAAATCCAGCTAGTCCTGTCTCTCATAAGGAGGATCAAAATGTTTGAAAATGAACCATGATGACAGCTGCACAACTCTGTAAATGTACAAAAAACACGTAATTGTATTATTTAAAGGGGTGCATCTTAGTCTGTTCAAGCTGCTATACCAAAATACCAACAACTGGGTAGCTTGAAAACAACAGAAATTTATTTCTTAACAGTTCTGGGAAGTCCAAAATCAAGGCACTGGTAAACTCAGTGTCTGCTAGGGGCCCACTTTCTGGTTGACACATGGCACCTTCTAGCTGCGCCCCCACATGGTGGAAAAGAGGAAGAAGCAGCTCTCTGGGGCCTCTTTTAAAGGGGTACTAGTCCCATTCACCTAATCACCTCCCAAAGACTCCACCCCTAACACCATTACCTTGGTGATCAGGTTTTCAAAATACGAATTTCGGGGACTGACAGACATTCAGACCACAGCAGGCTAAGTTGTATGAGATATCAGCTTAGACATATGTATGTGAATTATATCTCAATAAAGCCATTATTTTTTTAAAGTCATAGAACCTTTCCAGATTTGTGGGGAGTTGGGAGTTGACCCCACCTCCTGATAGAAGGAACGTCAAAGACTTTGAGGCCATCTTTAATCTGCCACACTAAACTTTTTAAAGAAAAAAATCACTCAGATTCAACCTTCTTGAAAATCAGTACTGTGATTTAAAAATTACAGCCCCTGCCAGGCATGGTAATCCCAGCGCTTTGGGAGGCTGAGGTGGGCAGATCACCTGAGGTCAGGAATTCAAGACTAGCCTGGCCAACACAGTGAAACCCCATCTCTACTAAAACTACAAAAATTAGACAGGTATGGTGGCAGGCACCTGTAATCTCAGCTACCAGGGAGGCTGAGGCAGGAGAATCGCTTGAACCAGGGAGGCAGAGGTTGCAGTGAGCTGAGATCGCACCACTGCACTCCAGCCTGGGTGACAAGAGCGAGACTCTGTCTCAAAAAAAAATAATAAAAGAAATAATAAAATAAAATAAAATTACAGCCCTTCAACAAGGCTCAGCAAACTGCCTTTGGTCCAAATCCAGCCTCACTTCCTGCTTGTGTAAATAAAGTTTCATTGGAACACAGCCACACCCACTGTGGCTTTCTCACAATACAGCAGAGTTGAGTATGTGTGTCAAGGACCGAATGCCTCACAAGGCCTAGAATATTCACTATCTGTCCCTTTACAGAAAACATTGCTGATTCCTGCCCTAAAACAAAACAAACAAAAAAAACTCAGAAACGCTGAAAGTAAAAGAGTGAGCAAAATGTGTGGCAGATTGAAAAAAAAAAAGTCGTCTGCCCACATGAAACCTTGCAGTGACATCATCCCTCACCGGGTGCTGGTTCTCCTCCAGCACCTTCACTGCCCCCAGCCAGCAGCCACAGTGGGATGGGAGCAGCTCCAGACGCGAAAGTGAAGGGCTTGGCACAAGGCGGGGATGGGCGTCTGTGCATCAGTAGAACGATGGGCCTCGCCCAACCATCAGGCAGACCACTTCAGCCAGTGGTCAGAAGCCCACCCTACCTTCCGCAGCGTGGTTCCAGCCCTAAGCCCAGTTACAGCCTGTCGCGAATTAGGTTCCCCAGAAGTGGTCCCTGGCCTGGGGATGACTGCGGGTTTGCAGGTGAGAGCCCAGCTGTGGACAGGGTGCACCTCCCGGGGAGGCTTCTCCTTCCTCTTCCGGCTCCTGGGGGCTGCCAGCACTCCTGGATGTGGCCCCATCTTTCCCACACCCGGCACTGTCTTCACATCACCTTCTCCTCGTGTTTGTGTCTGTCCTCTTCTGTCTCTTACAAGGACATTTGCCATCGGATTCAGGGCTCACCTTCATCCAAGATTATCTTAAGATCCTTAATTTTACCTGTGCAGTCCCTTTTGCCCATGAGGTCACATCCTCATGCTCTGGATACACATCACTCTCGGGGCCACCATTCTAGCCGCCTCACCTGCGAGCAGCAGCCTGGGCCTAGAAGCTGTGTCCCCTGTGCTGCCCAGTGGAGTCCAGCGCCTGGCACCCAACACCCAAACAGGGTGACCACCAACCTGGTTGAGGAGACTGTCCCCAAGATGATCACAGCACATCAGGCAGGGCTCCTGAGCCAGCCCCGCAAGACTGCCTCACTTCCAGTATGGCCAGAAGCGTAGCTGAGGCCAACCCCTGAAGCAGCCAAGGTGTCCTCTAAGCCCAGAAGTGCCAGGGATCGGGGGCTGCCCAGTTCCAGACAGGGTCATTACACTCCCGACCCTCAGAGGGGCCCCCCGCCTCCCAGCTCCAGACAGGGTCGTCACACTCCCAATCTACAGAGGGCCCCCCTACACCTCCCAGCTCCAGACAGGGTCGTCACACTCCCAATCCACAGAGGGCCCCCTACACCTCCCAGCTCCAGATGGAAGCGACTGCCCAGCTTCACTGACCTCCACGTTGCTGCCTGGGGTCTTGCTCGAATGCAAGAGAACACAGGTCTCGTTGAGGGCTCCTCTGTCCCACGTCTCCTGCTCCTGGACACCCAGGCCTGCCCTCACCACTGCCGCTGGACACCGGGCAGGGGTCCTGGCCACTCTTCTGGAGGGCCAGTCTGACGCTGCAGGTGCAGCCACTTCGCTGTTTGTCCCTCACAGTGTGCCAGAGGCTCTCCTCCCTCCAAGAGCCGCTCCCAGGGCCCAGCCTTCCCCTGAGAGGTGTTGATGAGAATGGAGTGTGGAACCATCTGCCAGCCAACCCCAGGTGGCCTCTTGGGGGTGTTCTGCCCCATGGGGCCATGCATGGTGTGGCCCTTCCCAGTGCTGTCATGTCTGAATGTGGTCCTGCAGACTTGCCCCCACTGGGCCTGAGCACATCCCCCGGGGCCTGATCCCAGGAACTCCAGGAGCAGCTCGCACACACCTCCATGGAAGCCTCCCACAGAGGGAGGGACAGGAAAGGCCAGCTCCAAGTCCCACATCTCACTCTTCAAGCTAGGAAAATGATGCTGCTCCCTTGGGAGGTGAGACCCTCCAGATGGGAACCTTGAGGCTGGGAGCTGGTGTGTTCCCGGAATTCGGGGGAATATTTCATTGCCTGCGTACAGTGTCTGGACTTACATATCACCTCCTCCCAGGCACCCAGGCATCACTTCACAACCCCATGCTCAGCAAGCCCCAGAGAAAATTCCTCAATAAACTATGAGTGTTAATGCCGGATACAATAAGATGTGATTAAATTTTACACAAGGGAGGGGTGTAGGTACTTCAGAATCGTAAAAACAGCTTTTCCACAAAACTGTCAGCATTAGACACAAATATGGGAGCAAAGGGGCACTCGGGCTTATTCAGATTGCTCAGTTTGTTTATACTAAGTGTGCACAACATAAAAAACACCTGCTCCACTTTTAAAATCAGTCTTCTCCATTGTGCACAGGAAAGTTACAGTTTGCAGAGGTTTTTTTATATTTTAATAATGCCACCCATTTTGTGGTGTTTAAAGAGTGAGAAGATACAAGGCTTATTTAAAAAGTAAAAGTATCTAGACTCCTCCCAAAAGCAATCAAGATGAAAAAACACCCGAAGGAGGGCAGCCAAGTGAGGAGACCTTCCGGAATCTTCTGTGCTGACCCCCACTTCAGCAGGCCGTGGCAGAGAAGGTCCTGGGGTGGCCAGGAGGTGGAGGGCGGGCACAGCCCCTGCCTCTCTCCACTCCCTGAGGCGCCCACCTCCAGAGACCCCTTTCTAGTAGGTTAAATGCGTGCTTGCTCTCCATCACCTGCTCCAGCAAGCAAGCCGCAAAGCCGGCACCAGGCAGGCCCACCCAGCTCTGTTAGCAGAAACTGAGGAGAACCAACTGCCCCAACCAGAGCGAACTAACAGAGACCCTCAGAGGGGCAGCAGGTCAGAGGTCAAGTGCAGGGGCCCTGCACCCACTCCCTCACTGTGGGACCTCGGGGTGTGACTGAAGCCACGGACTCACTGAAGCCACTTTGTCACGTAAAAACTGGGGACCTGGGTCCTACCTCCAGGGGGGCTGAGGGAAGTGCCTCAACATGGCTGCGGTTACTGCTGTTCAGAGACGCAGCTGATGAAACACGCTCTGGGAAGAGCCAGCTTAGGGATGAAACCAGGGTGGGCTCCTGTAGAAGACGGTGGAAGGAACAAAAGCATTTAATCACCCGCTCCAGAAGCCCAGCGCAGGCAGCAGCAGGGGACTTTTAATGGCATCAGTCCAGAAAGACGAAGAGCCAGGAGAGGCTGCAGCAACTGGGGTTGCACAAGGGGAACTCCCAGCAGATTCAAGAGAGCTGACTCCTCAGCCAGGAGCCCACGTGGCCCAGAAGTGGCCCGGCTACCTGGGGGAGGCCTGGGAGGCGCAGGCGCGAGTGGCTTCACTGCCTCTGGAGGTCAGGAAGGAGGCCACACAGAGAGGTGGTCAGAGGCTTGTGTAAGGCGCTTCAGGCTCGCTCTGTCCTGACTGTGTCCAAGCAGAAGACCAGCTGTGCCATTCCCTGGAGAGGGTGACCCTGAGGGTCAGCGGACAGGGCGAGCAGAGTAAACAGATCTTACACACACTGTGCACAGACCCGCACCTCCAATCCAGCGGGCTCCCCAGGGCTGGGTCAGACTCGCCCCTCCAATATAGAAAGACCTAAAGATGTGGCTACATCCGCAGCCCTCCAGCTCCAGGTGCTGCTCTAACACCCCACCCAGAACAGCACCCCTACCTAGGGTGGCCAGGGCAAATACAGGACCCAGATAAATGTGGATTTTAGATCAACAACAAATCATTTTTTAGTGTAAGTATGCCCCATGTAATATTTAGAACATACTTATACTTTAAAAAAATCCAAATATAATTGGGCTTTCTGTAATTTTTGTCATTGTTAAATCTGGCAACTTTACCCCTACCCAACACACACACACACACACAGACGCACACACACAGACACACACAGACACACACACACACAGATAACACACACACAGACACACACAGACACACACAGACACACACACAGCTTATACATGTGTTTTTCCCATCTCTCTCTTAGGTGAGAGCAGACAGCCATAGAGCACCCCAGTTTTGAGTAAAGCTCTGACAGAGAACAAAAGCAGGGCCAGGAGCAAGTTACAGGAAAGACAAAGCTGGAAGAAAAGCCGAGGCATTTTTTTCAGCATCAAAGGGCTCAGTGATGCTCTGTGGGTGGCGTGCAAAGAGACCCACTCAGGTACTCGTCCTGTGGCAATTCAGGTCCCTGGGTGCAAACACAAGCTCCTACAAGTTTCTAGAGAAAAACAAGGAGGTTTCACAATGGATGGAGAACTAGGAAGATACTGGGACCTCTCGAACACAACCTCAGAAGCCAGAAACCAGCCAGGCACGGTGACTCATGCCTGTAATCCTAGCACTTTGGGAGGCTGAGGCACGTGGATTGCCTGAGCTTAGGAGTTTGAGACCAGCCTGGGCAACATGGCAAATCCCTATCTCTACTAAAAAAAAAAAAAAAAAAAAACAAAAAAAATTAGCCGGGCGGGGGGGGGGGCCCCTGTAATCCCAGCTACTTGGGAGGCTGAGGCATGAGAATTACTTGAACCTGGGAGGTGGAGGTTGCAGTGAGCCAAGATTGCACCACTGTGCTCCAACCTGAACGACAGAGTGAGATTCTGTCTCAAAAAAAAAAAAAAAAAAAAAGCCAGAAACCAAGGAGCAGTGCCTGCAAAATTCCAAGGGAAATGATCTCCAATCTGGAACTCTAAGCCCAATCTGTAGAAAAGATATTTTCAGAACTGTAAGATCTGCCCAAGTCACCACCTATGCATCCTTTCTCAAGAGGTTCCTGGAGGATACGCGCTGCCAAAGAGCCAACAGGTCAACCAGCAGAGAGGGAACTTGGGAGGCGGAATGGAGACCACTCAGCCCCAGCCAGCAGCAGAGAGGCTGCAGGGGGCAGGGCCATCCCCAGCCAAGACCACCACCCAACAGCCTCCTTCCCTGGAGCAGGGTCCATGGCGTCAGGAGTGCACTCTTCACGAAGAGGAACCGGAGCCAGGGTTTGTAAGGACATTTATACAATTATGGGAGAGGCTGGGTTTGTTGTGGTGATAAACACATAAAAACAATGCAAATGAAAACATAATTAACTCCAGAGAAAACAAAAAGTTGTTCAGGTAAGGAGAAGTAGTATTATTCTAACGGCTTGGCTGTGAATAGTAAACACTAACTATTCATCTTGGTGAAATGGTGAGATGCTGCTGGAAAAATGGAGGGATGGGATGTGTGTGTGTGTCTGTATGGGTGCATGTGTGTGTATGTGATAGAAAGAGACACACAGAGTGGCCGGGCATGGTGACTCATGCCAGTAATCCTGGCACTTTGGGAGGCTGAGGCAGGCAGATCACCTGAGGTCAGGAGTTCAAGACAGCCTGGCCAACATGGTGAAACCCCGTCGCTACTAAAAATACAAAAATTAGCCAGGTGTAGTGGCACGCGTCTGTAATCCCAGCTACTTGGGAGGTTGAATGAGGCAGGAGAATTGCTTAAAGCCAGGAGGTGGAGGTTGCCGTGAGCCAAGATTGCGCCACTGCACTCCAGCCTGGGCAATGAGAGCATAGCTCCATCTCAAAAAAAAAAAAAAGAAGAAAGAAAAAAAGAAAGAGATACACAAAGAGACAGACAGAGAGCAGAGGACAGAATGTGGGTCGAGGGTGAAGCGAAAACTGGAGCTCGCCCTGAAGGAAGCCAACAGACGATGCCCAAGGTGAGAAATCAGAAGTGGCAACATGAACATGTTATTCTAAGACGCCCAGGTAAACATGAAAATAACTGTCTGAAAGACTAAAAGCGTTTGCCCCGGAGAAGGAACTGTAGGACATCCCTGTGGAAGGGCTGCTGTTTTGCCTTTAAATTCTCTGCATGTATAACTGATTAAAAGAACAAGTAAATGTTTAAAGAAATAAAGTTTTCAAAAATTAGGTAGGTGTGGAGTGAGAGCCAGGATAAGGATTGAGCCTTTTCAGCAATGGCTATGATTTAATATATGCCTTGGCAGGAAAGTGCAAACGTCTGGGGGTGGGTGTTGGCAATTGCACTGGGGAGGGCATTAGCCCTGGACCTTCATCTCACACACACACAGGCCTAGCGCCCTCAATCACACAGATTCGCAGTGAAAATCGTTTGTAAGTACTGGCAGCTTCAGGCCAAAACCTCAGCAGCCTCCCTAAGTTCCTCCTATGTGGAAGGCTGAGGCCACCTGTTCCCGTTTCTTTTCCCTGCTATAACAAATTACCACAGTTTAGTGGCTTAAAACAATAGGAACTTATTTTCTTACAATCTGAAGCTCAGAAATAAAAAATCAGTCTCGCTGGGCTACAATCAAGTTGCCAGCAGGGCTGGATCCTTGTGAAGGCTCCGAAGGAGAATGCGTTGCCCTGCCTGTCCCAGCCTGGAGGGCCTCCACAGGATAATCTCCCCATCCCAGAATCCTTGACTCAATCACATCTGCAAAGACCCTCGCTATGATTCCACTGTCTGTGTCCTCCCAGAATTCATGTGTTGAAACATAAACTCCCAATGTGATGGAGTTAGGAGGCAAGACTCTGGGAGGTGATGAAGTCACAAGGGTGGAACCCCATGGATGGGATTAGAGACTCATTAAGGGGGCCCCAGAGCACTGCACTGGCCCTTCCACCATGTGAGGACACAGTGAGAAGGTGTGTAACGAGCCTGCAAAGCAGAATTGGGGTCCTCTCCAGACACTGCCTCTGCCAGTGCCTTGATCTTAGACTTGCCAGGCTCCAGAACTGTGAGAAATGCATTTCTGTTGTTTCTAAACCACTCAATCTACAGTGTTTTGTTATAGCAGCCAGAACGGACTAAGACAGAGGTCCCCAACCCCCCGGCCATGGACTGGTACCCGACTATGGCCTGTTAGGAACCAGGCCACACAGCAAGAGGTGAGCGAGCATTACCGCCTGAGCTGCCTGAGCTCCACCTCCTGTCAGATCCTTAGATTCTTATCGGAGCATGAACCCTATTGTGAACCGCACATGCGCGGGATCCTGGTTGCCTGCTCCTTATGAGAATCTAATGCCTGATGATCTGAAGTGGAACAATTTCATCCCAAAACATCCCCGCTCCCTTCGGATCTATGGAAAAAATGTCTTCCATGAAACTGGTCCCGGTGCCAAAAAGGTTGGAGACCACTGGACTAAGACACCCTTTCGCCATCTAAAGTTACGGTCACAGGGTCCAGGGATTAGGGTGAGAATATCTTTGGAGGTGGCCACACAGCCCACCGCAGCCCTGCTGTTGCCAGAGGTTAGAGTGACTCAAGGGGTGGGAGGGCCACGGATGAAGGAACACAAGGCATCTGCAGAAGTCAGAAAAGACAAAGAAATATATTTTCCCCTTAGAACCCCCAGAAGGATCCACTGTGGACTCCCGACCCCAGAAGCGTAAGAGAGAAAATGAGTGTTGTTTTAAGCCACTGGCTGTGTGGTAATTTGTGGCTGCAACCCTGGGAAGCAACGTGGCATTCGGGTAGTGCCTTCCTGCAGCTGCCTTGGGGCACTAAGGGGCCTGGGAACCGAACAGGAACCAGGAGACATGCTGGGCTGTGCCTGTGGGTGGTTCTGGCTTCTGAGTCCAGGGGTGGCTCTGGGTGCCAAGCAGGGTCACGTGTCCGAGTCCCGGAGTCCACCAGGAGTGTCCAGGCATCTGGGACACCTGGCAGCAGCGGGAGGCCAGCTCCTTGGAAGCCACAGTGACCAGCGCGCACAGGCATTGCACAGACGGCAGATGTGAGGGGCACTCAGTGTGGCCTCGGTCAACACACTACCTGGTCTTGGGCTCTCAAAAGTCATTTTAAGCTGAAGGGGGTCAGTGAATCACATCTGAGGGTGCAGGGGCCTTGGGCCCTCCCGGCTAACAGAGTTCCTTAGGAGTGCAGAACCCCAAACGGAACCGCCTTGGAAAGTCCACCCAGTCACTGCGGGGTCTGGGCAGGGGTGGAGGTGCAAGGTCCCCAGATAGTCTCGGAGATTTTCACGCCATCTCAGCAGCACATTCAGAACTCAGCCTGCACCGGCTGCAGCAAGAAGAAAGAATTATGACTTGTGACTTTGGAAAGCGAGAAGCTGCCCGGATTCCCCCTCCATGAGACATTTGGGGTGGGAAGTTCAGGGAGAATTTCAACTGCAAGACCAAGGTGATTTAGAAGGTAAAACATTTGCGTTTGTGTCAAATTTCCACACCTTCCCCCTCTGGATCCCACCACCCCTGCTTCCCACACAGCACGGCTCCCCCCACAGCCCGCCTGATGACAGCCGGCTTTGGGGGCTCACGTCTGCAGGTTAGAGCCCTCCCCACCCCGGCAGCCCTCCAGCCCCCTCGGGGCTCCACCCAAGCCCTTCCTCAGGCTGGATCAGATCCCCAGGCCACCCCAGGGTGGAAACTCGCCCTCCTGCTGTGGCCCAAGCGCTCACACTGCCTCCATTGTCCGGGCAGCCCAGCTGGCCTGAGGCCAGCCTCACCCCAGCTATTACAGATTTTTCAAATCCTTCCATTTATGTATTTGGTTTGGTAGCTTTAGGTTGATGATGTACTTAATTTCACCACTATATTGAGTTTGAATGAGCTGAAAGAAAAAACATGCAAATAGAGAACAATGCCTGGCCAGCCCCCGCGAGCCCCGAGGACAGGTGTTTCCCATCGACAGTCTGCTGCGCGCCCTTGGCCATTTTCCTCCCAGAGCTAGGTGCACCCCAGGCGTTTTCTTTTAGGCAGCTTTGTGATCCGTGCAGGTCCCAGGGCCCAGCGGGACTCCCTTTGGGACTGCTCTTTCTTGGGATTTTAAATACAGCAGGGTTAGCAGGAGGGTTCCTCTGTCACATAAATATCTGATCCTCAGGGGTGGCAGCCTCCAAGCTTTTCCCACTCCCGGTAGATAAAGAATAGCACGAAGGCCTGTGGACACAGAGGGCAATCTGCTCCTCAATCCACCCCTCCCTCAGTCTAGAATTTGCACTCTGTCTACAGTTTTGCAAAAGTGGTTTTGTAAAGGTCGTAAAAGGATAGAATAGCAAAATAAAATGGTCCAGTAGGTAAACCCAGGTATTTTAAAGAAGTTGCTTCTCTCTAGGCTTCATTTGATGGGGGCCTTGCTTCAGGCCAGTGACAGATGCTTGCCTCGGTGAAGGGCCTCAGCGGTCACCTCTCCAGGTTCAAGACCTGAGCGCACTCCAGCCACACCAATGGCCTGAGTTCCAGGGCATTGTGTCCACGCCTCGGCCATAGAGCCAGCTGCCTGGGTGGGTGACCACACAGCTCCACAGTGCCCATGCTCGGAAGGGGCCCCGCACATGGTGGCCACAGTTCTGTGGTCACTGTCTTGAGATTCTTCATAATTTTCTTTGAATTTGTGTTTCGTAAATAAAGTCTGATGGGCCAGTGGAGCTCGCGGCTCCCAGCAGCCCCACCTTCACAGGATGTGTGCTCTGCTCTCACCCAGCACCTGGGCGGGAGGGTCAGGGTCAGGCGCACACAGCCTGCCTCCCACCCTGAGTGCCAAGTCACAAGATAGGCCGGGCTCCTGTGTGGGCCATGCATTTGCACAGCTCTGCTGTGGGGGTGGGGAGAGGGTCTGCCACCCAGCCCAGAGGCCTCTGCGCTTGGAAACAGCCATAGAAATCCAAGCAAGCCCTGGCCTCAGGACATATGTCTACAAAGCCCAGCCTGGCCTCTGCCACCTCAGCCCAGAGTCCCCTGCACTTGGAAACGGCCCTCCCATCCGAGCAGGCCCAGAGAAGGACCACTGAGAAGACCTATAAGACACCCCATCCAGACCATCCACATCCCTGTCTCCACCCTGAGCTGCATGGCACTGCATTGCACCCCTTTGTGGCACTCACTGTAATGAAATGGTGCACACTGAATTCTTTTTTTTTTTTTTTTTGGCACAGGGTCTCCCTCTCTCACCCAAGCTGGAGTGCAATGGCACAATCTTGGCTCATTGGCACAATCTTGGCTCACTGCAACCTCTGCCTCCTGGGTTCAAGCAATTCTCCCTCAGCCTCCTGAGTAGCTGGAATTATAGGCACATGCCACCACAGCCCAGCTAATTTTTGCATTTTTAGTAGAGATACGGTTTCACCATATTGGTCAGGCTGGTCTTGAACTCCTGACCTCAGGTGATCCACCCACTTTGGCCTCCCAAAGTGCTGGGATTACAGGCATGAGCCACTGCACCTAGCCCGAATTCTTTACAGACACACGGTGAGAGAAGTCCAGCTGCATCCAGGCTCTGCTAGTCACTTGCTGAGTGACCACACGGAGTTTCTTAACCTCTCTGTGCATCGGTTTCCTCACCAAAAAGACAGAGGAGACAGACTCTCTGCGTCAATGGGACAATGCATGTGAAGAGCCTGGCCCAGCACCCAGCTGATACTTCATGGGACTCTGGAGCGACTTGTCCCTCTCCTGCACCTGCATGCACATCTGTGCTTGGCTGCACACACACACACTCATGCACACACACACATGCATACACACTCATGCACACACACTCATGCACACACATGCATACACACTCATGCACATGCACACAGAGATGCGTGCACAGACATGCATACACACGCACACGTACACACTCCGTGCACACACACACATGCACACAGAGATGTGTGCAGACATGTGTGCACACACACACTCTCTCGGTGAACACAATCCATACTCTACACTTGTGTTTCTTACAAAGCCCAAACGTGGGCCCTGAAAATCACAGGCAGGAAACAGATATTTGTTAAATAAATAAATGAATAATACACTCTTTACATCATGATTTTCTTCCTTCTGATAAGAGGAGATTCTACTCTTGTCCTGCTTTGTAATTGCATCCTTTACTAATATGAGACTTAACATACATATTTTTGTTTTATTTCTAATACAGTCTAACTTAACCAACAACCCTAGGCCAGAAGCTGTCCACAGGATATTTGCTGTATGCTCAGAGGTGGGTGACCTCTAAAGCCCCCGCAGAACTGAGCATACAGTAAAGGCGTCAGAAAAGTGGTTGTGCCAATGAATGAGTAAATGGATGAGTGAATGAATGAGTGAATGGATGAGTGAATGAATGAGTGAATGGATGAGTGAATGAATGAGTGAACAGGTGAGTGAACGAATGAGTGAACGGATGAGTGAGTGGATGAGTGAATGAGTGAGTGGATGAGTGAATAGATGAGTGAATGGATGAGAGAATGGATGAATGAATGGATGAGAGAATGGATGAGTGAATGGATGAGTGAATGAATGAGTGAATGGATGAGAGAATGGATGAGTGAATGGATGAGAGAATGG
>NW_016806331.1:546004-581708 GCF_001698545.2 Rhinopithecus bieti | reverse complement strand
AGGGGTCACTGATGGGCTATGGTGACTATTCTGGCTTGGGAGGTGGCCGTGGGGTCACTGACGGGCTGGTGGTATCTGTCCTGGCATGGGAGGTGGCCGAGGGGTCACTGACGGGCTATGGTGACTATTCTGGCGTGGGAGGTGGCCGAGGGGTCACTGACGGGCTATGGTGACTATTCTGGCGTGGGAGGTGGCCGTGGGGTCACTGACGGCTGGTGGTATCTGTCCTGGCGTGGGAGGTGGCCGAGGGGTCACTGACGGGCTATGGTGACTATCCTGGCGTGGGACGTGGCCGAGGGGTCACTGACGGGCTATGGTGACTATCCTGGCGTGGGAGGTGGCCGAGGGGTCACTGACGGGCTATGGTGACTATCCTGGCGTGGGAGGTGGCCGAGGGGTCACTGACGGGCTATGGTGACTATCCTGGCGTGGGAGGTGGCCGAGGGGTCACTGACGGGCTATGGTGACTATCCTGGCGTGGGAGGTGGCCGAGGGGTCACTGACGGGCTATGGTGACTATCCTGGCGTGGGAGGTGGCCGAGGGGTCACTGACGGGCTATGGTGACTATCCTGGCGTGGGAGGTGGCCGAGGGGTCACTGACGGGCTATGGTGACTATCCTGGCGTGGGAGGTGGCCGAGGGGTCACTGACGGGCTATGGTGACTATCCTGGCGTGGGAGGTGGCCGAGGGGTCACTGACGGGCTATGGTGACTATCCTGGCGTGGGAGGTGGCCGAGGGGTCACTGACGGGCTATGGTGACTATCCTGGCGTGGGAGGTGGCCGAGGGGTCACTGACGGGCTATGGTGACTATCCTGGCGTGGGAGGTGGCCGAGGGGTCACTGACGGGCTATGGTGACTATCCTGGCGTGGGAGGTGGCCGAGGGGTCACTGACGGGCTATGGTGACTATCCTGGCGTGGGAGGTGGCCGAGGGGTCACTGACGGGCTATGGTGACTATCCTGGCGTGGGAGGTGGCCGAGGGGTCACTGACGGGCTATGGTGACTATCCTGGCGTGGGAGGTGGCCGAGGGGTCACTGACGGGCTATGGTGACTATCCTGGCGTGGGAGGTGGCCGAGGGGTCACTGACGGGCTATGGTGACTATCCTGGCGTGGGAGGTGGCCGAGGGGTCACTGACGGGCTATGGTGACTATCCTGGCGTGGGAGGTGGCCGAGGGGTCACTGACGGGCTATGGTGACTATCCTGGCGTGGGAGGTGGCCGAGGGGTCACTGACGGGCTATGGTGACTATCCTGGCGTGGGAGGTGGCCGAGGGGTCACTGACGGGCTATGGTGACTATCCTGGCGTGGGAGGTGGCCGAGGGGTCACTGACGGGCTATGGTGACTATCCTGGCGTGGGAGGTGGCCGAGGGGTCACTGACGGGCTATGGTGACTATCCTGGCGTGGGAGGTGGCCGAGGGGTCACTGACGGGCTATGGTGACTATCCTGGCGTGGGAGGTGGCCGAGGGGTCACTGACGGGCTATGGTGACTATCCTGGCGTGGGAGGTGGCCGAGGGGTCACTGACGGGCTATGGTGACTATCCTGGCGTGGGAGGTGGCCGAGGGGTCACTGACGGGCTATGGTGACTATCCTGGCGTGGGAGGTGGCCGAGGGGTCACTGACGGGCTATGGTGACTATCCTGGCGTGGGAGGTGGCCGAGGGGTCACTGACGGGCTATGGTGACTATCCTGGCGTGGGAGGTGGCCGAGGGGTCACTGACGGGCTATGGTGACTATCCTGGCGTGGGAGGTGGCCGAGGGGTCACTGACGGGCTATGGTGACTATCCTGGCGTGGGAGGTGGCCGAGGGGTCACTGACGGGCTATGGTGACTATCCTGGCGTGGGAGGTGGCCGAGGGGTCACTGACGGGCTATGGTGACTATCCTGGCGTGGGAGGTGGCCGAGGGGTCACTGACGGGCTATGGTGACTATCCTGGCGTGGGAGGTGGCCGAGGGGTCACTGACGGGCTATGGTGACTATCCTGGCGTGGGAGGTGGCCGAGGGGTCACTGACGGGCTATGGTGACTATTCTGGCATGGGAGGTGGCCGTGGGGTCACTGACGGCTGGTGGTATCTGTCCTGGCATGGGACGTGGCCGAGGGGTCACTGACGGGCTATGGTGACTATCCTGGCGTGGGACGTGGCCGAGGGGTCACTGACGGGCTATGGTGACTATCCTGGCGTGGGACGTGGCCGAGGGGTCACTGACGGGCTATGGTGACTATCCTGGCGTGGGACGTGGCCGAGGGGTCACTGACGGGCTATGGTGACTATCCTGGCGTGGGACGTGGCCGAGGGGTCACTGACGGGCTATGGTGACTATCCTGGCGTGGGACGTGGCCGAGGGGTCACTGACGGGCTATGGTGACTATCCTGGCGTGGGACGTGGCCGAGGGGTCACTGACGGGCTATGGTGACTATCCTGGCGTGGGACGTGGCCGAGGGGTCACTGACGGGCTATGGTGACTATCCTGGCGTGGGACGTGGCCGAGGGGTCACTGACGGGCTATGGTGACTATCCTGGCGTGGGACGTGGCCGAGGGGTCACTGACGGGCTATGGTGACTATCCTGGCGTGGGACGTGGCCGAGGGGTCACTGACGGGCTATGGTGACTATCCTGGCGTGGGACGTGGCCGAGGGGTCACTGACGGGCTATGGTGACTATCCTGGCGTGGGACGTGGCCGAGGGGTCACTGACGGGCTATGGTGACTATCCTGGCGTGGGACGTGGCCGAGGGGTCACTGACGGGCTATGGTGACTATCCTGGCGTGGGACGTGGCCGAGGGGTCACTGACGGGCTATGGTGACTATCCTGGCGTGGGACGTGGCCGAGGCAAGAGAGGGCTTCGCCTATGCCAGCCCAGATAGGCCTTCTAATTTTAAAGATAAGAAAACTGAGGCCCAGAGAGAAGAGTGAGATCCTGAAGATGAGCCCAGATTGGTTTGAGTGGAGAAAGAAGAAAGAGCATGGTGCCCACTCCAGGAACTCCATAGCCCGGGGGTGAGACGAACATCTCCAATCTGAGCTCGGCACATGCAAATAAGAGGCAGCGGATCTTGTACGGCCTGGGCCAGTTTCCGCCACCCAGCAGTTACCATATTGCAGGGAGCTGGGTTCAATATGAAGGAAACGGTCAGTAGCTCTTTCAATACCCTAAATCCACTCAGGCTGCCAACACCGCATTCTGCAGGGTAGTTTCCATTCCCTTAGTCAAAAAAAAAAAAAGAGAGAGAAATCGCTTCATATGAAACTACAAATGAGATTAATATAGATTTTTAAAGTTTATTTTGCTCTGACTAGAACCCCAATAACTATATGTATCTGTTAAATAAATGCAGCCCCGGAGTATTATTTCATGAAGCTTCGGAGTCCTCTAAATTCCTCGCCAGCCCCAGCCCTGTGAAAAGAACAGAATTCAAGAACCGCAAGAGCATGTACTTGGCGGGGCAGCCACGCCGGTCACAGGGCCCTTTGTGTGACTGCACATACTTTGGCTTGGGGCGGAGAAAACGCTTTTGCCAAAAGGGTTATTATTACCTGAACCGTGATTCATGCGAGTGCTTCCCGGGAGGGGTGTTTTATTATGATTTCTCAGCTCTCAGCTCCTTCTTGCCCCCAAAGTGGGGCTGGGCTGCATTCCTGTGATACTGGGCTGTTCATAAAACACAAACGGTCCATTCACTGTGCCCCAGGGGCTGCTGGAGGATGACTCCTACCTCCCACCTGGCCCTCCAGCCACAGTCCTCATCCCAGGGGAGCTGGCCTGGGGGTCCCCATAGTGAGCCTGGCTGCAGCGGCCGCCTCCTGGCATCAAACCTCTTTTCCGTCTGTCCTAAGTGGCCGACCTTCCACAGTCACAGAAAACAGCCATTATGGATGGCAGTGCAGGACCCCCATTCCACAGGAAGGAAAGGAGGCCACCCTGTACCAGGTTCCAGGACTGGGCACATGCGTGTGGTCAGGTCCCTTCAGTGTGTCTTGGCTGTGCCGACGGCACCATCGGGCTGGGCTGCTTCCGCCTTGCCCAGCCCCTAATGATGTCAAAGGAGGACACACTTTGTGTCGGACCATGCGCCGAGAAAAGGGATCTTACTCACAAGTAAGGTTTGCAGGAGGGTCAAGCTGGAGAAAGATGGCTCACCAGGAAACATACACCAGGCATTTAAAGATGAGACACAGGCCTGGCACAGTGGCTCACTCTTGTAATCCCAGCACTTTGGGAGGCCAAGGCGGGCAGATCACGAGTTCAGGAGTTCAAGACCAGCCTGACCAACATGGTGAAACCCTGTCTCTACTAAAAATACAAAAATGTAGCCGGGCGTGGCGGGCGCCTGTAATCCCAGCTACTCAGGAGGCTGAGGCGGGAGAAATTGCTTGAAACCCGGGGAAGGCCAGAGTTGCAGTGAAGCTGAGGATTGGCCACCCAACTGCACTCCAGCTGGGTTGACAGAGTGAAGACTTCTGTCTCAAAAAAAAAAAAAAAAAAAAAAAAAAAAAAAAAAAAAAAAAAAAAAAAAAAAAAAAGATCGAGACACAGACAAGATCCCATAGCTATCAAGTTTACAGCAGGTCTGTTCCTGCTTTTGGTAGAAAATGGCCATTTTAACATGATTCTCCTACCTGGACGGTCAAAGCAAACATTCCTACAGCCAGCACTGCAGGAGTCAGAGAGACCTACAGGAAGGGTCCAGGTTTCTTTATTTGGGGGCGTGGAGCTTACGCCCCTAGAGCTGTGTGGGCCTTCAGCCTCACCCACCTCCACAACCCACCTTTCACAGGCCCGTCTCTCTGCCCCACAGGAGCAAAGGGGGACCCACTTTCTTCCTGAAGCAAGAACCCTTGTGCAGGAGCCCAGAGCCCAGTGGGAAGGGGCTTCCTATGCAGCTGTGGGCTCTGGGGAGGCTGAGGCGGCTCCCTCGAGTTCTGCTGCTCTCCCCAGAGATGAGGAAACAAACACGGCCCCACAGCTCGCTCGCCCAGGAGGAGGCCGCTCATCCATCTGAAACACAGAGCCCTCCCACTCTCGGAGGGAGGGGACCCCCCGAAGGAGCCTGGCCTTGCTTCTCTTCATCAGGACCACACTCTCCCAGGAGCCACCTGAGCATCGTTGCCCCTTGCCCAGCCCCATCTCACCCTCGGACCTGCATGTCCCACACGGCGGCTGCCAGTCACAGGAGGCCACCAGGCACACGATACAAGGAAGCTGTCACAGATAGGTTACCAGTGTCAAAATCACACCACATGTCAAAGACTCGGGGTGAAAAGGAAGCACAGTATTGCATTCACAATTTTACATTAATCATAGATTGCGATAGCATTTTAAACAGAGAGTTTAATAAAATACATTGCTAGAATGGATGGCCCCTGCTTCTTTCTCCTGTTTTAATGCAACATAGACACAGCAAGAAGGAGCCACAGCAGGTGCCATTAACAGACGTGGCCTGCATTTGTGTGCAGTGTTCACCACTGCCCTAGACCGTCCCGGCCACACTCAGCTCCGTATTCACCCCCCATCTCGGCACAGAGCACCTGCCCCTGCTGGTGACTGGGTCCAGAAGGTCAGAAACTCCCTGAAGTGAAGAGTGGCCTCAGGGAGCCTGGATTGGAGGCCTCGTGTCCAGCCGGCCTCCTCCCTGGGACAGTCCTGAGACCTCCTTGGTCAGCCCCTCTCCTGGTGCCCTTAGGGACCCACCTTTCCCCCAGTCCCCGTGCTGCCAACCCAACTTCCTCCCAAACCCCCTGCCTCCCCTTCATCAGAGAAACAGGAGCCTCTGCTGGAGCCCCCTTCCGAGTGGCCCCTCGAGGACTAGGCCTTGCCTGGAATTTCCCAGTCCTCTGTAGAGCCGCCCCTCCCTGAGTGCAGGGCTCAGAGGGGCTTCCTCCACCAGGCCTCCAGACAGCACCCCACTCACTCCATCTCCACCCCTTCCCTGCTTCCCAGCTCTTAACCCCATCTGATAGTCAATCTTCACTTATTTTTCGTGACGCCTCTGTCCTTCCACTAAAATACAAGCTCCCTGCAGGCCCAGACTTTCACTGCCCTTCACAGCCTGGAAGACAGACAGTGAGAGCCCCACGTGGCCCATGTCCCCACATCCCCACGTGCAAAGGTGCCTGTGTCTCAAAGGCTGAGGGGCTTTTCTGTCACAGGCCTCCACCTACACTCACCAGTCTCCCTAAGCTCCATCCACTCCCCTTCCCGTCTCCATGCTTCCCCATCCTGGGTCTCTCCCCGAGCCCAGTCAGGGTCTCAGCCTTCTCCCTGTGTCTGCCTCTGCTGCCTTCTCCTCCATCCTCCTGTCTTCTGAGTGAAGCTCCCTAAGTGGCAGTGTCCCCAGGGTCCACCCACTCCCTGCGGCTCTGTCCGGGGAGCTCGCTGATGTCCATAGTTGAGCCCCTGGGATCCTGAGGAGCGTTTCTGAGGATATTAAACTGGATTGGGATGGACACATTATCATGAGCTTACAGGACAGGCTGAAGTCAGCAGGTATGTCAAAGCCTGCTCTGGCTGTGGCTTCTCCCGCCTGGACAGGTAGTGTCAGCTCTCCAAAAGCTAAGGTCCTCACGCATCAGGATACCAGCTGCCTCTAGAGTGCCTGGGCCAGCACCACCCTCACAAGAAGCCAGGTGTCCACTCCGGACCAATGGCCACATGAGACTCTTGGAGAGCCAGGGGAAGGGTGGGGACAGGCTCACTGCCTCCTTCTCTCCGTAAATGCCCCTGCCTTTCTGTGGGATATTGGTGGTTATGGTGCCAGGAAGGGAAGCACGTGGGATCTGCCACCTCCTTGACACCCTCTTCCTTCCAGCTGCATGGAGAAGCAACTCACCTGTTCCCAAGATGCCAGTGAGCACACACAAGGTCAATAAGCTCACTCAGTTCTCACTGCCACACAAAAAATCCACACATTAGCCTCTCTGCCCCCCACTGTTCAGAACCAGCCTGGTCCTCTGGAGCAGAGGCACCAGAATGTCCCGTGGGCAGCACAGCAGGACCCACATGCCATTCCCCATCATCCCCCAAATCTGATCCTCAGCAGCAACCTCTCTTCTGTCTGCTTTGCCATCCAGTCCAGAACCTTCTCTTCTTCAGCACCTCTCAACCCTCAGCCAGACAGTCTCCAGCCTTGCTCACTTAGCTCCTACATATTTCCAGAATCCCTCGCGCAGCCCTCCTTACCCTGCCCTGTCCCAAACCTGGCATCTCACCACGACTGTGGCAGCCTCTCCCCATCTCTCACTTCTTTCCAGAGCCTCCTCCCCGAAGGGTCCTCACAGAGACCTATGTCCACGGCAAGGCACCGTGAGCGTTGCCAGAAGCAAAATGGAGTTGCTTGTGTTTAAAAAAACCCTGACAAGTAGAGCCAGGGAAGGGCATGGAGAGAGGCTTCTCATGCGCAAATACCCGGTAGCAGAAAGTGTCACAAAAGACCGCGAAAACCGCCATCTAGGCCGGGCGTGGTGACTCACACCTGCAATCCCAGCGTTTTGGGAGGCCCAGGAGGGTGGATCACTTGAGGTCAGGAGTTCAAGACCAGCCTGGCCAACACGGCAAAACCCTGTCTTTACTAAAAATACAAAAACTTAGCTGGGCATGGTGGTGCACACCTGTAATGCCGGCTAATCGGGAGGCTGAGACAGGAGAATCGCTTGAACCCCAGAGGCGGAGATTGCAGTGAGCCAAGATCGCACCACTGCACTCCAGCCTGGGCGACAGAGTAGGACTCTGTCTCAAAAAAAGGAAGGGAAATGGAGGGGAGGGGAGGGGAGGGGAAGGAAAAAGAAAAAGAAACAAAACCCACCAAGAAACCCACCACCTTGCACAAAGGCCGTGGCACAAAAAAATAATTCTGTGAGGACATCTGCCCAGCAACTGCCTGACCAGCCGTGGACTGGCATCACCCTTGTGACTGATCTTTGTAGCCACGGATAATTATCCCAAAACAATGACATGATCCTCCTCGTTTTAGTGGCCAGTGTCTTCTCCCTCCCTGAGGGCACACATGGCTTACTCTGGCACACGTGCTCCCACTGCAGTGCTCCATTCCCAGGCACATTCCATTTTCTTTCAGAGTCTCTCTCTGTGTGTTATTTAGGTTAACAGGACCTGGTGCTTTGGGGGTTATACCATCCTGTGAGCTCCCATTCACCCACAGGATGAAAGTCCAAATGTTTAGTTAGTTTTTGAATAAGAAACAAGTCTCTCAATATCTCAAGTCAGGAATTTACTATGAATCTATGTACCATAGAACTTAAAGTATAATTAAAAAAAAAAAAAAAGACTGTCTTCTTTGAACGTCCTCCTTGCTAAGTAAGCTCAGATTCCCCCAGGAATGAGATACATCAGTGGAGAAGAGAACTTCTCTGCAAGGAACCAATGGTAAGAAAAGCCCGAGGCATCAGCTCCAGCACCTTCCATCCAGACACTGTCCTCCAAGAAGACACTTGGCTACTTATGCCAAATTGCACAGATTAACGCCCACCACCTCTCTTTGGAGCAGTGGAGAGCAATGTTCTTAAAACCTGCAAGAAGAGAATCTGAGTGATTAAAAGATATTCTATGCACAAGAAAGGGTCTTCTAAGTGTTCAGTCCAAGCCCTGGTGAAAAGAACAAGATCTGGACTGATGCCCAGCGTGAGAGCCCTTAGGATGTGCTGCCTGGAAGGTCCAGCCCTTTAATCATAACAATTAGGAAACTGAGGTTCAGAAAGGGTGGCTGGCTTTCCCAAGCCACTACAGCTGCCTAGTGGCAGAATCAGATTGCAGCTGGGGTTTCAGGGTGATTCCCTTTTTTCCTCTATTTCACTGGGTTTTTTAGTAACATAGGTGGAAGCAGAATGGAAGAAACTGGAATATTCATCTGCTTTTCTCAGCTTGGAGCAAGGGAAGGAGGAGGACGCCGAGGAGGAAGCGACATGGACATGCAGGCAAAATAGAACCCGGTTCCTTGATTTGTACGGATATGTGGTAGGGGTAATATCCAGGCACATATTTTTCCCCCAGTTTTGAAAGAGGTGGTAGGACAATGACCCGGGATGTGGAGACTCTGCTATGCATGAATCAAAACCAGTGTTCCCTGGAGCAGCCCAGTCTGGGGAAGGGCTTGCCTGGCCTTTCTGTGTCATCACACAGTCTCTGCCTCCCTTTGACCACCAGGCGGTGGAAAAGTCTCTGTGAATATGAGGTGGGCAATTGTATGTTTCCCCATGAGAATGTCACTAGAGGGACAGAGAAGAGCCGAGAATCTTGTGAGAGCTGCTCAGGCACATGGAGTGTGTCTGCAGGTCAGCACCCTGCACATGTTTGACGTGTGAATGAATGGTGTGAGAGCATCCAGGAACCCAGACGACATCATTGTTCCCTAGAGGCAAATGGCGTGGATTGTCTTTGTGACAGCAAAAATGAGAGGAGAGCAAACGGGGATCCCCTCTCTTCAACCATGTGGCTGCGTCCTGTGTCACAGACAGACAAGCACTCAGGAGCAGAAATGTATGTGTGCAGAGGGAGGGCCAAGGGTTCGGGGACTCTGCAGGTCTTGCCGCCTCCACATTTCGTCTTCAGAATACACTGACCGAGCCTCCCTCCTGTGCGGCCCAGAAAAGGAAGTGCAATAAAAAGGGCTAAGGTCGTTTTCACCTTCCTTCTGCGTCTGGAAACCTCATCGCTGCCTCCCTTCCTAGGATGGTTCAGGTTAGATGAACAGAGACAGGAAGCCTGCGGCCTGCACAGGCTGCCGGGAGATCAGAGCCTGCACCTCGCCCACCTGCACGCTCACCTCCTGCGCTTTCCCTACCTGCTTGAACACTTAAGCAGACCTTCTGGGAGGGACTTCTGGTACGAAAAACAGTCACTGGACCAGCTCAAAGCCAGAGCCAAATAGGAAGGGGGACGCACAGGTTCCATTTTTCGGGTATTAATTGTGTGAAATACACAGGGTTGCGATTGTTCTGTTCCTTTCCTCGCATCAGCCCTCCTAGGGCTGAATGAATGTAAACATACAAAGCTGCATGGGAAATTCTGGCCAAAATATTTACATAGAGGTTTATGAGCAAAAGAGCCGTGCTGTGGCTCAGATCTGTTCCACTGGCCCGTGGAGTCCTTGCTCAGATTCATTTCAGCTTTAAGGCAGCCTTCTGCCCATTCTCCAATTTCTTCAACCTAATTACTGTGTAGCACTTGGTGAAACACGATTGCATTTTAATTTTTCTGATTATCAAGGCAATGGTACATGGATATTAGCTTCCAGAAAGGTGAAGCAGACCTACTTTCCCTTCTCCTCTGCTAAGTACAACTAAAAGCCTTGGACATTATCTATAAACCAAACATAGTAACACCCTGGGCTGGGTGTGGTGGCTCATGCCTGGAATCCCAGCACTTTGGGAGGGTGAGGCAGGAGGATCGCCTAAGCCCAGGAGTTCAAGACCAGCCTGGGCAACACAGCAAGACCCCATCTTTACAAATAACAAATAAAAAATTAGCCAGGCATGGTGGTACACTCCTGTAGTCCGAGCTACTTGGGAGTTGAGGCAGGAGGATCACTTGAGCCCAGGAGTTCCAGGCTGCAGTGAGTTCTGATCATGCCACTGCACTCCAGCCTAGGTGACACAGCAAGAATCCATCTCAAGAAAAGAAAAGGAAAGGAGAGGAGAGAAGAGGAGAGGAGGGGAAGGGGAAGGGGAGGGGAAGAGGGGGAGGGGAGGGGAGGACCCTGAAAGGTGGAGAGAAGAAGGTGGACCAGCTAGGAACCTTAGGATCCAAGGAAGGACGCAATGGTGGGTTCCCTGGCTTTTCTTTTTGTCTCATATATCCCAGACTTAGAGATAAAGAAGTCTGCCACCCAGAAATGTCAACAGGCACAGACCACAAAAACTCCAACAAAAGCTTGCTCTCTTTAGCCAAAGAATCAAGAAAGGTGCAGGCTCACAGGGCAGAAAACTGAGACAATAACTGTTCTCCAGCCAAACACTGCAGGGAGGACTGTGGACCCACCTCACACTGAGAGCAAGGGCTGAGTGGGGAGCCCCAGACTTCCACCCTCAAGAAGCTTTAATGAGGCACACCTCTCCCTCCCCAACCAGGAAGGGGAGATCTTTAACATAACCCAGGGAAAACAAGGCCACCCCCACCCTAGTATCAATGGTGCCAGGGCAGTGTCAAAAAGGGCCAGCTAAGAAGAAGGATTAGATAAGATCCAGACCCTCATAGCATAAGATGAAATTGTCCAGGTTGCAAGTAAAAATCCCTCATCATACCAAGAACCAGGAAGATCTCAAACTAAACAGGAAAAGACAGCCTGTAGATGCGGACTCTGAGGCAACAGAGATGCTAGAATTGACAAAGATTTTAAAGCAACCATGATAAAAATGCTTCAAGGAGCAATTACAAACATGATCGAAACAGACGAAAATTGAAAGTTTCAGCAAAGAAACAGAATATACCTTCTAAATGGAAATTTATGAATTAAAAAGTAATAACTGAAATATAAAGCTCAGTGAGTAAACTCAACAGCAGAAGGGAGAAGCCAGAGGAAAAGGTCAGTGAATGGAAAGACAGCACGACAGAAATCACCCACATTAAACGGTGGAGAGAAAATGAACTGAAAAGAGACAGAGCGGCAGAGTCTCAGGGGCCTGTGGAACAATAACAAAAGACCTCCTATTCATGCCACTGAAGTCCTGGAGGGAGAAGAGAAAAAGGGAGAGGTTAAATCTTCCTATTTTTTGAAAATATAATTGCCAAAAACACCCCCAATTTGGAAAAAGACATAAACCAACAGATTCAAGAAACTGAGAAAACCTCAAACTGGATAAGCCCAAAGAAATACATGCCAAGATACATCACAGTTCCGAAAACTAAGGACAAAGAAAAAAATCTTGAAAATAACAGAAGAAAAAATAACGTCTTTTAAAATTGTAACCGATTTCTCATAAGAAACCAAGGAGGCCAGAAGGAAGTAGCAAAATATTTTTCAAGTGCTGGGGAAAAAAACAAACTGTCTGGCCAGAATCCGATACTCGGGGAAACTATCCTCCAGGAAAGAAGGAAAAATTGAAAATAAGGAGAATATGTCATCAGCGGACCTACCTAGAAGAATGGCTAAAGAAAATGCTCTAATCAGAAAGAAAATAATAAAAGACGGAAACCGAGAGCATCAGGAAGGGAGAAAAACACACATAAGAAAATATATGAACCAATACAATAGGCTTTCCTTCTTTTGAGTTTTCTAAATTATGTTTGATCGTTGAAACAAAATCATAACACTGCGTAATATGGTTCTAAATAGATTTGAAGGAAATATTTTAAAGCAATTCTATCGAAAATGGAGAGTGGCAAAGGAAAATACAGAGAAGCAAGGCTTCTACCCTTCATTCGGTTTAGCAGAGAGAAAGCAGTTCAACCATGTCTGAACTTGGCATCCAGTGCCAGGACCACAGTGGCCGCACTCACACACTACAAAGGGTCAAAATCTCCATCCTAGGGGCTCATCAGGCCCCTCTCCACCAGAGAAGGCAGAACCCACACTGCTGGAAGGAATCCCTTTTCCTGGCAGAGGGTTTTCTACCACCTCTTCAAATCAGGGGGAAAGCCACATGCCTCTTGCTGAACATCGCCTGGGAAACAAGAAACTAGGGCAGCCTGAAATTGCCCCCTGAATCTAAGAGGTGGAGTCTGTCTGGGAAATGACTAGGGAACCATGTAAAAGAGTCATCTCTGCCTGTCTAGGCTTTGTATTAGCCAGTCACTACTGTTAGCTCCTCGCTGGCCTCACTGAGGCTATCCTGACACCACGGATTCATGGGCCCCTAAGCTTAGGCCAAGGTGTGGGCTCAGGGTATGGTCAGTCTAAGAGTTCCCTGTGCAGGTACTGCTGTGGTGGGAAGCAGAATCATAGTCCAAATGAAGAACAAGAATGTGAGAATAAGGAAGAGTCAGTGCCCCAGAGTCATGAGTAGGAAGGAGGACATGTGAGGCATGGATGTCCTAAAGGCGTTCAGAGTAATTGTATGGAGAGGGGTCTTGGGAAGTTAGTAGCTGAATGGGAAGGGAAAGGGTGCAGAATCTTAGGTGAGCCCAGTCAGTGGTTCCCCAGCCACCAGCTGGCTTGTGTACAAAACAAGATGGCTACCTTGCATCAGAGAGGTGATTTCTGAACTCCCACTCTTCCACTCTGGGGATGGGGTAAGGCGGGATCAGTTTCAAAGACTCTGGTGTTCAGATAGCAAATTCTCTTTTAAAATAGGCCAGGCACAGTGGCTCATGCCTGTAATCCCAGCACTCTGGGAAGCCGAGGTGGGAGAACTGATTGAGCCCAGGAGTTCAGGACCAGCCTGGGCAATGTAGCAAAACCCTGTCTATATAAAAAAATTATAAAAATTAGCCAGGTGTGGTGGCACATGCCTATACTCCCAGCTGCTCCAGAGGCTGAGGCAGGAAGATGTCTTGAGCTCAGGAGTTCTAGGCTGCAGTGAACCATGATTGTGCCATTGCATTCCAGCCAGGGTGACAGAGCCAGACCCTGTGTCCAAAATAAAATTTTTAAAAATAGGGGCCATAGGGACAAAATGAATCTGAATTTTTAAGAGGTGAGCCGAGAGAGGATGCTAAATCATGAAGCATCTCTGGGTTTGATAACAGGTCTGAAGACAAGATTTCAGAGGCCGGGGGTGAGAGCATGAGGAAATACGGCATGGAACCACAGATCTGTCTGTATGACCCCACCGTGCTGGGAGAGCACACCTGGAAGGTGAAGCCTGGTGTCTCCTGGACTTCACCCCATGCACCTTTTCCCCTTGCTGATTTAAATCTGGATCTTTTCATTGTAATAAACAGTAACTGTGAGCATCCAGCTTTTCCTGAGTCCTGTGAGCCTTTCTGGTAAATCACTGAGCATGAGGATGGTCTTGGAAGCCCCCTGTACCCAGAGCTGGTTTATGAGGTCCCAGAGTGGCTGAGCTCTGTCAGTGTAGAAGCACTTCCTCTAGCTGCCCCCAGTGTCACCTGCTGAGAGGTCACATGTGCTGCCCACTCGTTCATCCAGGACTGACCTCCTCCAATAGGCGAGGGATCCCTTCCTGCCCCCTCCACAGCAAGGTCTCACCCCGCTCAGGATCCTAGGCCTGCAGGGGAACCTGAGGCTGCAGAGGGAAATAGGGCTGAGAGGGCTTGAGAACCACTGCTGCAGAAGTATTTAAGCAATTGTTTGTGTCCAGCTATTTTCATTTCTTTACATCTACTTTTGTTTTATCAGAGTGGTACACGCACACACACATGCACCACAAAAGCCAACTTCCCAGAGATACAAATGAATAAATATCCCAGAGTGCAGTCAGGGAGCTTCAACTGGGCAGATGTGCAATGGACCAGAGCGCAAGGCAGCGACGTGCCCCACCATGCCCCATGCACAGGGAAGGCGGGCGGCAGAGAGGACTTCAGCTCCACGTGGAGGTCTGCAAGCCCAGGCTGAGCAGGACTGTCTCCGCTCCGGCAGGCTCACTGTGGTGTCCGAGCTGCCCCTGAGCTTGGCCTCTACCCCGCAGATTCCTTGGGGAGGCCCTGGAGCAGCTGGGGGGCTCTCATCCTCTCTCTCCTAATAGGCCAAAGAACCATCCAGGCCCCAATGTAAACGTGGGGCGGCCCGGCAGGTTGAGGGGCTCTCATCCTCCTGCAGAAGAGTGGCATTAGACCCGGACGTCAGACACAGGGCAGGGGCACATTTTCCACCACTGGGTCTCCGGCAGTCTGTGAGGGCCCTGCCACAACCACAGTGTCTAGAGCAAGGCTTGGCACACAGAGATGCCCATCCAACCACAAACAGAGTAGGCCACTGCAGAGAGAGGAGGAGGCAGAAGATGGAGAAAAATCTTGCCCAAAAGAAAGAGGGCTCAGGAATCCCAGAGCTGGTCGTTCCTATTTCCTGTGGCTGCAGGGAGCCCAGCCAGCCTCCTGCAGAGAGCACAGCTCTGAACGCCTGGGCACATCACAGCCACTTCATTTTTGGTCCCACAAGACCATATGTTTTTAAAATCTCCCTGTGCACACGGAGGGGACCGAGACATTTCGAGAACTTCCTTCAAAGCAAGCAACTTCCTCCAGGCTGGGACAATGCAGTGAAGGGGCTAAGCTCAAGTCTATGAGGACTCCAGGCATCGCGGTCAAAGTCATGAAGAAAAAACCGATTTGATTTAGTCCCCATCCACCTGTCATTCACTCACTCTTTCATTTATTCACACCCCTTCGAATCAGAGGACCTTCTGGGGCTCCAGCATCTACCCAGTTCCCGTGGCTGGATCAGCCGCTGGAATGGGAGTCACACCCGCACCCCTCCTTCAGATGGGGGTCAACCCAGGGACAGAGGAATTCCCCATTCCAAATCCTCCTACAAAATGCTGCAGGCAATGTATCAGCAGGCAGGTCCCGCCAAGGGGGCATTAGTGCAGTGGGGGTCCGTACTCTCCCGGGTCCATATTCTTCGGGAAACATCTGGAGGCTGATTGGTGCGAGGCTGTGATGGGAGCCACGTGGGCCGAGGACGCCCAGGAGGAACAACTGCCCAGGTCACTGCCTTCCTCCAGGACTTTCTGAGAGGCAGCACTGGGGCCCTGGGGGAGGGAGGGAGTTGGCAGGAAGGAGAAGTTTGTCAAGACTGACGATGGCCAGAGCCAGTAACCCTCAAACTGTGGTCAAAGTGTGGCCTCTCTCACCTTTCCATAATTGCAGACACTTGGTAAGAATGTGGGCTCCACCTCAGGCCTGTGCCATGTAAGCCAAAGATGCAGCCAATTAGAAGCAACCTCCGGACCAAGCAGCGGCAGGGAGGGAGGCCCCTCCAGACAGAAACCAGCCCCCTGGACTGCACGAGGCACCCCTGTCCTCTGAGAGTTGACTCAGACCATGTGCAGGATGCTAGTGTTCAACCTGAACCGTACGCCAGGAGCCTTTGTGCAGGGAACCATCCGTCTACCCTTCCCATCCCTGGCCCCCTAGAATGTTCTGGAAAAAATTCCAGCATCCAAAGGTACCTCCTTGACGAGGCCCAGCCTCCTTATAAGGACTGTGGGCCCCAGGACACGGACACCTCACCAAGGGAGCCAGAATCCCCGGCCCAGGGCTGAGCCCTGCTCAGGGACCTACAGGACAGCCCAGCAAGACACCTGCACGGTACATCTCCTTATCTTTCCGTGGGTCCCTGAAGGGAAAGTCCCAGGAAGGCAGGATCAGGGCTGTCCCTTTTGCCCAAAGCCTTCTGCTGTGGCTGGCGCTCAGGAGGTGCGGATGGGGTTGTGCCAGCTTCCTGGAACTGCCATTACAGGTTGCCACAGACCAAGGGGCTCCAAACAGCATCCTCTCCCAGTTCTGGAGGCCAGGTCCAAAACCCAGGTGTCAGCAGGCCTGCTTCCTCCCAGAGGCCCTGAGGGAGAGCCTGCTCTGGCCACTCCGACATCTGGGGGCTGCCAGCAGCCCTCGGAGTACCAACCTCAGCCTCATCCTCACAGGGTCTCTTCCCTTGTGTCTCCAGGTCTCCCTTTCTTTTCCCTTTTAAGGACACAGACACTGGACTTATGGCCCACCCTACTCCGGCATGACTCTAGCTTAACTTACATCTGCCAAGACCCTATTCCCAAATAAGGTCACACTCACAAGTAACCTGGGCTAGGACTTCAACATACCCTCGTGGGGGCCACAGTTCAACCCCCTACATGATCGACTGAAGGAAGGAACGTGGTCCCAGCCCCAGGAGGAATCTTCTCAGGTGCTGAGCCTCCCTGGACCTTGCCAAGGCCGCCCCAGTGGCTCCTGTGCAGGAAGAGTGAGTGCAGAGTGGGGGCGCTGAGGAGGCTGCAGGGGCCGTCCCTGAGCGTCCGTCCACTCCCCGTCTGTCCACTGCCTGCACCTGGACTCAAACGATGGAAGGAAGTGCTTGGTCACTATCCATGACCGTGTCCCAAACAGTGTGGGAATACATGTGAGGGGTTGGACGTGCCTGTGAGGAGTGGGTATGTGGAGGTGTGTGCATGGGGTGTGATGTATGTGTGGTGTGTGTGTGGGTGGTGTGTGTGTAGTGTGCAATGTGTGTGCTGTGTGGTGTGCGGTGTGCAGTGTGTATGCTGTGGTATGTGTGTGTGTGGTGTGCAGTCTGTGGTGTGTGTGTGTTGTGCAGTGTGTGTGCTGCAGTGTGTGTGTATACTGTGCAGTGTGTGGTATGTATGTGGTGTGCAGTATGTGTGGTGTGTGGTGTGCAGTGTATGCTGTATGTGGTGTGTGTGGTGTGAAATGTGTGTGGTGTGTGGTGTGCAGTGTGTGTGGTGTGTGTGCATTGTGCAGAGTGTGTGGTGTGCAGTGTGTGTGGTGTGTTCTGTGTGTGGTATGTGGTGTGCAGTGTGTGTGTGGTGTGTTTGTGTAGTGTGCAGTGTGTGTGGTGTGCAGTGTGTGTGGTGTGCAGTGTGTGTGGTGTGTTCTGTGTGTGGTGTGTGATGTGCAGTGTGTGTGTGGTGTGTTTGTGTAGTGTGCAGTGTGTGTGGTGTGCAGTGTGTGGTGTGTGCTACGTGTGGTATGGGGTGTGCAGTGTGTGTGGTGTGCAGTGTGTGTGGTGTGTGGTGTGTGGTGTGCAGTGTGTGTAGGTTATGTTGTGTGTGGAGTGCGTGCAGGCATGAAAGCCGAAGTTCTGCTGTATTCTGCTTACTAGGGGAGAGGTTTGCAGTCAGTGGACTCGCTGGGTTTTATAAGACGAACCAGAAAATAGCAGGTAGTTTCCCCAGCACGAGCAGGGGAAGAAAGAGCTCTATTTTTCGGGATTCAGTGGGTCCTGAAGGAGAGGTGGATTAGTTAGCTCGGCCTACCATGACCTAGTGCCCCAGCCTGGGAGGCTGACACACAGAAATGTATTTTCTCACAGGTCTGGGAGCGAGAAGTCTGAGCCCCAGGTGCCATCAGGCTGGTTCCGATGACAACCTCTTCCCGGCTTACAGGTAGCTGCCTTGCTGCTGGGTCCTCCCACGGCCTCTCCTTTGTGAGCACATGGAGAGGCACACACAGAGACAAAAACCGCCCTCATCCCCTCCTCTTAGAAGGGCACCAATCCTGTCGGATCAGGGCCCCACCTTTATGAACTTATTTAACTTTATAACCTCCTTACAGGCCCCATCTCCAATACAGTCACATGAAGGGTTAGAAACTCAACATATGAATTTGGGGGGACACAATTCAGTCCATAACAATGTTACCCAGCAAAAAGGGCTCGCTGCCTATGTCAGTCCATTCTTGTGTTGCTATTTTAAAGTGGGGGTGTCCAATCTTTCGGCTTCCCTGGGCCACACTGGAAGAAGAATTGTCTTGGATGACACATAAAATACACAAACACTAACAATAGCTGATAAGCTTTCCAAAAAAAAAAAAAGTCCCTGCATAATTTTCGTGATATCCGCCACCACAAATGAGCAAAACAGTCCTCACACCTGGCAGTCCTAACAACGTGCTGCCCCTCTCAGAGGGTCTTTTAAAATCGTCGAGCAGATCCCAACTTTGCAATCACTGATATAGAAAATGCACGTATCTAAGTAATAAAACGTCATTAATTTTTTGATAATTTTCATTATAAAAGTAAAAGAAAAGAGGACAACACGTAACGAGTGGGATATTTGACATTGTTTTGAGAAATGAACGCATCAATATCTGGTTCAATGGAAGCAGTTGCAATTCTCAGCGAGTTCTCAAGGTGCTCCTCAGATAGTTTGGTTCTAATTTTATTCTTCATGTGCTTTATCCTTGAAAACAGTTGCTCACAAACACACCACACACACACCACACACACACACATCACATACAGCATACACCATAAACACATTATGGTGCTGCCAAAAAGCGACGACATGAGTAAGGTGTGATTGTGAAGTGAGGGATATTTGTCTCTGAGAAGACAGGTCTATAAAAGTCCAGTAAAGAAGCAGAATGAGATTTTTGTTTAAGTTGAATGTCACATTGCAGCTCTATGCATTCCATTTGAAAATTGGCAGGTAACATATTTATGTCAGCTGAAAATGGAGTTGCAACTATACCAAAATATTATTTTTCCAGAAATTTTTTTTTTTTTTTTTTTTTTTTTTTTTTTGAGACGGAGTCTCGCTCTGCCGCCCAGGCTGGAGTGCAGTGGCCAGATCTCAGCTCACTGCAAGTTCTGCCTCCTGGGTTTAAGCCATTCTCCTGCCTCAGCCTCCCGAGTAGCTGGGACTACAGACGCCCGCCACCTCGCCCGGCTAGTTTTTTGTATTTTTTTAGTAGAGACGGGGTTTCACCGTGTTAGCCAGGATGGTCTCGATCTCCTGACCTCGTGATCCGCCCGTCTCGGCCTCCCAAGTGCTGGGATTACAGGCTTGAGCCACCGCGCCCGGCCTTTCCAGAAATCTTAAAACCTGTTTTCAAATTTCTTTATCAAATCAAAAAGCAAGGCAGAATATTTTTTGCTGTTGACAAGACCGTGTTTAGCAAACATATTGAAATCTGTAAAATTGTTTGCCTTAATTTGAGCTTGTCATAATTTCAGTTTTATTTGGAACACTGTTATGGTTTCAAACATTGTATTTGGTAAGTTGGTTTTCACTAAATCCACTAAAAATGCTAAATCTGTAAGTCAGTTCTCGTCATCAAGTTCTGGCACAAAGTTTGTTTTTGATGCCATAAATAACTTGATTTCATGTCACAATCATAAAATCTTTTCAACATTTGTCTCGACTTTACTTCTGAAAAGTAAATGATGTTGCCCTAGTCAGCATCCATACTTTTAAGGAATTCCTGGAATTGGTGATGATTCAATCTCTTAGCCCCTATGAAATTCACAGCCTTGATGACAATTTGCATGACGTTATCCATTTTTAAAGCTTTTGTGCCTAAATTTTCTTGATGTACTACACAACATGTGTTTCATCTAACATGTGTTTCGGGCGACAATGGCATCATTTTCTATTAATTGTACAAGTCCCTCTCTTTTACGTACCATCGCTGGGGCACCATCAGTAACTATACCAGGTATGCTCACAACGGACAAAGAAAACTGCTTTAATGCATCTTTTACTGCTTCGCATAAATCTCTTGATTTAGTTGTGCTTTTTAATGGTACTAAAAAAGTCATTTCTTCATTATATGGCTTTATAATGATGACATTATATCTGTCATCAATGCCTTAATAAAAATGGCAAGTTGTGCCACATGTGTAGCATCAGTGCTTTCATCCAGCGCCAAAGCACAAAATTTAAAATTAGCAGTTTTACGCTCTCTTTTGATACACTTTCCAATTTCTCCAATTCGCCTGGCTATATTCTGGCAAGACAAACTGATTTTAGAAATATCTTCTTTTTTATCAGGGCAAATTATATATGCCATGCCTCCCATACGTTGCTTAATAAACTCACTATAAGTAAATAGTTTTGATTTTTTGCTATTAAATTTGCTATCGTATAACTAGCTTTTACAACAGACTCCTTTTGAGTTGAAACTTAAAAAAATTTTTTTTTTAGAAGACAGACATTTTTTCAGTTCTGCTATTTTTGTCCTTAAGACACATTCCTCGATATGCACCAAATTTGGCAGCATGTCTTTGCATATAATGTCTTTTCAAATTATAGTCTTTGAAAACTGGCACAAATTCCTTACAAATTGAGCAGAGTGCCTTACTATTTGCCTTGACAAAAAAGTCATCATCTGTCCACTTTTCGTTGAACAATCTTCCTTCATTTGTATTTTTTATTGGGGGGGGGTTGTTTTCTTTTGAGATATTGTAGAAGCCATGCTGGAATTTTAAAAAATAATAATAGATAAGCAATTCTACTTACTTTTATTATGAAAATTAATAGACAGGAAAATAGAAAGCAAGGTTTAATAACCAAATAAAATACTAATACTTACAGGTCTTCTAACTAATATGAAACACCTACCATTTACAAAGGTAGGTTGAAATATTATCAAAAATCATTGCTCAAGTCGCCAGAAGCACATACAACGCCTGATGGTGTCAATTCAACTGTCCGCGCTTGGAAGATAACACACTGGAAGCCACACATCGCCGTAAAACTGAAGCCACACTTGCATACAGATCGTGAGAGCGTACGGGACACGTGGCCTGTGCCTAGTACAGAATACACACTTGAGTTCTCAGTCACAATTCATTTTACACGACATCGCAACAGAGTCCACTTGTTCTTTATTAGTTAATTTTAATGTTGTTTTTTGTTTGTTTTTTCTGACCAAAGTGTTTGCAATTATCATGTGCATTAGGGATAACACTCCAATATTTGTGGACGTGACCTACTCTGATTATTCCATTCTGTTCCGTTGTCATCTACAAAGTTCATGCTTGAGAACTGTGCAATAGGGTTAAAAAAAATCGCAAAAAAATCTCATCATGCTTTAAGGAAGTTTACAAATTTGTGTTGGGACGCATTCAAAGCCATCCTGAGCCACGTGCGGCCCATGTGCAGCAGGTTGGCCATGCTTGCTGTAAAGGAATACCTGAGGCTGGGTAATGTATAAAGAAAAGAGGTTTAATTGGCTCACAGTTCTGCAGGCTGCACAGGCATGGCCCCAGCATCTGCCTGGCTTCTGGGGAGGCCTCAGGAAGCTTTCACTCACAGTGGAAGATGAAGTGGGAGCAGGCAGGTGGCATGGTGAGAGCAGGAGCAAGAGAAAGAGGGAGACATGCCATGCCTTTTAAACAGCCAGATCTCACAAGAACTCACTCACTATCTCAAGAACGCACCAAGGGGATGGTGCGAACCCATTCATGGAAAATCCACCCCATGATGCAATCACGTCCCGCCGCGCGCCACCTCCGACACTGAGGATTACAATTCAGCGTGAGATTAGAGGGTACAACAGCCCCACTGCATCACTGCCCGATGCGCTAGACGCCAATACTATGACATGGGATTTTGAGAAAAGAAAAGCTTTTGATTGCAAGTCAACTAACAAGGAGATAGGAGTCGAGCTCAAATCTGTCCCTCTGTGCTAGCTTTAAGACAGTACTTTTCTTAGAAAAAATTTCTAATCAACCTTTACTGGTTTATTGAATTCTAGGATTATCAGAGACTGACAGAGGAAAGGGGAGTGCTGGACAGTCCCCGGGCATGCACAGTCATCTCTTCGTGCCTCCTCGTGGGTCTCATGTGCAAACTCTGCGGCGGATGCCAGCAAGCTGCTTCTGTTCAACCCTAGCTGCCATATTGCTTCCAGGTGATTTCAGCCAGTTTTGTTATCTTACAAGCAGAGAGAGTTTCGGCGTTTCAGCAAGTTTTCTCTTCTTATCTGCCATTCTGCAAACTCAAGAATTTCTGTTAGTCATTAGTTTAACTCTTTGGGGCACGGTCTCAACAAGAATTAATTTATGGAAATATATATTAAGGCAGACACTACTTTTTTTCCCTTTTTTTTTTTTTTTTTTTTGAGACAGAGTCTTGCTCTGTTGCCCAGGCTGGAGTGCAGTGGCATGATCTTGGCTCACTGCAACCTCTGCCTCCTGGGTTCAAATGATTCTTGTGCCTCAGCCTCCCACATAGCTGGTATTACAGGTGCCCACCACCATGTCCAGCTAATTTTTATATTTTTAGTAGAGACGGGTTTCATCATGTTGGCCAGGCTGGTCTCGAACTCCTGACCTCAGGTGATCCACCCGCCTTGGCCTACCAAAGTACTGGAATTACAGGCGTGAGCCACCGCGCCCGGCCAGACATTACTATTTAAAAGGACATAAAGCACTGAGGAGAAAGAGACCTGAGGAGCTTGGAAAGAATTCAGAACATGGCACACCCTAACTCCAGGATGCTGAGGCGGGAGGAGGTATGACCGGATTCTCAATAGCGCTGGGAACAGCCTGGAAGTGTGGCTCCTGGGTGTGCACCTGCAAGAAATACCAAGGAGCTTCCTGGCTCCCTGCCAGGGCCCCAAGTTATCACATGAGGACTGTGAAGAGAGAGTGTCTGAGAAACAACACTGGCCTGGTCCCTCTCACAGTTTCCCTCTCAGGGCATCCTTCATGGCCTCGGCACCACATGCTGAGGGGCTGAAGGAGGTCTCCCAGGAGTTAACACACAGACTCTAGGAAGCCCAGAGCTGAGGGGACCCAAGGCAAGGAATGGCAACCAGGGGACCTAGTGCCGCCTGTCCTGAGTGTCCCATACTCAGCGAATGCACTAATGCAGCAAATGTGAAAGATGGTGGAGGGAGACTGGGTTCCATCAGGCAGTCACCCGGGTGCCAGCCATCCACCTACACTGGGAGCCAGCTGTCCACCCATTCAACTTCCTTCCCTGTCAGTTAGCATTTCTCCCAGGAAAAGTGGAGCAAATGGTATTCTGCTGGTGAAATTGGTTCGTAAATTGTCAACGCCAGCCAAGGAAAGTCCACAATTCACCCCTATGTTGCCCCTGGCATTTGAAGAGCGTTCCTGACACAACAAACCAGTGCAGGGCACCTCCATGGCCCCTGAACCTCTGGTCAATGCAGGCGGGCTGGCATCTGCAGCTCGGCTTCTCAGCACCGCTGCTTGAAGGAGGTGGTGATGGTCCAGTTTGCTGAACATGGAGTAGGTTTATTTGCTGCTGGAATTTCCCAGGCACTTAGAGTTAAAAGAATTGCATTCACATGGTATTTGTTTACAGAGAATTCCACTCATGTTTCATTGAGTGCCTTCCTTTTAACCCAGTGGCTGAACCACCACCCACCAGGCTCCTCTTCTTCAGTTAATGTTGTTTCCTCTTCCCTGAGTACAGTTTGGGTCCCATAAGATGGCATCAGGTACAGTGCAAGGGAATTTCAGTGTAGGGTAAGGGTCAAGAAGGTAGTCTACCATGTATTAGCTATGCAAACTCCGCCAACCACTTAACCCATCTGAACCTCAGGGTCCCCATCTGTAAAGTGGGGATAATAACTCTGCTAACTACCTCACAGGCTATTATGATAGTCACATTTTAAAATCATTGACAATACTCTAAGGCAAACCACTACTAAAACAAGTGGTCTGGAATTATTTCATCAATCTGCTTCTGGTATGACAGAGTCACTTTTATCAGATCAAACTCCCTGCCCAAAATAAGAAGAAACACTGGATAAAAGGCAAAGGTCCCCAGAAGAAGGAAACTGCCCTGAAGTGAGCCTGACATTATGTGCTGCTTTCACCTTCCAGGTACTTGAAAATTCCTAAACAGCATGGAGTTGAGAGGATTAGAACCCAAGCAGAAACCGGCTACTATAAGTGAGAGAAGTTAGGCAGCTGCATTAGTCTCACAGGACTGAGGAATAAGAATGGAGTTCAAGGTTATCAAGTCAGCGAAGAGCTGAGAAACTTAAGCAACAAGGGAGGGAAATGCAGGAAAGTAAGCCCAACCCTCTGCATCACTTATCTCCTCAAAATCATTGCTGATTTGCAAACAGTAGCCCAAAGGCTGAGAGAAAGCAAAAGTCAAGTGCCTGAAAAGCCAAGCAGAGCTTTGAGCACTCTCACTACGCTGTGGCAAAATTGGAGTTGGAGCATCGCATGTGAATAACAATGATCCAGAAATAGACTTGGCCTTACAAAGACTGAAAATCACCTCAAGGCAGCCCACTACCTGCCCCTAATCCAACTGCCTGTCATAAGCAAAAGTAAACCTTCTCTAGAGGAACACAACATCATTCAGGACTGCACAATTCATGATCACAGTGTCCAGCATTCAGTTGAAAGTTACCAGACACACTGGACACAGCACCAAGATAAAAAATCCACAAGAGAAAACGATTGTAGAAACAATTCAAATGTCCATCAACAACAGAATGAATAAATAAAATGTGGTATATTCATATAATGGGTTGATAGATAGCAATAAAAAACTGCTGCAGAGAACAGCATGGATAAATCTCAGGCATGATGCTGAGTTAACAAAGTCAGACACAAAGAGTTAATAGTATGGGATATATTTATAGAAAATCCAAATACACACAAAACTAATCCATGGTGACAGAGGTAAAAAAAATTGCTTATCTTTGAAGGAAATATCAGATACAATGGACATGATGCAGACTTTGGGGTGCTAGAAACTTAAAACATCTTCATCTGTGTGATAATTATTTGGATATGGAGATACAATAGATATGGATACAGATATGCATGTGTGTGTGTGTAACAATTCATCAGGCTAAATACTTAGGATTACTGTATACGTTATACCTCATTTTAAAAAAGTGAGAACTAGTCATTCTAAATAAATAAATAGGTCCAATACATGACTTTCAAAGCAGATTTGACATAATTGAAGAGAGAATTAGAGAACTAGAAGATAAGTCCATAGAAAATTAAATACAGAAAGAGAAATACAAATAAAAATACAGAAAATCATGTTAAGAGAAATTTGGAGCAAGAAATATTTAACATGTGAGCAAAGAAAAAATAAAGTAACTACAATAAATATAAATTTATCAAATATATCAATTAAAAGAGATGGATAAAAATACAAAGTCCAACTCTATTATATTTATAAGAGACAGATCTTAAATATAAGGATACAGAGAATGTGAAAGTAAAAGGATTAAAAAAAGAAAAGATATACTACGCAATCACTAACCAATGGAAACACAGCAGAGCTACAATAATATCAAATTAGACTTAAGAGAAAGAAACATCATGACCAGCCTGGCCAACATAGGAAACCATGTCTCTACTAAAAGTACAAAACAATTAGCTGGGCATGGTGGTGGGTGCCTGTAATCCCAGCTACTCAGGAGGCTGAGGCACAAGAATCACTTGAACCCAGGAGGCAGAGGTTGCAGTAAGCCGGGATCACGCCACTGCACTCCAGCCTGGGAAACTGAACAAGACTCTGTCAAAAAAAAAAAACAAAAGAAAGAAAGAAACATGAATAGAGATAACGAGGGATATTTCATAATAATAAAAGAGTCAACCCACCAGAAAGCTATGGCAATTCCTAATTTATATGCACCTAATAATATAGGCCTAAAATATGCAAATCAAATATTTACACAAAAAGATGAATATACAACTAAAATGGGACATTTTAACAAATATCTCTCCCAAATGGACCGAATAAGCAGACAAAAATATCAGTAAACACATAGAAGATCTGAGCAACATGTTGAAATCTCAACAATTTCAAAGAATTTTCAATTTCAAAGAACAGAGATTATGTTCTCTATTTTCTGACTACAGTGGAATTAAGCTACAATTGTGGGAAAATTAAAATTCCCAAATACTCTTTTAAACAACCTGTGATTCAAAAAAGAAACGATAATGGAAATCAGAAATATTTTGAAATGAATGGACATGAAAATACATCAAAACATATAAACATATGAAATTAAAGCTGAAGCCATGCTTAGAGGGAAATTTTTATCAATTTAAATACACATAAGAGAAAAGAAGAAAGGCTTAAAACCAATTATCAAAGTCTCCATTTTAAGAAAATAGACAAAAACAGCAAACTAGACACAAAGAAAAAAAAACAAAGCTTAAGGGCTTATCCAGAAGACATTTGTGAATGTAACTTCTGTCTATTTTTTTGTATTACCTTTCCTATGGTGCTTAAGCTTCTGTCTAATGGGGTACACCTGCAATGAAATTCACTGCAACCCACAATGTTTTGGAGAGATTTATTTCAGTAAAAAATACTGCCAGCTTAAACTGAAAAGGATAGAGATAGAACTAAATGAAAGAGGCAATTTGACCCCAAAACATACACTGACAAGAAGGCTGTGAAAACTACTCCGCTCCAAACACACACTACATTTCACCAAAAAAAGAAAAGAAAAGTTGACTCGGGGTAGAACCAAGAGCTCAGAGAGCAGAATGAAGTGCTAGGAAGAGTCATTTCTGGGCCTCGAGACCTAATCAAGGAACTTCTAACATTTCCCCAGCTGGATTTCAGAATTGTTATGGACCAATGACTACTTTTTATCTCTCGTGTTTCCCTTTTACAAAAGGAACATCTATAATGGCAATATTATGCCTGTCCCACTGTGGTATATTAGGCAGTGGGCAGACAATTTGTCTCTTTAGTTTCACAGGCCTGAAGATGGAGAAGCACTGTACAGCAGAACTGTACTCGAAGAGCTTCATCCCAAAGACAGCAAACTTGGAGGCGTTTGAACCATGCATGGGAGGAGAGAGAAGGTGAATATAGCTACAGGGGTGTTTTAGACTGTTAGGGCTTCTATAACAAAATACCATAAACTGGATAGCTTAAAAACAGAAATTTACTTCTTGCAGTTCTGGAGGCTAGGAAGTCTGAGATCAAGGTACCAGCAGATTTAGTGTCTGATGAGCGCTCACTTTCTGGTTCATAGACAGTACCTTCTTTCTGTGTCCTCACATGATGGAAGCAGTGAGCTAGCTATCTGGGGCCTCTTTTATAAGGGCGCTAGTCTTCATGACCTAATCTCCTCCCAAAAGCCTGCCTTCTAATACCATCGCCTTGTGGGTTATGATTTCAACATATGAATTTTGGAGTGACACAAACATTCAGACCATAGCAAAAGGGATTTGGGGTCAGGAAGATTTGGGGTTCTTTTTATGGAAGATAGTTGAACCTACAGTCAAAGAAGAAGAAAGTTCACTCTGCCTCTCAAGGGAGGAACTGAAAAGCTATTATGGCCAGGCACAGTGGCTCGAGCCTGTAATCCCAGCAGTTTGGGAGGCTAAAGCAGGCAGATTACTTGAGGCCAGCAGTTTGAGACCTGCCTGGCCAACATGGTGAAATCCCATCTCTACTAAAAATACAAAAATTAGCCAGGCGTGGTGGTGCATGCCTGTAATCCCAGCTACTTGGGAGGCTGAGACAGGAGAATCGCTTGAACCCAGGAGGCAGAGGTTGCAGTGAGCCAAGATCACACCACTGCACTCCAGCCTGGGCAACAGAGTGAGACTCTGTCTCAAAAAGAAAAAAGAAAAGAAAAGCTATTATGGCAGCTGGTATGGATACAGGAAAGATGAAAAAATGAGGCCAGACCTCATCTCTGAACTCCAAAATGGTACATCCTACTAACGTAGTCCATATTTTTCACTGAATGCCTCAAAGGTACCTCAAATTCAGCATGTCCAAGACCAGGCCTCCAATGGTAACTTGCATCTCAGTGAACAACGAAACTCTATCCGGCGTATGAGGCAGAAATCTAGACCTCATCCCGACAGCTTCCTTTTCCCCACTACACATTATCCATCCAGTCAGTCACCAAATTCAGGGGCTCTTTTTTTTTTTTTTGAGACAGAGTCTTGCTCTGTCGCCCAGACTGGAGTGCAGTGGCGCCATCTCTCCTTACTGCAAGCTCCGCCTTCCGGGTTCACGCCATTCTCCCGCCTCAACCTCCTGAGTAGCTGGGACTACAGGCGCCCGCCATCATGTCTGGCTAATATTTTTGTATTTTTAGTAGATACGGGGTTTCACCGTGTTAGCCAGGATGGTCTCGATCTCCAGACCTTGTGATCTGCCCACCTCGGCCTCCCAAAGTGCTGGATTACAGGCGTGAGCCACTGCACCCGGCCCACAGGCTCTTAATTCTTAATTTCTTCTACTCCTTCCCCTCTACCATTCACCACCACCACAGTCCAAGCTGCCAGTATCAAGGCTGAACTCCAGCAATGGCCAGATTTTTAGCCTCCCTCAGACATCAAGGCCAGTTCCTGCAGTCAGAAGGCTCTTTCCAAAATGCAAGTCCCATGTGACTTTCCCTGCTTAAACCTGACCCAGCAATGCTGCATGGTCTCTATCTTCTGGCCTCTCCAGCCTCATTTTGCTCCTCTCTCCAGCCCTCTGCCCTCTAGCCTCGCTGGCCTGTCTCCTCTCAGCCCCTGGAGTGGGTTGGGTGACTTCCCACCACAGGTCTCTGTACAAGCTACCCCTCTTTCTCCACTCTCCAACTTGCCCCTCTCCTATAGCAAACTCTCCCTGACATCAGATTTTGGCTAAATGCAGCTTCCCACAAGGAGCCCTCCCACTCTCACTTTGATGCTTGCCTTATTAAACAGCATCCTTTGCTTGGGGTGCCCCTTCATAAGCCTCAGGAAAGCAGGAGCCAGCTCCTAGCACAGGGGCAGGTACACAGAAACAATAAATGCTTGTTGAATGACAATGAATCTCACTTAACCCTTGAAATAAACTTAAGCAGTGGACATTCTTGATCTCCCTCTGTAGATAAAGAGACAGGCCCAAAAGAGTAAAGAGAAATGGCCAAAATCACAGAGCTGGGGACAGGTTCCTCTCACTGAAAAGGAACAGAAAGTCCAATTCACTTCTGATTAACAAAGAGAAAAAAAAAACTATTGGGAAAGTACATCTTACTTCAAAACTTATGATACAAAGAACAAATGGAGAAATAAAATGCTGTGACTGGGTTCCTTCTTGTTTAATTCCTTTCCCCTTATATTTTCTCTTTCTCTCTTCTGCCTAATTTTTCCCCTCTCCCTGCATTCAGTAGCTGACTTGTATCCCTTTAAATACTTCCCAAGGAAGCAGCCTGAACAGCCTTTCCCACAGATTTGGAAATGCTCTGCAATAAAAATGTCAAGGGTGAAATAAGACAATGCATTTTCTCAGCCCTACATCAGGCCAAATTACATAATAAAGGACCAACATCTGAACAATAAAACTCAGGATGAGAGTCACCTCTAACTTGCTGGAACCCTGGTTAAGGTCTGGATTAAATGGAGTGGGGGCTGGAGCTTAAAGTTGTGATTCTCCAAGGACTTTCATACATGGGGCAAAAATCTGCTGGGCCCCTTCCCAATCTCCTCACTTACCCAGTCCCCACTCCGGCCAGAATGATATAAACCTTGCAGAGGCTCTGATGAACTTCCATCAGTTCTCAGTTGATTATTGAGAAATTGGCCTCTTGTGCTAGAATTAAAAGCCTACATTGTTCCTGCTCAGAGTTCCTCCATCAGAAGACAGATGCCCTTAGGCCCCAATATCCCTAGGGCTGTAGAAGCAATCCCCTTCCTGGCTTTCCTGTAGGTACCATGTACCTGCTAGACTAAACAGAGGTTTGTAACCACACACACCCCAAACAGGCCAGCTCAGGCCAGCAGCACAGCCAAATCCTGGGAGGCCAGGCAGCACTGGGCCAGTCCCCATTTGACAGTGTCAGGCCAGGCAGAGTCTGCAGGTCTAGATATCTCACACCCAGGGACAAAGTTGGTGTCCAGGGCTTTTCTCATCGCTGTGTCCTTCATCAGAGCAGGACCGACTTATGCTTCTGGTTGGTAGCTTTTTAAAGAATTTTCTTACTTAGGTGAAAGGACTCAAAGACTTCTCTCCCAAAATACCTGAAAATCTCCCTTCTCTTCAAACACCAATTTGCACTTTGTTGCTCCCTCAATGACCAGCACACTTTTTCCCCTGGACTTTTATGATGTTAGAAGACAGTGCAAGTATCAGACATCAGCAGGATGGCCAGCTAGTGTTTCCTGGCACTTTCCCGCACGCCCCTAGAAAGGGAACAAAACAACAGATACCTATATTTCCATTCCAGTGACTGAGGAGGTACACTAGAGAGCACCAGGGGAGTGGTGAAATCCCTGTGGGGCACAGAACCCCAGGATAGCACCATAGAGAGGTGAGTGAGGTATCCTGCCTCTGCCATACTGTCTCCCCCACCAGGATCTGCTCAGAACCAAAGCCAATGTGCCATTCCCAACCAACACCCTAGAACCCATCTACAAGGATGGGTTCCTACAAAAGCTGCCTTATAAAATTCAAAAAAGCAACTGTTTCATTAGATGTGCAGGTACGAATGAAGGGACGTGAGAAACATGAAACATGAAAAAGCAGGGAAACATGATATCCCCAAAGAAACACAGTAAGTATACAGTAACAGACCGCAAAGAAAAAGATATTTACAATGCACCTAAAAATAAATTCAAAATAATGGCCTTAAGGAAACTCAGTAACATACAAGAGAGTACAGACAAACAATTCAGTAAGATGAGGAAAACAATTCACAATCTGAAAAAAAAATTCAACTAACAAATAGATGTCATAAAAAATAACCAAAAAAAATCTTGGAACTCAAAAATTCAATTAATGTAATACAAAATACAGTTGAGAGCTTCAACAACAGACTAGATCAAGCAGAAAAGAATTTCTGAACTTAAAGACAGGTCTTTCGAAATAATCCAACCAGAGGGGAAAAAAGAAACAATATTAAAAGATGAAGAAACTTACAAGACTTATGAGACACCATTAAATAAACAAATATTCACATGATAGGAATGCTACGGGGAGAAGAAATGGAGAAAAAAAGCACAGAACACCTATTTAACAAAATTATAGCTGAAAACCTTCCAAGTCTTGGGAGAGACATAGATATCCAGATCTGAGAAGCTCAAAGATGCCCAATAAAACTCAACTAAAAATTATCCTCTTTGAGGCATATTACAGTCAAAGACAAAGAGGGAATTCTAAAAGCTGCAAGAGAGAAATATCAATTCACAAATAAGGAAATTTCCATTAGACTGTCAGCAGACTTCTCAGCAGAAATCTCTCAAGCTAGGAGAGAATGGGATAATATATTCAAAGTGTTAAAAGAAAAAAAAAAACTGTCAGCCAAGAAGACTATATCTATAAAAGCTGTCTTTCAGTAATGAAGGAGAAATAAAAAACTTCCCAGACAAGCAAAAACTGAGGGAATTCTTCACCACCCGACTGACCTTACAAAGAATGCTTAAGGGAATGCTATACCTAAAAACAAAGAGACAATAATTACTATCATTAAAACACATGAAATTATAAAACTCACCAGTATAGGTAAATCTATCATACTTAGAATACCCCAGTGCTGTAATGGTGCTATGTAAATCTATCAATCCTCTAGTTTGATATTTAAAATAAAAAAGGTCAAAACATCAACTACAAAAGATAAAGATGTAGATTAAGGCAACTAAAATACAAATTGTAGGAGTATGGGGGAAAGTCTAGAGTACTTTTATATCACCAAACTTAAGTTGTTAGCAGCTTAAAATAGTGTATTATATCACGAAGCACAGTGGCTCATGCCTGTAATCGCAGCACTTTGGGAGGCTGAGGCAGGAGGATCACTTGGGCCCAGGAGTTCAAGAACAGCCTGGGCAACAAAGTGAGACTATGTCTTTACAAAAAAATGATCCAGGCATGGTGGCATGGGCCCACAGTCCCAGCTACTCAGGAGGCTGAAGCAGGAGGATCTCTTGAGCCCTGGGAGATCAACCTGGGCAAGAGAGCAAGACCTTGTCTCAAAAAAAAAAAAAAAAAGTGTACTGTAACTACAAGACTCTTTATGTTAGACCCATGATAACTACAAAGAAAAAAATTACAGCAGATACACAGATGAGAAAGAGAAAGAAAACAAACCTTAACACCAAAAAACTCACCAAACTACAGATGTAAACAAAAAGAGAAGAAGAACAAAGGTCTACAAAACAACCAGGAAACAATTAATAAAATGGTGGGAGTAAGTCTTTTCCTACCAATAATAACCTTGAATATAAACAGATTGATTCTACAGTTAAAAGATATAAAGTGGCTGAATTGATTTTTTTAAAACAGACCCATCTACATGCTGCCTACAAGAGACTCCCCTCACTACTAAAGACAAACAGACTAAAAGTGAAGACATGGAAAAAGATATTCCATGCAAACATAAACCAAAAACAAACAGAACAGCCATATTGATATCAGACAAAATAGACTTTAAGTCAAAACTGTAAAAGAGCAAAAGAAGGTCACTATAAAATAATAAAGGAAACAATTCATTAAGAGGATATAACAACTATAAATATATATGCACCAAATATCACAGCATCCAAATATATAAGCAACGATTATTAGATCTACAGGGAGAGATAGCCTACCACAAAAAATAGTATGGAACTTCAGGGTTCCACTTTCAGCAGTGAATGCAGATCATCTAGACAGAAAATCAACAACAACAAAAAGCTGAACTTATACCACAGACCAAATAAACCTAACAGACATTTACAAAACATTCCGTCCGACATCCGACAAAATATACCTTCTTTTCAACTGTACGTGGAATGTTCTTCAGGATAGATCATATGTTAGGCTACAAAACAAATCTTAAACTTAACAAAATAGAGATCATATCAAGTAGTTCTTCAGACAATAATAGAAGTCAATGACAAGGAAAACTAGAAGTCAACAAGAAGAAAAATTTCAGAAGTCTTACAAGTACATGGAAATTTAACAACATGCTCCTAAATAACCAATGGGTTAATAAATAAATGAAAAAGGAAATTTTTAAACTCCCTGAGATCCAAGGTGGGAGGATCACTTAAGGCCAGGAGTTTCAGACCAGCCTAGGCAACATAGTGAGACATTGTCTCTATAAGCAATTTTTAAAAAATAGCTAGGCATGGTAGCACATGGGAGGCTCACGCAGGAGGATCACTTGAGCCCAGGAGTTCAAGGTTACAGAGAGCTATGATTGTGTCACTGTACTCCAGCCTGGGCAACAGAGCAAAACTCTATCTGTAAAAAACAAAAACAAATTATAATAATTAAAATTCCTTAAGACAAATGAGAACAGAAACACACCATTCCAAAACCTATGGCACACAGCAAAGCAGTTCTAAGAGGGAAGTTCATAGCGATAAACCTGTATATCAAAAAAGAAGAAATAGTTCTAATAAATGACCTGCCATGAACATCTAGGAACTAGAGAAGAACAAACTAAACCCAAGGTGGGTAGAAGGAAGGAAATAATAAAGCTTAGAACAGAAATAAAATAGTGTAAAAAAAGGACCAATTCAAAAGATCAATGAAACAAAAAGTTAGTTTCTTTGAAAAGATAAACCACATCAACAAACCTTTAGCTAGGCTAAGAATAAAAGAGGATAGACACAAATATATAAAATCAGAAATAAAAAAGGAGACATTACAATTAATATCACAGAAATATAAAGGATCATAAGAGACTATTATGAACACACATACAATAAAAAATTTGTAAACAAAAAAGAAATGAATACATTCCTGGATATAACCTATCAAGATTAAATTATGAAGAATAGGAAATTTTAACAGACCAATAACAGGTAAGAAAATTGAATCAGTAATAAAAAGTCTTCCATGAAAAAAATAAGTAAGTTTTTTAAAAAGCCCAGGACCTGATGGCTTCACTGCTGAATTCTACCAAATATTTAAGGAAGAACTAATACCAATTCTGCTCAAAATATTCCAGAAAATTGAATGGGGGGAAAACTTGCAAACTAATTATATGAGGCCAGCATTACTCTGATTCCAAAACCAGATAAGAACACAACAAAAAAGAAAACCATAGGCCAATATCTCTGAGGAACATAAATGCAAAATTCTCAAAAGATACTAGCAAACTAAATTGAAAGGCACATTTAAAAGATCATTATGATCAAGTGGGATTCATTCCAGGAACTTGAGGATGGTTCAACATATGCAAATCAATACATGTGATATACTACATTAACCAAAAAAGGCAACAAAATGATCATTTCAATAAACACAGAGCACTTGAAAATCCAACATTCCTTTATGATAAACACTCTTAGCAAATTAGGTATAGAAGATATATATATATACCTTGAAACAGTAAATACCATATATGACAAATCTACAGTTAACATCATACCGAATGGGGAAAAGATAAAATCTTTGCCTCTAAGATCAGGAAAAATAAGGATGCCCATTTTCACCACTCCTATTCCACACAGGACTGTAAGTCCTAGGCAAAGCAATTAGGCAAGAGAAAGAAATAAAAGACAATCTCTATGGAGTCTAAAAGATACTGCTTGAAATCTAAGGTCCTTTTTAGTATCAGTGACAAGGCAACTTTGGATGTAGGGCTTCCCCTGAGATGACCATCTCCTAAACTAAGATCAAGAAAAGCAATGCCTCCAACTCCCCAGAGCGTCAGAGAAGGCCATGTGAGTAGGTCAAATCTTCATCCCCACCTGGCAGTAAAAGGTGGCCCTTCCCCTCCCCACTGGGTTTGTGTCAAAGGAAGCACAGTAAAGCCTAAATGTCTACCACTCCCCATACCCAGGAGTAGTAAAACATTTTTCTTCATCCTTTTGGGTGTCAACAGAGGCTGAGAGGGGAATTTGGACTTCCACTCCTCCTGACACCTTCTTAAGTGACAAAGTGTCAGAGGAAGCTTGTAAAGACAGATTTAAATAAGATCCTGAATACCCAAAATGTCCAGGATACAACTGAAATTCACTTGCCCTACCAAGAACCAGGAAAATAATCAACTTGAATGAAAAAAAAAAAACAGCAAATAGACACCAATATCAAGACGACACACACACATGGGAACTACAGGATAAAGGTTTTTTGATTTGTTAATTAATTTTATTTATGTATTTATTTATTTTTTGAGACAGAGTCTCACTCTGTCGCCAGGCTGGAATGCAGTGGTATGACCTCAGCTCACTGCAACCTCTGCCTCCTGGGTTCAAGCGATTCTCCTGCCTCCACCTCCTGAGTAGCTAGGACTACAGGCATCTGCCACCACCACACTCAGCTATTTTTTTTTTTTTGTATTTTTAGAAGAGACAGGGTTTCACCATGTTAGCCAGGATGCTGTTGATCTCCTGACCTCATCATCTGCCTGCCTCAGCCTCCCTAAGTGTTGAGATTACAGGCGTGAGCCACTGCACCCAGCCAATTAATTTCATTTTTTTTTTTTTTTTTTTT
>NW_016806331.1:502003-545587 GCF_001698545.2 Rhinopithecus bieti | reverse complement strand
TTAATTTCATTTTTAATTGACAAATAATTACACATAGTCATGGGGTACATAGTGATGTTTCAATACATATAATGTGATCAGATTAGAGTAAATAACATACCCATCAAATGTTTATCATTTTTTTGTGTTAATAATATTCAATATCTTGATGAATATTTTAAAGCAGTCATCATAAAAATGCTTCAACAAGGAACTGGAAACACACTGGACATAAATTTTTTTAAAAAAATAGAAAGCCTTGGCAAAGAAATAGAAATATGAAAAAGAAACAAATGGAAATATTAGAACTAAAGAATACAATAACCAAAACAAAGACAAAAACTCGCTGAATAGGTTCCACAACAGAACAGGGAAGACAGAGGAAGGAATCCGTGAACTGAAAGAGAGAACAATACAATCAATCTAAACAACAGAGAAAAAAAAAACTGACTGAAAAACAAATGAACAGAGCCTCAGGGACCTGTGGGATTATAACAAAAGATGTAACATTTATGTCATGAGAGTCCTGGGAAAAGAAGAGAAAAAGGGAGAGACTGAAAAAGTACTCAAAGAAATAATGGCTGAAATTTCTCAAATTTGGCAAAAAACACAAACTTATAGATACAAGAAGCTGAGCAAATGCTAAATAGGATAACTTCAAAGACATTCACATCAAAGATAATCACAATGAAACTCTTGAGAACTATGAACAAAGAAAAATCTTGAAAGCATTAAGAGATAATTGGCCAGGCGCAGTGGCTCATGCCTGTAATCCCAGCATTTTGGGAGGTGGATCACCTGAGGTCGGGAGTTCGAGACCAGCCTGACCAACATGGAGCAACCCCATCTCTACTAAAAATACAAAATTACCTGGGCATGGTGGCGCATGCCTGTAATCCCAGTTACTTGGGAGGCTAAGGCAGGAGAATCGCTCGAGGTGGAGGCTGCGGTGAGCCGAGATCATGCCGTTGTACTCCAGCCTGGGCAAGAAGAGCAAAACTCTGCCTCAATTAAAAAAAAAAAAAAAAAGATAATCAACATCTTACCTGTGTGAAAGAAGCAATTCAAATGACAGTAGATTGTTCATGAGAAACCATGGAAGCCAGAAGGAAATGGCACAAAACTTTTCAAATTCTGAAAGAAAAGAACTGTCAGTGAAGATATCCTTCAGAAATGAAGGGGGTGATCAAGACCTTCTTGGATTCAAAAAAACTAAGAAAATTTGGCACCAGAAGACCTGGCCTAAAAGAACACCTAAAGAGGCTCTTGAAATGGAAAGGAAATGATAAAAGAAGAAACCTTGAAACATCAGGAATGAAAACAGAACAATAAGAAGAGTAAAAACAAAATAGGCAAATACAAGAAATCAGGCTTTAGGAAAACATTTTACAAAACATGTATGTTTTTTCAGGCCATTGCAATGGTTACTATCAACAGATGCATGGATAATGAGTACTTGGGAAATCACTAATTCTTTTTAGGTTGTCTGAAAAAGCTAATTTAGAAGGGGTTTATTTACGTTTTGTAAAGAAAAAAATGTCTTCCTGATTACTTTGTTTGCTTTTCAAAATATCATCATCCTTATTTATGAGTCAGATTTCCCACAGAGAGCATTACATACTCATAAAAACTCGAATTTTATTTCTGAGCTTATTCCAAATACAGTTTCCAGATTTAGCAAATAAAAAATACAGGAGGCCCAGTTAAATTTAAATATTGCATGAGACATAATTATAATAAAACGTATGGTTTATCTGAAAGTCAAATTTAAGTGGGCACCATTTAATCCTACGGATTTCCTATAGGATTTAAATCATCAGCATCTATAGAACAGAAGCTCTTCCTGAACAACTCTTCTGGAACCTCCTCCTCTCCCAACAAGCCCTGCCAAGGGACCGTCCATCCTACTATCATCAGTGTTGGACAATAAATAAAAGTCTATCTTCAGAAATGCCTCATTGCCATGATCCTATGGTTTGAATGTATGTGCCTCCCTACCAAGAATTCATATATTGGAACCTAAGACCCAAAGTGATGATATTAAGAGGTGGGGTCTTTAGAAGGTGATTCAGTCATGAGGTCTCCCTCCCTCCCTTATAAAAGGGCTCCAGGGCTGAGCACAGTGGCTCATGCCTGTAATCTCAGCCAAGAGGCTGGGAGGCTGAGACAGGAGGATTGCTTGAGCCCAGGAGTTTGAGACCAGCCTTGGCAACATAGTGAGACCCCATATCCACACACACAAAAATTTATTTTTAATTATCCTGGTGTGGAGGCACATGCCGGTAGTCCCAGCTCCTCAGCAGGGCGGAGGTGGCAGGGATCACTTCAGCCTGGGAAGTCAAGGCTGCAGTGAGCTGTGACTGCACCACTGCACTCCAGCCTGGGTGACAGAGTGAGATTCTGTCTCCAGAAGAAAAAATAGGGGGGGTGGCTCCAGCAAACTAGTTAAACCCTTTGCCCTTCCTCCCCCTCTGCCATGTGAGGACACAGAAACGAGGTGCCACCGCAGCAGCAGAGGCCAGGCCCTCACCAGCCACTGAACCTGTCAGTGCCTTGATCTTGAACTCCCCAGCCTCCAGGACTATGAAAAATAGCTTTCTATGATTTTTAATTACCCAGTCTCAGGGACTGTGTTACAGCAGCAGGAATGGACCAAGACACATAGATGAGGATATTGTGGGGGCTTTTTTAAAGTTTTAACTCAGAAAGGAAAAACTTATCTGCTCCTAGTGACCTTCAGAAATAGAAGGCTTCAGGCAGAGCTCAGCTATGGGTCTCTGCACAAGAAGGACCCGCCAACCCCACCCCAGCACACCTCCCTACCCTGGCTGTTGACCTACACTTGTTCACTGATCACCTCTGCTGGCCCCTCCAGGCATGAAGATGACAAACCTGTACTCAGACACTTCCCACAAATGTTTGTTGCTAGGCATGTCTAAGATGACAGGCCTCTGGTGAGAGATTGGGGTGGGATCACCACTCAGCTGGGAGGGGAGGGAAAGGCTTCCCGACAGAAGCGGCATCTTAAGTGGGGCATCCAAGAGAGAGGAAGGGCCCGGCACAGCTGTGCAACGAGCAGGCTGTGTGGTCAGGGGAAGTGCACAGCTCCCTATGGCTGGGGCCAGGTGAGAGGGCACAGGGCTGGGTGGCCACAGCAATGGGTTGGGAAGGTGAGGGCCAGTGGATTGGCAACTCTTCTCAGGAAGCTTCCCTAGTCTCTCCCCAAGTCCTCCATCCTGTTGTTACCTGGTTACTGGGACATCAAATGTGGTTTGCACACCTGGAATTCCGATTGGGTTTTACAAGCCGTGAAATGTGAGCTCTCAGTGCAGCACAACCTCTCCCGCCCAGGCCCCTTGGTCCTCTAGAGCGGCCCTGGAGCCCAGAGCTCACCACAGCTTGGCTCAGAGCCCAACTGCGCCTTCTGACACAGTGTGGATATCCCATTTGGGATTTCAAATCCATAAATGCACATTTTCTAAAAACCCCTTCCCAGGGATGCTGGATGGCCAGACTCCCAGATACAAGACCTGAAGGGAAAGCAGCCTGGGAGAGCCACAGGCAGCCTGGGGCACGCGGATGGCTGGGTCTCTGCAATGGGCTCCTCTCAGCCTGGGGCACGCGGATGGCTGGGTCTCTGCAATGGGCTCCCCAGAGGCTATTTTAGTCTACAACATAAATTCATTTTTGCTGAAAAACATCATTTACTCATTCCTTCACTGACTGGCACTGATAAAACACCCACAATGGGAAGGTTCTGAGAGCGATAAGGATGCACAGCAACAAACAGGCTGCCTCATTCCAAACCCAGGCCGCTTGCTTCTGTAGAAAGCATCCGTTACTCTTCTAATCCATCCTATCTTAGTTCCTCAACCAACAGGCTCCTCTTCCGCTCAGAAGGCACAGGGCACGGCATGAGAAAGGCCCTGGGCTTGGTCCTGGCACCGCCAGGGCAGGGGGGCCATCACAGCCAGCTGTGTCTCCTCACCTCCCCAAGCCTCAGTGTCTACAGTGAAAGCCAAGGCTGAGCTAGACTCCACTGGCCGCTCAGGGTCTGAAGGTCAAAGCCGGAATACATTGGAACTCAAGTTTCCAACTGATAATCTAATCTTCAGGGGACCCACCTTGTGTATAAAGTTCTCTTTCCTGTAGGAAACAGTTAAAGAATAGCTTAAATACCCGAGGCCTTGATTCAGTTAGGCCTGAAACATCTCCCGACCTCCATCAACAGAAGTTGGAGTACCTCAAGGTCACAGAGTGCTTCTCTCCTAATTTTTTAAATGTACATGAAAGTGAGTCACATGAAAAAAGCCTGCTGGGACTGTCCAGGCCATGCACTATGTGGAAGAGGCAACTGTGTGATAGAAATCTTGCATTTCTGCAATGCCGAGAGACACACGGGTCCGCATTTTACCACCTCTGATGCCGGGCGCGTCACACCAGCAATGGCGGTGTTAGCTTTGATTGGCATAGTCAGTGATGTCATTTATCAACACTGGTATCCTGGATGCAGTGAAGCGTGGGCCAGACATGATGCTCCGCGTCTGAGCTGCATCGTGTCATTTATCCCTCACAACATCCCACAAAGGACATTGCATTGGCAGCCCCACTTTGCAGATGAGGAAACAAGCTCAGTCAGCTACACTCAGCTACACAACACTCCTAAGGCCCCTCAACTAGGGCATATTAGTGCCATAATCTTAGCCCCGCTGGCTCCAAAGCCTCAAGCTCTAACTAGGGTGCCATAGCACCACCCTCATTCAGGGTCCTCGGTGGGGCGGGGAGCGGGGAGAGAGGAGGAGGAAAAGCCACGACGACCAGTGCTCACTGAGTGTCTCTTAAGACACAGGCATCGTAAGGCGCCTGCCTGCTGGCCCATCCAGCTGTCCTAACAACCCTACCAGGCAGGCACTGTTATGCTCCCCATATTGAAATGAAATTAAGGAAACAATCCCATTTACAATAGCATTAAAAGGAATACAATACTTAGAAATAAATTCAACAAAAAAGAGCAAGACATGCATCCCCAAAACTATAAAACATTACTGAAAGAAATTAAAGAAGACCTAAATAAACTGGAAGATACCTTGGGATAATGAATTATTAGACTTAATATTGTTAAGATGGAAATATTCCCCCTAACAATCAATGGATTCAACACAATTACTATAAAAACCCAAGAAATTGACAAGCTGATTCTAAAATTCATATGGTAATGTAAGAAACCCAAAATAGCCAAAATGATCTTGAAAAACAACAAACTTGTAGTACTCATGCTTCATGGTTTCAAAACTTACTACAAAACAACAGTAATCAAGACAGTGTTGCATTGCCGTAAGGTTGGAAATATATCAATAGAATTGAGAGTCCAAAATAAACTCTTATATTAATGGTCAATTGATGTTTTTTGTTTTGTTTTGTTTTTAAATGGAGTGTCCCTCTGTCGCCCAGGCTGGAGTGCAGTAGTGCACTCTTGGCTCACTACAACCTCCACCTCCTGGGTTCAAGCAATTCTCCTGCCTCAGTCTCCCAAGTAGCTGGGATTACAGGCACCCATCACCACCCTCGGCTAATTTTTGTATTTTCAGTAGAGACGGGGTTTCACCATGTTGGCCAGGCTGGTCTCAAACTCCTGACCTCAGGTGATCCCCCACTCCCAAAGTGCTGGGATTACAGCCTTGAGCCACCACACCCAGCCATGGTCAACTGATTTTTGACAAGGGTGCCAAGACAACTCAATGGGGGAAAGAATAGACTATTCAACAAAAATAGTTGCTGGGACAAATGGATATCTGCATACAAAAGAATGAAGTTAGGCCCCCTACCTTATACCATATATACACATTAACTCAGAGCGGATCAAAGACATAAAAAGTAACAACTAAGATACTAAAAGACTTGGAAGAAAGCATGGGAGTAAACCTTCATGATCTTGGATCAAGCAGTGGATTCTCAGATCTGACACCAAAAGCACAAGTAAAAGAGAAAAATAGACAAATTGGACTTCTTCAAAATTAAATGCTTTTGTGCTTCAAAGAACATCATGAAGAAAGTTAAAAGAAAACCTACAAAATGGGAGAAAATATTTGCAAATCAAATATCTGATAAGAGAATCGTATCCAAAATATATAAAGACCTCTTCTAAGTCAAGAATAAAAAGACAACTCAATTTTAAAATGTGCAAAGGATCTAAACATACAGTTCTCAAAAAACATATGTAAACAGCCAAAGAGTACATGAAAAGATGTGTGGTAGTATCACTCACTAGGGAAATGCAAATCAAAACCACAGTGAGATACCAATTCATCCCCACTAGGGTGACTAAAATAGAAAAGACAGACAATAACAAGTGTTAGCAAGAATGTAGGGCAATCAAAACCCTTGTGCATTGACAGTGGGAATATAAAACAGTTCAGCCACTAAGAAAACCAGTTCAGCAGTTCCACAAAAATTAAACATTGAGTTAATGTATGACTCAGCAATTCCATTCCCAGGTATATACTGAAGAATGCATCTACAGAAAACTGTACCCATCACAGCAGCCTTATTCACAATAACCAAAAAATAGAAACAACCCAAATGTCCATGGATGGATAAATGGACAAACAAAATGTAGTGTTTCCACACAGTAGAGCATTATTTGGCCATGAAAAGGAAGGAAATTCTGACACATGCTACAACATAGGCAGACCTTAAAAACATCATGCTAAGTGAAAGAAGCCACTCACAAAAGGCCACGTATTATATGATTCCATTTACATGAGTATAAACGGGATAGGTAAATCCATAAACACTGAAAGCAAATTAGTTGTTGCCAGGGCCTGGCAGGGACAGAACTGGGGAGTGAGTGCAAATAGGTATGAAGTTTTTTGTTGGAGGTGAAGGAAATGTTCTGGAATTAAGACAGTGGTGATCCACGCACAACTTTGTGGATATGCTAAAAATTGTTACACTTTTAAATAGCACACTTTAAAATGGTGAACTTTATGGTATGTGATTAGATCTCCACAAAGGCATGTAATTCTCTGCCACCGATGGCATGGCCTTGCTCAAGAACTCTGGAGGAGGTCCAGGCATGGTGGCTCACACCTGTAATCCCAGCGCTTTGGGAGGCCAAGGCAGGAAGATCACTTGAGGCCAGGAGTTTGAGATGAACCTGAGCAACATAGTAAGATCCTATCTCTGCTAAAGACAAAAAACTTAAAAATTAGCCAGATGTGGTGGTGAGCAACTATAGTCCTAGTTTCCTGGGAAGCTGAAGCAGGAGGATTGCTTAAGCCCAGAAGTTCAAGGCTGCAGTGAGCTATGATCCTGCCACTGCATTCTAGCCTGGGTGGTAGAGTAAGACCCTGACTCAAAAAAAAAAAAAAAAAAAACTCTGGGGATGGGAGGTGCTGTACTGTGTGTCTTGTACTGTGGCTTCATCTTGTCCAAAATTCCTCAAAATATTTGTGTATCTCCTTTACCCCAGTGCAGTACTCACTTAGTGGACATTGATCCTTCTGAGGAATGGCTGGCAAAACCAAGACTGTCCCCAACAGCTGTCACTTGTCCACTGACTCAAGTCCCATCACAATCCTCCCTCCCCCACCAGCCCACCCCTGACAGTGTAACTGGAGCAGTATTTCTGAAATACAGATTGGGCCGCATTACTCCCTTTCTTGAAGCCCTCCATTTGTTCCCCATAACCAGTGCTAGTTAAATGGCCTCATATTAGAATCCACTGGGAAGGTTTCTACAACTATTGAGGCTCAAGTTCAACTCCCAGAAATTCTAATTTGATGGCTGTGGTCAGCAGATAAGAGGCTCCCGGGGATGTCCACAGCCTAACTCACAGAAGCTGTGATTATGTTGTGCTAACAGGGGTTGCTGATGGAATTAGTGTGGCTATTCAGCTGCCCTTAAGAGAGGGAGATCATCCTGGATGATCTGGTTGGCCTAGTGTCATCACAGGGTCCTGAAAAGTATAGGAGGGTGGCAGAGTGGAGGTCAGAGTGATGTGCTGTGAGGAGGACCCCCAGCCAGGACTTTGTTGCTGGCTGTGAAGATGGAGGAGGGGGCTACAAGGCAAAACATGTGGGCAGACTCCAGAAGCTGGAGAAGGCAAAGAAATGGAGTCTCCCCTGGCGTTTCCAGAAAACACACAGCTCTGCCCACATCTTGATTTTGGCCCAGTGAGGCTCGTGTGGGGCTTCTGACCTACAGAACTATAAGATAACAAACCTGTGTTGTTTTAAGCCACAAAGCTTGTGTCATCTGTTAGTAACAATAGGAAACTAACACACAGTTGATCCAGACAATGCCCGGACATCAGTAGTTTTTTAATACACCTCAGTCACTGTGCAGCCAGAATTAAGAACCACTGACCAAGGGCAATATTCCTCAGCTTTCAGCATCCACAAACACAGACTTCTCATTTTAAATAGACATTTTTAATGATCACTAATTTTTATAAATAAAGCATTTTTTCATTATTGTCAACCACCTCACTTTCATGTCTGAGAGGGATGAAGGGATGACCTTTTTGCACTCTTCACCAAAGCATCTGTGTCTGGTTCAGTGATGGCTAAGTCCAGCTAAAGCACAGGTCTCACTGCCAGGCAGTTTCTTTCCTTATCCTTTTTTATTCCTTTCTTTAAACTAAATCACAAAATTTTAGCCTACAATTACAGGTTTTCAGAAATAACACCCAACTGTGAGACGTTCTGAACATTTGGATCAAACGTGAATGCTAAACCTTTGGAGCTATCCCTGAGGAAGACTTACAGCGCCATCAGACACCACACCGGCCCCCCTGGCAGCCTGGGAGACTGGGACACAGCGGATCAAGGGAATGGCAGCAGATGGATTCCTTGTTCACTCTTTGTAGCATTTCACTCTAGAAAATATTTTCTTCATGTTCTGCAGCCGCATTTGGACATGATTTTAAAAATATGCCAGTAACATCAATTTCTCCAACAAAAGGCAGGCAGTGAGTTGGAAAAAAACCTTGTAAGAAATCCTGGTACTAGCCAGGCATGGTGGCTCACACCTGTAATCCCACCACTTTGGGAGGCTGAGGCAGGTGGATCACTTGAGGCCAGGAGTTTGCCACCAGCCTGGTCAACGTGGCGAAACCCCATCTCTACTAAAAACACAAAAATTGGCCGGGCGTGGTGGCTCACATCTGTCATCCCAGTTAGGAGGCTAAGTATCACTTGAACCTGGGAGGCAGACGCTGCAGTGAACTGAGACTGCGCCACTGCACTCCAACCTGGGTGACAGAGTGAGACCTGTCTCAAAAAAAAAAAAAAAAAAATCCCGTTACCTGACATCACCACCAACTGTGGTCTCTCGCCTTGTAACAGAAGGTTCAAGCCACTCCAGGTACTGGATCCATCAATGAGGCACACTGGGGAACGGACGTGCAAGCTGGAGGAGGAGGCGTGTCATGTGCTTGAAGCAGTGTTGCAGGCTTCTTCCTCAGGGGACCCAGCCTTCCTTTCAAGAATCTTGGCCTGTGAATTGAGCTAGGTCTGGGAACTGGGACAGAGGCTGTTGCTATCCACAGTTGTGACTCCAGTCAGGTTTTTGGCTCCCAGACCTAAAGTTTTGTTCTTTTCTCCATCAGTCAGTCCTCTTGTATTCCTAGGGACACCATGTTCCATTAGCCACTGGCAAAGAGCCCTGTGGACCAAGGTGTTTTGATCCCCAGCGTGTGTCTGCTCCCTCCCTTGGCAGACGTAGCCTCTGGTCTTTGCTGGTCAAGTACTGGCATTTGGTCTCTGCTCCTCTGGAACCCTATCACTCCCATTGAAATCACAGAGCCCAGCTCAGTGGCAGCGTCCCCACCATTGCACCTGCCTGCCAAGGAGAGCAGTTGCAAAGCTTCTCAGGGATACAGGTGCTCCCAGGCATTGCTCAGTGCCCAAGTGAAAGCAGGAGTGCTTTGGGGCCTTCTTGCAGTGTGTAGTTGAGAGATAGGTGTGCGGGTCACACATGTTAAACCCAGTCCAACATTCCCATCTCCCTACGCCTCTGGAATCCCTCCTCCACACTAGGAAAACTCTAGCTTGTTAAGTTAAGTTAAAACTCTAGCTTGTTAAGCTTGTTAACTCAACCTTGTTAAGTGTAGATCATTTCTGACTTCAAGTTTCAGTCAAACAATCAAATAAGCAGTAAGAGCCATGTGGCTTGTTCCGGGAGCACACCTTCCTTGCCAGCTGGCACAGGGCTGATGAACCTGTCAGTGGGCGGCTCTGGAGGGACACTGGTAAGAGGAAGGGGTTTCTCTTCTTAGTTCCACTGTGCTTTCCTTCCTTCCGACTCCCTTCGCACTCGCAGGTATGCGGGACACCAGTGGGGCTCACCTCCAGCAAGTTTCAGCAGCACTCAACAGGGAGCATCCTGGCTGAGTTCTGTGGCTGTCCCAGCTGGCTTCCCAAAAAGTTCAGCTGCCCCACAGGCAGCCACCCAGCATTCCCCAGAAGCCCAGCCTCCTCCAGCTTCCCAGCAAGTCCAAAAGCATCCCCTGCAAGCAGCTATCCTGCAAACGTCTTTGGCATCCCAGCAAGTAACTTCCTGCCCACAGCTTTACCCTACCAAACATGAAGCCCTGGCCCAGGGCAACCCAGTGAACTTCTCCACCCTGGACTAGGCTGCTTTTGATTATTCACTCTGCCCTTGAGAGTGGCTGAGGGACACAGGTCTGGAGGTCCTGAGCATTTCTGTGCACTGTCATCCCACAGAGCAGCTACTGAACATGCGTGAATGCCTGGTTAGAAGGGGCACCTCCCCTAGGTTTGCTGCAGTCTCCCCAACTCCCAACGATTCAGACCTAGTATTTCTGCACTATAACTCCTACATGGCCCCAGCAGGTCTTACCATCAATGGCACCGCCCACCAGTTTCCGTGCTTCAGGGCACGTGGTTCCTGGCAGTCCCAGTGAAAAGCTTCCCCACACGGAACTGGAACGTGTGAGACATCCCCGGATACAAGGGACCAAGCTCAGGATGCCCCAAGACATGCTGGGACTGTCCTGCCAACCACTCTCTCCTCAGGGTGGCGTGGGCCCAGAAACAATCCTGACATCCAACCAGGCCACGGCACTGAGCTGCACACAGAGCCCTTCAGTCATTCCAAGGTCTTGCACAGCAAAACTACAGCCAAATGGACTGAGAGCTCTTCCCTGTATCCTATTGCCTCCACACCCCATCCCTACCTCCAACGATGGCCGATCCCATTTCTGTTCTCAGCCACTCCACATAATAAACAAAAACCCCCAAGTTAAAGGTGGCCTAATGAGGCAGGCATTTCCCTTGGAAGTTTGAGTTGGAAGCCAGACAAATCCACCCAGAGTCACATGAGGCCAGTAACATCCATGAAAAAAGGTAAACCTTTCGTGAGCCACAAAAAGGCCCTGGCTAAGTTCCCCTAATGGAAGCTAGGTCATGTCCATGCCCTATCCATCCAATCAGGGAGAAGGGAATGAGGGCTCAGGCTATGTGGGTTTCCCTCAAGGGACTGGAAAGAGCACAGTGGGGTGGCTCAGGAGTCCCTGGCAGCTGGTAGAGGAGGTGGCTTCTACCACAGGCACTGACAGTGACATGACTCTGGCAAGGGCTCTGGGCAGCCTGGAATATGCCACGTAGCTCCTGCAAGCTTCCCAGACCCAGAACCATGCATGAGCAGCACCCAATGTGGACGTCTGAACAGAAGTTCAACTTCTGACTAAGGCCATCTCCACAAAGGCTGCTCTCAGATCTCCTCTCTGGCATGCACTGTTAAGTCAACAAGGACAGTGCACATTCCCTGCACACCTAAGGTCCTCCTCCAGCCAGAACTTTCTAGTGCAGAGTGAGGTGGGGCCCTTGGCTGAAGGTTTCCTCACACTGGCTGCACTTGTAAGGACTGGTTCTCTGGTGCACATTCCGGTGCTGAATGAGGAGGTCTCTGTGGTAGAAGGCCTTCCCCTATATCTGCATTCATGAGGTCTTCCTTGGGTGGGAGTTTGCCGAGGGTGAGAGGCTGGACCTGCAACTTAAAGCTCTTTCAAACAGGCTGTACTGAATGGCTTTTATGCAGCGCAAGCCTGGGATTTGGGAACGGAAGGAACGGAGGTTCCTTCCGTTCACTGAACTCCGAGCAACGTTCTGGGTGATGCACATTCCAGGGCTAAATCACCAAGCATTTTGAAAATTCCATTCCATTCCCTCCTGCCAAAACCCCCCAAGTTAAAGGTGGTTAGGGTTAGGGTATGGTTCTCCGTTGAGAATTCTGCTGTGAGATGAAACAGAACTCCATTAATTTATGTTATTTGCTGCTTTTAGGATCCTCTTTTTGTCCTTGACCTTTGAGAGTTTGAGTAAGTGTATGCCTTGGGGTAGTCTTATTTGGGTGGAATCTGTTTGGTGTTCTAGACCTTCCCGTGCCTGGATGTTTAATTTCTTCTCAAGCTTTGGGAAATTCTCTGTTATTATTTCTTTGAATCTACTTTCTACCCCTTGCCCTTGTTCAGCTCCCTCCTGAACACCCGTGATTCTCAGATTTGGTCTTTTGGGGTAATTTTCTATCTCTTGTAGGCGATCTCCATTCCTTCTCATTCTTTTTTCTCCTCTGTGTATTTTCAGAGACAGTCTTCAGGCTTACTGATTCTTTCCTCTGCTTGGGCCATTCTGCTGTTGAGAGCTTCTGAGTTCCTCAGTTCAGCAAATGCATTTCTCAGTTCCAAGATTTCTGATTATTTCCATGTTTTGTTAAATTTCTCTGATAAATTTCAGAAGTGATTTTCTGTGTTCTTGGTGATCCCTGAGTCTCCGTAAAACTGCTATTTTGAATTCTTGGTCAGAGCGCTCACAAACTGTCTTCTCGTTAGGATCACTAGATTTTTGCTTCGTCCTTTTTGAAGAGGTCACAGTTCCCTGTTTGCTGTTGTTTCTTGTGGGTACACATCTGTCTTTGCATTGAAGGATTATTTATTCCCGTTTTCTCTGTCTGGCCTGTTTTGGTTTTTATTGGATATTTTTGCTTAGCAAGTCTTTACTACTAGGTCACTGCCTCCTTTTCAACTCCACATGGCACATTAAGCCCAGGCTCACCTCAACTCCAGTACATGATGGAAGCTTTGCCTGTCCTCAACTGGCAAAAAATTATCCCAGCAGTGTGAGAAGGCTGGTGAGGGGTTTGTGCCCAAGGGACCTGGGAAACATACCTCCTCCAGCGTGCTGCTGCTGAACAGCCGCTCTGATTTGGCGTCTCCTGTGGCTGTTACAGAGCAGTCTCTCCAGGGCTGGGGATGGTAGTTCCCCCTCCTCCATTTGTCACTGCGTGTCCTCAGAGATTTCTCTCTTCAGGCAGTCATGCTGCTGCCTGTGGGTTAATGCAAGGACAGGTCTCCCGCCAGGGATTCTAGCATGGTGGGAAAGCTGATTGACCACCTCAGTCTCACTTTTCCCAGTGTAAAAACCGGTGAGTCAGTGATATGGTTTGGCTCTGTGTCCCCAGCCAAATCTCATCTTGAACTGTAATCCCCATAATCCCCGGGAGTCAAGGGAGGGACCAGGTGGGAGGTGATTGGATCATGGGGGTGGTTTCCCCATGCTGTCCTCGTGACAGTGAGTTCTCACGAGATCTGATGGTTTTATAAGTGTGTGTCAGTTCCTCCTTCACACACACTCTCTCTCTCCTGCCACCTTGTGAAGAAGGCACCTGCGCTTCCCCTTCCATCATGGTTGTAAGTCTCCTGAGGCCTCCCCAACCATGCAGAACTGTGAGTCAATCAAAGCTCTTTTCTTTATAAATTACCCAGTCTCAAGCAGTTCTTCATAGCAGTGTACTAGTACAGTCAGGGAAAGATTCTCCACTCAATTGTTGCTAGGCAGAGTCCGGGGAAGGAGCATCATGGATGCAGAAATCTGGTTCTCCTACCACTTGCCTGGAGTTTTTTCACTTCTCTGTGGCCCCAGAATCTGTCTCATTCTCTTATTTGAGTCCTGGGTTGTTGCTGGTGAAAATCTCACACTGTACATTTATTTTGGTTTTCTGTTGGGGGTGTGAAGCCAGCTTGATTCTATACCACCATTTTAAAGCTGAAAATCCTCCAGGGCTAAATCAGAGCAGATCTTTGGCAGAACACTTTCTGTGCATTTGTAAGGACTTTCTACAGTGTGAACTCTCTGATGCTGAATGAACTTAGTGATATGGCTACAGGTTTTCCAACCTTTCCTGCATTAATGAGGCCTTTCTGTTGTGAACCTTCTGGCACCAAAGAAAGGTGAGTCCTTTGCTGAATGCTTTCCCACATCAGCTGCACTCACAAGGCTCAGGACTACAGTGGACTCCCGTGTTCAATGCAGCTGGAGTTGCAGCTAAGAAACTTCCCACACTCACTGCACTCATGAGACCTTTCTCCAGCACTGGGTTGCCCGTCCTCGGGTTCTCTGGTGCTGAACTGTGCATTTGCAGCTCACGGCCCCCTCACCTGCCATACTTTCCAGGTGAAAGGTTCCCCCAGCTTCGGTGCTCCTGCGTGGCTCCGCTCACCGTGATGGCCTCTGCTGCTGCTGAAGAGGCCAGTGCTGGGTCCCATCCTTGCCTCACACTAAGGGCTTCCACAATGTGTGGACTCCACAGCTTTCCACGAGGCCCTGCCCTCGGCCCTACTGCAGTGTTTCTCTCCGCTGTGCTGCTTCTGGGCTGGTTTAAACTGAAGCCAAAGCCTCTCCCACAGGCATCTCACGGGTATGCTTTCTGCCCGGGCTGTGCTCTCCGGCACTCAATCAGCGGCAAAATGCTTTTCAAGACTGGGTATTTTCTCTTCACCTCTCCCCATGGAAATGACGATTATTCAGCTTTTGCTCGCACACACTTCCCATCAGCCCTCCTCCTGCCCTCCATTCTCCTAATAGGGTACTATCATAATATGGTTACTGTTTAGTGCCTATATTTTAGGACTATATAAATACTATTCATAACTAAATTATATAGTAGTATTACTGTGGTAACTTTTTCCTACCTAACTTGTTTTCCTTGGAGTTATGTCCCTTGGTTTCCTAGGTACTTGTCAATAATTCAATCTTAGCTCCTATGTAAACCCTCAATATGTTCAGAAGCAACAGGTGTTCTAACAGTTAAGCCATCTTCTCTGGAGTCGACACCAAACCCAGCCTGGCTGACTTCGATGCTGAGTGCAAGGCTGCCATCCTGGAATCTCCTTTTGCTGTGTTCCTGGGGAGACAGCTTGCTGTTTGCGTTGGATCTCCCATTGCCTTTAAGCCATGCTTTCTCCTTTTGGAGTACATTATCTAGTCCTTTTATTTAAAAAGCTGTGTAAAGGCCGGGCGCAGTGGCTCACACCTGCAATCCCAGCAATTCTGGAGGCCAAGGCGGGCAGATGGCTTGAGTTCAGGAGTTCAACACCAGCCTGGCCAACATGGCAAAACCCTGTCTCGACAAAAAAATCAGCCAGGCATGGTGGCACATGCCTGTGGTCCCAGCTACTTGGGAGGCTCAGGCAGGAGAATCACTTGAGCCTGGGAGGTCAAGGCTGCAGTGAGCAGTGTTTGTGCCACTGCACTCTAGCCTAGGTGACAGAGAGACCTTGTCTCAAAATAAATAAATAAATAAATAAATAAATAAATAAATAAAAGGGTGTGTGGAATATACATTTTTCAAGAGCCTACAAGTCTTTTGGCATGACTTTTAATCTATCTGGAAATAATCTTCCTTCAGAATTCAAGAAGGCCCACATTCCGTTTCCTATGTGGCATCTCAGGCTTGCAAAGCTATTGATTCCTAATACTCTGCATGTGTACTGTTCATTCCCTCCAGCAGTTCCCCGGTGTTCTGAAATCTCACACTCACGTGCCTGGATGTGCACACTGATACGGAATGGAAGAAGGCAAGGAGCTTTCCCCTTCCATTGTGTTGGCACTAGGTTCGCTGAGCCCTTGTAATCTGCAAACTTACAGCCTTCATTCTCAGAATTCTTTTATTCGCTGGGATGCATTGAAAGATGTGTGAGGGCATGTCCTAGGCCACGTTATGTATGGGTAACTTTAGGTCTTTCCTTTTAGGCTGGTGAGATTCCTCAAAGAAGTATATTTCTGCTTTATTTCTTGCTAAAGGATATGACTGAGCTATGGATTTGAGATACTGAAGGCGGAAAGCGGCACACCTCCTCTGGTCTTTCACTGGTTTGAAGTAGGCACAGTTGCCCAATTGTGTGGAATGGGGAGTTTAATAGCTTCTTAAACAGGCCTCAGCTTCTAGTTTTACCTTATCTCACAACTACTTCCAGAGGTACCTAGAAGTGCCAATTCCAGAGCCTCTGGGAGCTCCGCAAGACAACTCGGACGCTCAGATGTTCCCATTTATTTCTTACAATGTAGATTTCTCAGGTGTTTCTAAGTCAACTACCATTCACCTATTTTCTGGAGAGCTTCCCAATTTCATTGCTATTTTTAATCATCCTAGTGGGTTTATGCTTTAAAAAAAAAAAATTCCCTGTCATATCAATGGGATTTCAGGAAGGAGCAATGGTAAACAGTTACATCTAGCTGTACAGGAGGCTGGGAAATGACGCCTTTATTCTGGGAATCCAAGTGTCCAGCTAAAAACTGTGAGTTGTATTATCACAGATGGAGACAGTGCATGGTGAATGGAAACTAGCAATCTCTGCCACATAAATCCAGCTAGTTTCGAGGCAAAGAGAGACTGAGACTGCTCGTGATAAAAAGCCTTCTTTGCAGGAGAGTAGGAGAGATGGCAGAGGCTCCGGGACAAGGAATGAAGAGGCAGAACACACAAGGAACCGCTGACAGACGGATGCATGTCTTTATTTAGTTCGCTCATTCCAGGTTCATCCCGAATCTTCACATCTCACCCTCCCACCGTCAAAACAGGTCCCATGTAACAACAGGAGGCCAAAAGCAACAGGCTTGCCCACAGTCCCCATCACCCCCCGCCCCACGGAACACTATGGGGACAATGGCACCTTACTTGAAAGCCACGGGTTTCAAACACTTTTAGGGGCACAACTCTCTTCAAACTGGAAACCATGAGCCACTAAATAAAACAGGCTGTCAGGGAGTTTCAAACTGGGCAACATTTGGGGTACGTCCCTGGAGCCCCAAGCTCCCTCAGAGCAGGTGAAAATTCCTGCTTCAGAGTCCTTCTTTCTATCCAATCACTTGAAACGTTCCATAGAAAGAAGAAAGAAAAAAAACTCCCTTCTTCTTGAAATGTGCACACCAAGATTTCACACGACCAACACTTCCACCTGTTGAAATAAACAGTCCACAACATTAAGGCATTTGAGGGCAATTAGAGGGAAATACAGCATTTATTAAAGTTACAATAGCATATCAAAAATGTCCATTATGCTTTTGAAGGCTCTTAACTAGGCACAAGGGCAGAAACAGTCATGATCCCGGCCACTGCAGGCAAACACGTGTTGATTACCAAAGCAGAAAGGGAGACAGAGGGCTGGTGGTGAGCATTCTCTTCAGCAGGTCCCCAGGCACCAGGCCCCCTCCAAGTCATGCCTCACATGCCCAACAGCAAAGAGAAGCAGTGGGAGCTGTGCAGACACCACAAGGCAGGGCAGGGCACTGCCGGCTACATTACAGCAGCAACTGTATGCACAAAACAGCTTCTTCATAAACACCATTCTCAAACTGGATTTATGCACATTCATACACTACCTAGTATATCTAAGAGATCTTGAAATCAAAGCAACATAAAAAAGAGAGCCCCGCCTGCATTCCAGGCACTGAGCAGTGACATGTCAAGGCAACAGAGGCCCCTCTCCTGCCCCCATTCACTCCTCCATCCCACTGTCTGCTGAGAATTTCTAGTATTTATTCCACACATCACTGTGTACTTCAAAATCCGCACATTCCTCTCCGTGGGATTCTCCTGGAATGTGAATCCCACCACCGTGCATCATGTACGCATCTAAACTACTTCATTCCACACTGAGAGACTCGGGTTTGGAGCGGGAGGAGGCAAGTGAGGCGTAAATGAGAAAGGAGGTCATATGGCCTAAACAGATACTTCCAGGAGTCCAATCCCAGCTGGCAGGGATCCAAGCCCCTGGAGGCCAGGCCTGCTTGCCGAGTAGAGACAGCCAGGTGAGGAGGCAGAAGCTGTAGCCCCAGAGCCAGAAGACCCACACTAGTGTCATCACCAACATACAGGGGAGCCACAGGCTCCCAGAGTCCAGGTCAAGGGGCAGTCCTCACCGAGAAGGCACACCAGCTTCCTGTGAGTGTGTCCCATGGAGCCAGGGGTGGCTAGAGGCCCATCACCATGGGTGTTTGCACTTCCTAAAACTGCACACAGCGATCTCCAAACTCGTTCTTCGTCGGCAGCAGTGGAAATGCTGCAGTGCTGTCCGCCAGTGTACAGGCTGTTCAAGGACCCAAGAGGAATTTCTCACCAATACGTAAACATGCACCACAGCTAGACTGCGGTTCCCTGACTTTGGGATTTCAGAGACAGGTGAACTGAAGAAGAAATTCTGGGGCTGACAAACAGCAACCAACATTTTGTTTTGCAACCAAGAGCATTTCAAAAAGCAAAAATATTGCCCTCTACTTTTACCTTCATTACATAAAAGGACATTTTATCATCCAAATAAGGAAGAAAATAACCTCAAAACAAAAAACAATCCTTTAAGTTGAACAAATGTGACTTCATCAATTATTTACCATGCTGTTCTCATACATCTCACCTGCATAGAGCACTCTGTCCCCTGTGCTATGCTGTGGGCCACAAGGACTCTGGCCCATTGGGGCCCACAGTCCAGCCCGGATCTCCTAGGTCGCAGGCGCATCCAGCCCTGTCATCACCTCAAATGTGTTTCCACTAAGAAGAGGGACAAATCACCAGGACAGTGGTTTACATGCACATGGGGATTGCTTGCGTAACACACTGCTTCCCATATGACCCCATAAAACCCTGCCGGAAAGGCACAGCAGGAAGCCTTGTCCCTGTCTAAAGTGGAGCCGCCTCTGTTAACAGGGACTTGGCCAAGGCCACAGGGATGGCAGCGAAGCACAGGCCAAGCGTCTCTCAGACAGACTCTCCCTTAGCTCAGTTCTGTGTCTGCTGTATCTTCCTCTCTTTCTCTCAAGAGCTTTTCATTTGAAAAATCAATTCATGGAAAAGGAAAAGAAAACTTACTTAAAACAATTGTTCCTTCTCTTTAAAATTACCTGTTTAACAAGTACATTTTAACTAAGTTTTCAAATGCCAAAAGAAAACACAAAAAACAAGCATTGTGGCCTTAAACACTTTTCTGGAACAAGGCAGAATATAAATAAATAAATAAATATATAAATAATGCGAGTGATACAAAGAGTCACAGAATGTGGGTGATATTGATGGGTTTATCTAAAACCCCTCACCCGAGACTCCAAAGCTGAATTCTCAGAGGTATCAACGTTGTCCCCACTCCACCACGGCCCAGCCCAGCCCATCGGTTGACAGCAGCCAAGGTCCAGGGCCCAGGACTCTGTTCCACGGCCAGCAGCTGCCCTGGCAGTGGTGATGGTCAGATGCTCCTGGGATGCAACCTGGGGAAACCTTCAGACTCCTTTCCCCTGGTCTGTCGAGCCCCTCTCCTGGGGAGGACTCTGGGCCAGTCAGGCAGCAGCCTCACTGAGATGGGACTTGGGTGCCCCAGGGCTCAGGAAGGTGATTTCCTAAAGTGTTTAGGTGGAAAGTGCTACTCTTTCCTATTCTGTATCCTGTCCTTGCCAACAGAAGAAAAAGGGAGCTTTAGTGAAGGGAGTGTCACTAAAACCAGGAGGAATGACCTTAGCTACCCACCCTGTTTTCAGATTCATATTTGGCAGCTTTGAAACAAGACACCGAACCTCCGATTATCTGGATTCTGAAAAAATTGGCAAAGTCCGGCTTGAACAACAAGGAAGTTGAACATGTCCTCTGCAAATGAAAAGCTGAGACCCTAGACACCTGCAGGCCAGCCAGGCCAGGCCACAGGCCAGGGAAGGGCTGCGAGAGGCCCCCTCCTCCAGCTTTCTCTCCCCAGACACATCATTCCCTGGCCGGGTCTGAGTGAGGTTCCTCTGCAAGGATTCAGTCCATTCCTCCTAGAGAGACCAGGGGCAGTGACCTCGTCCCTCCGAAACAGACACTGGGCTGTGCAAAGGAATGTGACGCCCACGCTACCACACCTGGGTCCTTGCCTCTGTGCAGCCTGAAGGTCACACCAGCGCACTCATGCATGGGACTCCCATGAGGCAGCATTCCCAGGTGCCACTTCCCAAAAGTTCCAAGAACTGAGCCACCTCCTGCACCGGGCAGGGCTGGGGAGGCCTCATCCTTAACAGGCCCCTGCAGGAAGCACTCAGTAGAGCAGACAGAGCATGTCATGTGTCTAAAACACGGCTCACCTCGAGAAAAGTCACCCTCCTCTCCTACCCTGAGCCCAAAGGGTGGCAGGAAAAAGAGACTCGAGGTGGGAGGAGCTAAATACTAAGCCAGTAAAAAGCCAGAGTGCAGGGAGCTAACAAGCCTCCCTGAAAGCCCCTATCAGCCTACCAGGGTGATGAGCCACTGCCTATGCCCTCCAGTGACAAGGCCCAGTCCACTGTGGTGGCTCCAACTTCCATATCATCATCCTTAACTCCCTACAGCTCCTGCCCCGGCCACAGCCCAATTTCTGTCCTAGTCCCACTTTGGGTGCCACAGAGAACATGCCCACTCCCTCTCCCAGGCTGAAGCCCCCGCAGCACCTGGCCCCGGCTGTCCTGGCCCTCCCCTGCCACTCACCTGCGGATCCTCTCCTATCTGGGGAAGACCCTCCTGGCTTCAGCAGGACCCAATCCCACGCTCCCCTCGGGAACAGCACACAGCCCACATTTACACAACCATCGCAGCTTCTAACAGTGTCACCGCAGCTGAGGAAACACCTCCATTTACCCCTCTGAATCCCCTGAGGACTGTTCTTCCCTTCGGAACTGCATCTGCACACACACGGGTCAGCGGGGGTGACCCACAGAGCCCATTTGTGACACAGGGGGCCGGGGTCTAGAATTCTATCCTCAGGCTGTAGAACGCAGTATTGGCCAGACACTGCCTGCCTGCGAAAAGACGCAGCGATGCTACTAAGTAAATAAAACAATATCGTTGTTCAATTTTTACAAATTGGAATTCTCTTATTATAGAAAATCTAAACACAGATTTGAAATCTGCTCCTTCCTAAATATATCTGAAGTCTAGAATCATCATGGATCCATACAATGGTCCTCATGGGCTTCAAATGATGAAATGTGATTCACTGGAAACAGCAGCAACCTGGGAGGGCTCTGAGGCTGCAGCCACCAGCCTACCTGCCAGTGACCCTCACACCTGGCTGTGCAGCCCTGGGTGAGGGGAAGCCCCACCCACGCAGCCAAAGCTATCAGCAATGATAACCCAGGCCATCTCTCTCCGGGGAAAGACCTCTGACCTCACTGCTATCCCCTTGCATGGATTCTAGAAGCAGCTACCAAGACAAAAGAGCAATCAACCAACCGCCAGATGTTTTGTCCACTGGACAGCATGCACCTGGAGGCTCAGAACCACCCAGAGGACTTGCTGCATTTTTCACTTTCTGGTATGTGTGGGGGATAGAAGACAGCGCCTCGGGCATTTCCTCACCTGTTAGAACTGGCAGTGAATGCTGTTGGAACGGTCCTTGGTCCCAAGGAAGGCAGTCATTACCTGGGGAGTTTGGGGTGGGCCTCCTAAAATCAATCACTGGAAGCTCCCTAAGGTGAAGTGGCAGAAAAATCATGACACCTGATGAGAGGCACAGAAGGTATCGGAACAGGTGCTGTGCAGCCAGGAAACCACCCTTGAATGAAGACAATCGCTAGGAGACCTCCACCACAAAGACAGAATACTGAAGTGGCAAGGAAGGGGCGTGTATGACAAGAGCATGTGTTACCCCAGGAGCGGGGAAAAAAACCAGCAAGTTCACGTCTGCATTTCTGTCCTCTATTTTGCTTACAAAACTCCCTTTTCATTGAGATACTAGAAGGCTTTAATCGAACAATCAAATTGAGAAGTAGAAAAATAAAGAGAAGCACAGTTCCAGAAGTGCTAGGAGTCCTCCCTACAGGGAAATTTGTAGGCCTCCAACCTCAGTCCCTACATGTACACATTCCATGGCCCGTTACATTAATATGCAACTGAAAATCCAGAAAAGAGAATTTGGGAAAAACAATAATAACTTTTGTATGAGCCTCTCAGCTGACAATGACCCAAGGACTGTTCGGCGGCCCAGGCACCTGAGGAGCAATGACAGTCCACGACGACATCTTCAGTAGCCACAGCCATCAGGATACCACCAGCAGCACAGCACTCAGGGCTCGGTGTCCACCTCCTCTGCAGATCACCTTCTCCCTTGCTGGAATCAACCGCAGCACTCGAAGTCTACTCATGAAGTAGAAACTTCTTTATGGGGTCTGGCAGAGGCAGCGAAGGAATCAGATGAAGCCGGTTTTTGCCAAGAGCTCTTCTCACAGCCACACGGCACAGACACAGCAAGGTTCTGGGAACACCTGGAGGCCGTGGGAAGAAAGAGAGGGATAAAGGAAGGTTCATTCTATCCTAGCTCTAGAGAGCAAAGGCAGCCAGGACTGGTAGCCAGAAGTGCACAAATGCTCACTACCAACTTCAAAATGCTCAGCGAAACACACAGTGATGGCTTTTCCTGATGGATGAGGAGAGCAGGCCCCAGGGAGGAAGGTCTCATTATCTGCTCCTTCTGTTGGTGGAAGGAGCCAAACCTCTCCAGCCTCATTAACTCGGGGCATCTGCTCCCTGGGTCACAACTCAACCATGTTTAATGCACTAGAGAAAGAAATCAGAGTGGACCACTGAAGGAAGGCCCCAGCAGGTGCAGGCCGCTGACGCTCAGCCTCTGTCAGCCTCTGTCAGCCTCTTCCCTTAGTCAATCCCTGAAGCTCCACCAGAGCCTGGGGAACACAGGCCAAGCAGTGCTTGAGGGGCACAGGCTGACGACTTTGCCCCCAACGAAAAGAGCACAGCCAAGTTCTGTCTCAATTAGCGAGGAAGCTGAGGAGTGGAATGGTCATAAATGCAAGCTGCTTTTTCTATCAGTATAGTTCCCAGCTGACCACTGATTAACTATTTGCAGGAAGGCTACACAGGAGCATGCTTTAATGAACTGGTTTAGGGAAATCCAGTAACAAAAACACAATGAATTTCAAGTCCTTTGAGAGGCACGGAGAAGGAAGAGGTTATCAACTTGGATGTCTCAAGACCCAGACTGGGAGCGGTGGGAGGGGCTGACACGCGGGCAGGAGGTCAAAGACGACACATGAGGTCAATGTCTGAATCCCAGAGAGAGCCTCGGACAACAAGACCTAGCTACGGATCGATTCCAATCTCTCGTGTGATTAATGCACTAATCTCTAACAAAATCTTTGTTCATAAATACGCAGACTAGGAACTTCATTGTAACAAAACTTAGGCTTATCACACAGTCCTAAGTAGCGAAACTTCAGTGGAACTGAAAGGAGAGTGATGAACCCTAGAAAGCCCCGCTTGCAATTTGTTTTAAGGGCTCACTTAAAAACCAGCATAAAAGAAGTCACTGTCTATAAGAATCTGGGGCCACAAATCAGAGCAAAAGGATAAAGAGAATATAATTTTAGACTAGGGCAGTGGCTCATGCCTGTAATCCCAGCACTTTGGGAGGCTGAGGTAGGCAGATTACTTGAGCCCAGGAGTTCAACACAAGCCTGGGCAACACAGCAAAACATCATCTCTACGAAAAATACAAATACTAGCTGGGCATGGTGTGCACCTACAGTCCCAGCTACTTGGGAGGCTGAGGTGGGAGGATCGCGTGAGCCCAGGAGGTCATGGTTACATGATTGTGATTGCGCCACTGTACTCCAGCCTGGGTGACAGAGCAAGACCCTGTCTCAAAAAAAAAAAAAAAAAAAGAGCGAGAGAGAGCAGCATAATTCAAGGAGTTCTGACAATACACATGTACTTTTAGAGATTCCCTGATACCAGTTCTTGGTATTCAGGAATTTAAAAAGAGAAGATCAATCTGAACAACCATCTGGAAAACTGCGAGTGCTAACTGAAGATTCTGGCCAAGTGCTCAGTTGGAGGTTTTTGTTTTTTGTTTATTGCTACATCTTGATTCATTCAATCAACCCAGCCCACAAGTCAGAGCTGAACTCAAGCCACTTACTTCTGGCCTCTTTAAAGACCTGTAAGGCCTCAGGGTCCACCTTTCTTCTTCCTCTCGACTCTGGGCCCAACGATTCCCACTTCACTAGATTCAGGTTGGCTCCAAACTCCACCAGCAGGCTCACGAAGGCTGCCTCACAGCCGTGACGCAGAACAGCATCCATGACGCACCCAGGGGAGCCCCTGTAGAATCCCTGCGTGTTGACAGGACCATTGCAGTTGAAGTCGGGGTTCGCTCCTGCCAGGAGGAGCAGTCGGAAGCACTGGAGGTTGTGGTAGGCTGCGCTGATGTACAAGGGGCAGACCACCAAGGAAGTGAGCCGCCGGGAGAATCGGGGCTGGACGTCAGGAGTCAGGTGGTGGTTGACGTCAACATCAGCCCCATACCTGCAGGGAAGAAAGGGAAAGTCAGACCGTGCAGGGGACTGACCACAGCCCACAGATCCCACAGATCCCACAGCCACCCTGAGCAGAAGGCCTTGATTCAGCGACACCAGCTGCTACAGGAGACTCCACAGATCAGAGAGCTTCATTACATCCTGCAAGGTGAGGCAGCAGGAAAGAACTTGGAATCCCCAGACATACAAAAATTCCTAAGGGAAGTCCTTCAAACCTTTAAAGGTCCAATAATCCCAAGGCTATTTAAACTATTTCAGAGCAAAGAAAAAGAAGAGAAACTTACAAATTCATGTGATGAAATTGGCACAAAAACCCCAAAACCGGACAATGGCCAAAGCATAAGAAAAACTCCCAGCTAATTTCATTTATGAGTGTCAACTTTTAAATCTTCCATAAAATTTTAGCCGAAAAGCATTCTTAAGAATATTAAGAAAGAAACATACCTTGACCTCATGGGAATTATCCCAAGAATGCACAGGTAGCTCCAATATTAGAAACTGTATTAATATAATCCATTGTAAAATGAGGCTAAGGGGAAAATCTTCTGATTATCTCTGCAGATGCAGAAGAAAAAAAAAAAAAGAAGGTGGGCATATGACAAAACTCAAGAGCTATGCATGTTTAAAAATGCTCAATAAAACAGAAAGTGATGGCTTTTCTTTAACATGATAAAACATACTCCCTCAGGCCAGAAGTCAGCACCTCATTTAACAGGGAAAGGCTTGAAGCACTCTGGCTAAAGCTGGAGCAAGACAGTATCCTGCTTTCCAGCCTCCTATGGAACACTGGTGTTAAAGGTACCCCGTGCAATCAGGCAAGAGAAAGAAATTAAATGCATAAAACTGGAAAATAAGAGGTAAAAATTTCCTATTTTCAGAAGATACCATGTGTCTGAAAAGCCCTAAATAATATGAAAAACAATTAACAAGCAATGAGAGAAATGACTGAAGTAGCAGGTTATCAAACCAACAGCCTTCATATAAAAAGTAGAAGGGAAAATTCCATTTATGATAGCAAAATAAATTTTACAATGACATATCTAAGCATAAACTTAACAATCAATGTCCAAAATCTGCATAAGGAAAATGATAGACTACTACTTAAAGTCAACAAAACCAGACCTAAGAGAACGGAAAGACGTAGCACAGCACTGATTCAGACTCAACATTAAGAAGATAATTCTTCCTAAATTTATTTTACAAATGAAAATGTCATTACTAGAACTAAGTAAGTTGATTACAAATGTAAAAAATAAAAGTAGCATCCCTGAAGCTACATTAGTTGATTTATAAAGTTCATCTGTAAGATCAAAGAAGATGAAAAAGTCAAGCAATAAAGGGGTAGGGGTGGGCGGTAGCCACACCATAAGTGAAGTTTATTATAAAGGCTAAAAATAAAACTGTGGTATTGGTACGTGTTGCGGGAAGTCAGGGACCCCAAACGGAGAGACCAGCTGAAGCCGCAGCAGAAGAACATAAATTGTGAAGATTTCATGGACATTTATGAGTTCCCCAAATTAATACTTTTATAATTTCTTACGCCTGCCTTTACTGCAATCTCTGAATATAAATTGTGAAGATTTCATGGACACTTATCACTTCCCCAATCAATACCCTTGTGATCTCCTATGCCTGTCTTTAATCTCTTAATCCCGTCATCTTCTGAGGAGGATGAATGTCACCTCAGGACCGTGTGATGATTGCGTTAACTGTACAAATTGTTTGTAGAGCATGTGTGTTTGAACAATATGAAATCTGGGCACCCTGAAAAAAGGAACAGGATAACAGCAATGTTCAGGGAATAAGGGAGATGGCCTTGGACTCCGACTGCCTGTGAGCCGGAGGGAACAGTGCCATATTTCTCTTCTTTCAGAAGCAAATAGGAGAAATATCACTGAATTCTTTTTCTCAGCAAGGAACATCCCTGAGAAAGAGAATGCACCCTGAGGGTAGGTCTATGAACAGCCCTCTTGGAGGCATCCGCCTTTTACGGTTGAAGCCGAAGGGATGAAATAAGCCCCGGTCTCCTGTAGCGCTCCCAGGCTTATTAGGAGGAGGAAATTCCCGCCTAATAAATTGTGGTCAGACAGGTTGTCTGCTCTCAAACCCCGTCTCATAATAAGATGTTATCAATGACAATGCCTGCCAAAACTTCATTAGCAATTTTAATTTCGCCCCATCCTGTGGTCTTGTGATCTCGCCCTGCCTTCATTTGCTTTGTGATATTTTATTACCTTGTGAAGTGTGTGATCTCTGTGACCCACACCCCATTCATGCACTCCCTCCCCTTTTGAAAATCGCTCATAAAAACTTGCTGGTTTTACGGCTCGGGGAGCATCACGGAACCTGCTGACATGTGATGTCTCCCCCAGACACCCAGCTTTAAAATTTCTTTCTCGTTCTCTCTCCCTTTACTTCTCAAACCAGTCGAGATGCTTAGGAAATAGAAAAGAACCCACGTTAACCATCAGGGGCAGGCTCCCCTGATAAGTATGTGAACAAAATGGCAGAATGATGGAACTTTAAGAAAATCTCAAAACGGGCCAAATTGCATATAGAAATTTGATATATGATAAAGGCAGCATCTCAAATGAGGGAGAGTGTAGATGTTTTACTGTTTTTTGGGGTAACTGGACATCCATATGGAAAAAGGTAAAAATATATCCATTCACCATAGCATATACCAGAATAAATTCCAAACTGACCATAACTTAAAATGTAAAATATGAAACCATGTAAAAACTAGAAAAAAAAACTCCAAGTAAAATTTGCGTAATTCTGACACAAAATCCACAAAGAAAATGCTTTTAACATGAAAATTTTTAAAAGAAAAACTCTTGCATAGCATAAGAATGACAAAACAACATAAGCAAAAGTAAACCAAGCAATGAAAAACTGGGGTAAAACGTTACAAAGGGGTTAAAACCCTTAACATATAAAGAGCTTCTAAAAGAAAAAGATCAATAGCCCTATAGAAAAATTAGAGATGGGGTTGGGCGTGGTGGCTCACACCTGTAATCACAGCACTTTGGGAGGCCAAGGCAGGCGGATCATCTGAGGTCAAGAGTTCAAGACCAGCCTGGCCAACATGACGAAACCCCATCTCTACTAAAAATACAAAAATTAGCCAGGCATGGGTGTGCCTGTAATCCCAGCCACTTAGGAGGCTGAGGCAGGAGAACTGCTTCAACCCGGGAGGCAGAGATTGCAGTGAGTTGAGATGGTGCCATTGCACTCCAGCCTGGGCCACAGAGCAAGACTTCATCTCAAAAATAAATAAATAAAAATAAAAATAAAAAAAATTAGAGAGATGGACAGCTACAAATGGCTCTTAGCCACATGAAAAGACATTCAGCCTCACTAGGAACAGAAATGCAAACTAAAACTATTCTGAGATATCACTTCTCACCTATCAGATTGGGAAAAATCCAAAAATTTATTGACCAGGCTTTTAGGAAACAGGAAATCTCATTCATTGTTTGAGCAACGGAAAGTGAACGTTCCTCCCGTGGGGGGGGGAATCTGTCAATCGCTAGTAAAATTACATATGCATTTACCCTTTGACCCATCAATCACACTTCTTGGGATCTACTTCCAAAATACATCTGCAAAACTATGAAAAGATGTATGCACAAGGCAATTCATTAAAGCACTATCCATAACAGCTGGAGACAGTATACCATCCATGTGTCCACTAACGGGACTGGCTGAATGAACCTGCAGCTCATCTGCACTATGCACCCCTGTACAGCTCTGAAAAGGAGGAGGGTCGCTGTACACTGCTCCGGAACGGCCTCCGAGCACAGGAAGAGGGAAAGGAAGCAGCACAGTGAAAGTGTACAGTCCACTACTGTTTCTATGGGGGAGGAGGTTGCAGTGTGCTTATGGTAAACCATGGAACTTTTTAAATGCCTATCTACTAGGGAGGGAGAGAACAGGATCACGGAGACAAGGATACAAGCTAGATTTCCAAAAATTTATACCATGGCCAAGCGTGGTATCTCATGCCTGCAATCCCAACGCTTTGGGAGGCCAAGGTAGACAGATCACTTGAGGCCAGGAGTTCGAGACCAGCTTGGTCAACATGGCAAAACCCAGTCTCTACTAAAAATACAAAAAAGAAAAAAGAAAAAGAGCTGAGCGTCATACATACACCTGTAGTCCCAGCTACTTGGGAGGCTAAGGCATGAGAATCACTTGAACCCAGGAGGCAGAGGCTGCAGAGAGCCAAGATTGTGCCACTGCACTACAGCCTGGGAAACAGAGCGAGACTGTCTCAAAAAAAAAATTATACCTTGTTTTACAATTTGACTTTGGAACCACGTAAATTTTTTATGTTGTAAAACAAAATTAAGTAAAAAGTAATCCTTAAAAACTGAAAGCAGTAGGATGTGGTGGCTCATGTCTGTAATCCCAGCACTTTGGGAGGCCGAAGCAGGCAGATCACTGGAGATCAGGAGTTCGAGACCAGCCTGACCAACATGGCAAAACCCTGTCTCTACTAAAAATACAAAAATTAGCTGAGCATGGTGGCGGGCACCTGTAATCTCAGCTACTCAGGAGGCTGAGGCAGGAGAATCACTTGAACCTGGGGGGTAAAGGTTGCAGTGAGCCGAGATCATGCCACTACTCTAGCCTGGGTGACAGAGCAAGACTCTGTCTCAAAAAAAAAAAAAAAAAAAAAAACTGAAAGCAAAAAGAAACACATGAACTCAATCAGGTATCCAGCTGGCGCCATGATGTGCTGCCCACTAGGACATCTTTCTTTTCAGGTACACTAAACATCCAGACTCCCATGATTAGCACAGACCACTCCCAGCATCAGGTTCACCTGGAAGGCCCCAGGCCAGGATGCACAGCTTGCCGGCAGGGCAGCGTCACACAGCTCTTCACATGGGCATGCACACAGCCATGAGTGAGGTGACCCCTAGGCTGCCCCTCCTGATCCCCACTGACAGCCCGATGGGAGGAAACAAAATTCACATAGGGCAGGTGCAGGAGCCGTCTGACGTAGAAGCCTCACTCTCCACCAAAGCCAATCTCTAAACGACTCCATCTACTTTACTTGCCCTTGTCACTGTACTCAGAGATGACCAAATATGTGGCTCTCTATCAGACATTTAGGGTTCTTCCAGGCCAAGTGCAAACTCCCATTTTTACTCTAAACAGGGATCAGTCAATGAGGGGGCCCTGGCTCAGAGTCAGAGTTCTGACAAGGTAAGAAGGCCACCTGGCATGAGAGGTGAGAGTCCAAACAGGGCAGGAGCCATGTATGGGAAGGGGCAGCAAGACGAGGCTGGCCGGTGCCACACACGGACAACAAAGGCAATGTGTGGAGGGCAGGGAACCGGGTTTCTCACTGGTGAAAGGAGAATAATCAATGCGGAAAGGAAGAAAACTAGGATGAATCTTGTGGTGTGAGCCTGGATTAAGGGAGCCAGGTGAACTCCCATCAGTGTATAATAAAGATATATAAACAGAAATGTGGAATGTACATACAACCTTAGCTTGGTCCAACAGGAGGGCGTGAAAACAGTGATACCCCAAAAGCAACAGGCACTTCCAGTGTCCAAAGGCAGGTTCCACACACCATTCTTCACTAAAAGAAACCAGGACTCCTTGGAGAAATAACTTATTCCAGGACTGCGGCAGTCAAAGCGCAAGATGAGCCAAGAACATCTTTTACAGGAGAAAGCAAGGAGCTGCTCACAGAACGATTCAAGACATGTCAAAAGGACAGAGATGGCTTGAAACAGCTGTCAGTAGCCAAACTGAGACAATATGAGTATCAAAATAAGTAACAATAATAACTCATTGGACAAATCAGAAACTATGGTCTACACTAACAAATAAATAAATGAACAAATTAAAAATCTGAGATGAACAGGACACATACACGGTTGTAAGCGCCCCTCCACAAAATACTACTTACAGAGGAAAAGGAATAGCTTTACGGTAGCAAAACACAGCAGGCACCACCTTAATCAAATAACGGAAGTGAGTATCGGCAGTAATGGGCACACGGAGATCACACGCAGCCTGATAGGATGGGAATGTGAATCTCACTTCGAGATTCCTGACCAAAACGCACGACGTGACTCTAATCTGAATCAACGTTAGAGTCGGCACCTGTTTTCTTGAGCTTTCATCAGCCCACACGGTCCCGCAATGTCTCACAAGATTTGTCACCACCAAAGTATATCATTTGTAATAGGAAAGGGCAATATGTGGGGAGCAGCGATGACGGGGCCAGAACACACAGGGTGCAGGGAGGACAGAACAGCGTCACCTTCCGTGCTGCAATCACAGCGCTCGCCAACAGGTAAGGCCAGCAACCACACTTTCTAACCATCTCACACCATCCTAAGTGTCCAGAGAAACGTTCCCCTGGAACCAAAACTGCTGCTTTCAGGCAGCACAGGCCTGAGGACGAGCACATGGACCAACACACTCACATGACAATGAACTTCCTCTACAAACACAAACACCACCCACTCGCCAAGACATTCTAGGAGTGACAGGGGAAGCATTCTAAAGCACACAGAGCCAATGAGAAATTGATACTTTACTTCATACATGCAACCAATTAAGCAAAGGAAAACTAGATCTCAAGCAGTGATGGTTTTTTCCTCCTTATTCTTCGGGAAAATCTTCCAAAACGTTTGTAGTTTTGGGCAATATGACAATCTGGTATTAGCTGAGCTATGGGAAAGATAGCCCTTCATCCACTCATAAAAATATCCTGGATGAGATCCAGTTAATTTTAATCCTGAATATTTTCCAAATTCCTCTATTGCTTTTAATATCACTGGCAAGGAACCACTGGAAGAACTCAATAAATCAATATAACTTTTGCACATACAGAAATACCACTCTGTACCTTTTTTCTAAAATATGAGCAATACATATCAAGGGAATTTACAAATAACAGAATGGAGGTGACTTACAGAGGGACAGAAAATTACAACAGTGAAAGATGAGAGCCCTAAGGGGACTGGCACAGGGAAGGCAGAAGCTAAGTTATTTCCAGATAACATCACTGTTGAGTAACTTAACCACATCACTCTACTTTCCAAGTCAATTATCTTGGAATTTAGAACATAGAAAACTTTTTAATAGAATAATACATGTTCTTGGTACCACCTTGTAAAAGTAATGTCCTGTGCTCCGGTGAGGGAGTAAGATGTCTCAGTAACATTTTCGCAAGAAGGGCATCTGGGGCCAGGCGCGGTGGCTCACGCCTGGAATCCCAGCACTTTGAAGAGGCCGAGGTAGGGGGATCACGAGGTCAGGAGATCGAGACCATCCTGGCTAACATGGTGAAACCCCGTCTCTACTAAAAATACAAAAAAGTAGCCGGGCGTGGTGGCAGGTGCCTGTAGTCCCAGCTACTGGGGAGGCAGAGGCAGGAGAATGGCATGAACCCAGGAGGCGGAGCTTGCAGTGAGCCAAGATCGTGCCACGGCACTCCAGCCTGGGCAACAGAGCAAAACTCCATCTCAAACAAAGAAAAAAAAAAGAAGGGCATCTGTATATGTACTTCTCGGGTAGCCTGCAGGTAACTCAAAGCAGTTGTGCATCATGAATTGACTGAAATACCCAAAGGGATTTCTGGAACCAACATGGAATTTCACTGATTGATCCTACTCAAAAACATTTCCAAATTAATAGCTTGCATTCTCCAAGGTGCAAAGACATGGGACTGAGGTAACTTAGATAATCAGGTTAGAAATCCTTAAAAAGAGGGAAAAAGCCTCACAGCTTTATCACCCTCTAACATAACAACCTTACCACTCTCATTTCTTTATCCTCCCAAAAGCCAATTGTGTAGCTATTTAATTTATAAAACCCTTCAACAGGAAAAACACATTCTCAGTACCTAATTTAAAGACCATGTTCTGTGCTGGGTAAAGGGAATCCCAGGTCCCTGCATCAGAGCCACCCTGGCTGCAGCGTGTAACAACAGAACCCTTACCTAATCCTTTTCAATATGGAAAAATTTCCCTGAGAACCAGCTACCTAAACTGCACCCTGTCCAAACACAAAGCAATTTGGTCTCCAGAGTAAGACAGGGAAAAAAGCATCTTTGCTGGAAAGAAGTCACTAGAAACATGAAAATAAAACAATCTGGTTCAAACAAAAAAAAAAAAGGTAACCATTAGTATGATTAAAATAAGACCGTAGGCCAGGTGCGGTGGCTCACGCCTGTAATCCCAGCACTTTGGAAGGCCGAGGCGGGTGGATCACGAGGTCAGAAGATCGAGACCATCCTGGCTAACACAGTGAAACCCCATCTCTACCAAAAATACAAAAACTAGCTGGCAATGGTGGCGGGCACCTATAGTCCCAGCTACTCAGGAGGCTGAGGCAGGAGAACTGCTTGAACCCAGGAGGCAGAGGTATGCAGTGAGCCAAGATCGGGCCACTGCACTCCAGACTGGGCAAAAGAGCAAGACTGTTTCAAAAAAATAAAATAAATTAAGACTGTAAACCAAATACAATGGAAGGGGAAAGCAAAAAAAAACACATATGAAGAAAAGATACCAAATGGAAATAGTTACAAAACAGAAAGATAACAGAAACAAACCCGAACATCAGCTATAGCAATAATGTGAACTGTATTAAAAAACAAAACTTGGCCGGGTGCAGTGGCTCACGCCTGTAATCCCACCACTTTGGGAGGCCGAGGCGGGCTGATCACGAGGTCAGGAGATAGAGGCCATCCTGGCTAACACAATGAAACCACATCTCTACTAGAAATACAAAAAAAGAAATTAGCCGGGTGTGGTGGCGGCACCTGTAGTCCCAGCTACTGGGAAGGCTGAGGAAGGAGAATGGCGGGAACCCGGGAGGCGGAGCTTGCCATGAACTGAGATCGCGCCACTGCACTCCAGCCTGGGCGACAGAGAGAGACTCTGTCTCAACAACAACAACAACAAAAAACTCCTGGACAAATAGTTCCACACAAGCACAAATAGAACTTCTGACACTCCCTAGGATTAAAACTAAATATTACATAATGTCATGTAAATGGGCCTTCAATAAAATTAATAGTACTCTTGTTTCGATAGAGCATAATACCTAAGCAGGAACTTTTATGAGCTCAATTAGCATCAAAATTTTCAAAGCAAAACCTATTCAAAGTACAAGGGGAAAAAATGGCAAAATCACAAATGTGATGAGAGACTAACAGACTTCTTTAAATTTCTGGCAGATCCAATGACAAAAATGTTAAAAAAAAAAAAAAAAAAAAGAGAGCGAGCAAGCTAACCTAACAAAGTGTAATATGTAAATAAAACACCCATGGTCATGTACCCGTTTCAAGCATTCACAACAATGTAGTCTGACATTAAAAAATAATAATGTCAGCACTGTGGTGCACAGCTGTAGTGTCAGCTACTAAGGAGGCTAAGGAAGGAGGATCACTTGAGCCCAGGAGTTTGAGGCTGCAGTGAGCTATGATCACCCCACAGCACTCAAGCCTAGGCAACAGAGTAAGACCCCATCTCAAAAACTAAACAATAATAATAATAATCTTTTTAATTCAAAGAATCCCCAACATGAAAACTATCTTAGCATAATACAATAAAAAGTGTTATTAAAACCTTATCTTCCATAACTCTAAGAACAAAGAGGAAATCAACTTCAATTAGAGCTATTTAAATAATAAGGAAAAAGCTCAGACAGGATGGTCAAAACGATAGTAAAAGGTAAAACGTTGCAAGTTTGCATTCTTAATCAAGAAAAAATGAATAAGCAATCAACTCAAAAGGGAAGAAAACAAAAAATCAGAAAAAGATAAAAGTAGATATAAAGGAACAGGTAAGCAGAGAGACAAAGAGAACTGATAAAGTCAAGAGGCAGCTCTTCAGAAGGCCAGCAAAACAGGCGAGTCATCTAAAGAGCCGAATTCTAAAGACAGAAAAACTGCAAATACAGAGAAGAAAAATGAAGTGGCTGCAGGAGCCAGGCAAGCTCCGCAGTACTGACCTGATAAGGGCCTTCAGGATGTCGGCCCGGCCCACGCGAGAGGCGTGGTAGACGGGGGTGCTGCGATGGTGCCGGCTTCCGTTGGGGTCCGCGCCAGCTTCAAGAAGGATCTGGGTACTCTCTAGGTGCCCGTTCACCACAGCCACATACAGGGCCGTCTGTCCTTTTACGTCCACCAGATCCACCTCGGCCCCCTTCCGGATGAGGAAGTCCACACAGTTCCCATGGCCTGCAGTGGCCGCGATTCGCAACGGTGTGCAGGGGAGCCAGCCACAGCACCAGACAGACTTCTCATTGATGCGGCTGCAGGAGGAACACAAGGGGGCTCATGAGAGGCAGCCGCAGGACAGGGACGGGCTGCACTGCCCCCCTCACCCTGGCAGCATGGACACAGTCCCCCTCTGGTTAATAATACCTCCACCGGGGCTCTGCCTTCTGAAACGCTCTCACACATTTCCCCTATGGGACCTGGGCATGGCAGGGCAGGCATTACGAGCCCCATTCCAGGGACAGGAAACTCAAGGCACCAGCAGAATGATCAGCACCAAAACTAAGATCTCTAGTTCTTTATTTCCCGACTGCTGTCCGAAGTGCCTTCCTCTACAAAGGTGGGAAGGGTCTGCCTGGGAGGCAGTGCCGAATGAACAGGAGTCTGGGTAAGAGCCCCTAGGCTGCTCTTCCCCAGTTACCATTTGTGAAGGCTTGAGACTGGGCCTCTCTCTGGGCCTCAGCATCCTCACCAGGACTAGCTGACTATGTAGGCCCCCAAACTCTAACACTGCACAAATCATGGCCTGAAGGAATCACTAAGGTGGCACGGGGGCTACACCCCTGGCCAAGAGCAGCAGAGGAACCTGTCCACACTCAGCTCTCGGCAGATGTCACAATTAGACTGCAAATGCCTGCCCCACCCACCGACCCAGCAAGGCAGCGACCGCAACAGGTTCACAGCGAGCTCCCAGTGTCACTGAGAACAAAGCTCAGGGGCCCAGAGCACCAAACCAGGGCCCAGGAACATGCAGCGGAAGCAGCTCCCAAGCCAGCCCTCAGGGCTCCTCCGCCAGCTGTGTGTAGGCTCTGACTGCCCAGGAAGTCGAGGAACACTCCAGTAACTCATCACCGAAGAAAACAGCAATGGGAAAATGTAAAGAACCAGAGATGCCCTGAGCCTCAGTAAAAGGAGGCGAAACAGTGCTGGGAAATGCAATGTGGAAAGACTTGGACTGAGACCTCACCGAACTCTATTTCATTCTGCTACATCTGCAAGTTGAATTAAGGTTTTCTTTGGGCTTGAGTTATCCACTTTACATATCTGTGCGTAATCCATCTGTCTTCCTATGACAGTCCTTTCTGGAATTTTTCTTTTAAATACTGATATCTGTTCTGATTAAATACTGCTAAGGCACTAGAAGGAAATGAAGAAATACATTCCTGTACTGTTAGAAATCCTTTTCTTGGGAACTATGCAAAGAAAAGTTGTGGCGTTAGTCTCGGCACAAACATGCAGGCACTGCTTCCATCACTGCACTGGCATGTGGGTCCTGAAGGGAAAGCGGAAACACAACAGCAGCATGGCTAGTTCCTGGCTGCCACTGAGTTTAAGCTGTAGCTGGGACTCCCGACCTTAGACCCACAGAACAATCAGAGAACACTCCAGAGAGCAGGCAGACTCTGCTCTCCCAGGCAGCCTGAGCAGGGAGAGGGAGGGGCAGGCGTCACCTGCCGCGAAGGAAGGGCTGGAGACGTTTTGTGGGGACAGGCAGAGTTTGGCAAGGCCAGGGAAGGGAACCACTGATGAGGGGAACAGTAAGGAGAAGGCTGATGAGGTAAAGGGCCTAAGGCTGAGGCCCAGGTCCCGGGGGCAAATGACTGAGGGCCTGAGAAGCTGGAGGAAAGGGCACCAGGAAAGCTGGTGAAGCAGGGTGATCGCACAGAAGCGCCTGCAATCGAGAGCCACAAGAGACCCAAGATGGGGCAGGGCCACCACTGAAGAGGGAAACAGTGGTACCTTCAGGAGTGACATCAGGAGGCTGAGGCCCACAGAAGGCCAGAAGTTGCCAGAAGACACTAAGGTCAATGACAGAGCAGGACCTGAACTCATGGCTCCCTGCCCACACTGTCTGGCTGTCTCCTACAACTCTGCCCATGCTGCCTGATTCTCCTTTATCCCCGTCCTCTAAAACTGGAACACATCCCTCCCAACATCAGGGTCTGCATCTGCACAGGGACTATGGGGCCCAGCTTCATGCAGACCTGCAGGGCCCAAGTACCCGGACCAGCCCCGGGGCAGGCCACTCACCTCCGGTAGCTCTCCTCTTGCAACAGGCTCCTGAGGGTCTGGAGGTCCCCGACGTAGGCTGCATCATGGAGCCTCGTGTCCTCACAGTGCTCCAGTGGGTGATCACAAAACTGCTCCCTCAGCCACTCCTTCAGATTACGACCTGCACTGAAGAGAGGGGCTCCTGTTAGCTCGGGGAGGCCCTGCCAAGATGAACCAAAAGCAGGTGCCATCTGCAGCAAGCCTTCCCTCTCCCAGCTGCAGGGCACCTTCAAATGCTCAAGAAATAAATGACAAGCTGGGCATGGTGGCATGTCTATAATCCCAGCTACTCAGGAGGCTGAGGCAGGAGGATCACTTGAGGCCAGGAGTTCAAGACCAGCCTGGGCAACACAGCAAGACCCTGTCTGTAAAAACAAAATAAATAAACCACAGAAAATGGTAGAAACTTTATTAAACTAGCACACTCCTGACACCAACCCTGACAAAAATATTTTTAAAAGTTGATGGGGCCCAGGAACTATAACCCAAACCTACTGAAGAATAAAGAAGCAAGATCCTAAAGAAAATATCAGCAGATTGAATCAATATTGTGTCAAAGAATCTACTGATAAGCCAAACCTGAAGAATGCAGATGCAAGATTCTAAAGAAAATATCAGCAGATTGAGCCAGGCAAGGTGGCTCATGCCTGTAATCCCAGAACTTTGAGAGGCCAAGGCAGGCAGATCACGAGGTCAAAAGATCAAGACCATCCTGGCCAACATGGTAAAACCCCGTCTCTACTAAAAATACAAAAAATTAGCTGGGTGTGGTGCCGCACGCCTGTAGTCCCAGCTACTCGGAAGGCTGAGGCAGGAGAATTCCTTGAACCCAGAGTCAGACGTTGCAGTGAGCCAAGATCGCGCCACTGCACTCCAGAGCCTAGTGACAGAGCAAGAGTCCATCTCAAAAAAAAAAAGAAAGAGAATATTAGCAGATTGAATCAATATTGTATCAAAGAATCTACTGAATAAGCCAAACCTACTGAAGAATACAGAAGCAAGATCCTAAATATCAGCAGACTGAATCAATATTGTATCAAAGAATCTAGCAAATATCTTAATACTGGGAAACTATGAAGGAGAACCATAGTCATCTCCTTCACTACAAAAAAGACATACGGCAAAATCCAAGAGCTGAGCAAATGCTGCTATCTGCTACAAGGGTGACTCCCTACCATGCTGCCCTGGGCAACGGCCACAGCGAGGCCTGCCTAAGAAACTCCTCAGACAGGTACACTTGACCATAGAGAAATCCCACCTCAATAAAAACAAAGGTTAAAAATACATGTACGTAAATACAAATCCAGCCCATTTAACGAAGACTATAAAACTCAAAGACAGCACAAAAGAACAGAATAAGCAGAAAAAAACAGCAAGTACTTGGATTAAAAGATTCAGTATTTAAGGAATTTTAAATAAAGTGTAACCCATTTCTTTGGTGTTTTGTTATCAGATGTCGCAAAAAAATTCCAAAGTTTATTTGAATATATAAGGGAGAAGAACTTTTTTGGTGTAGTAAGTGTACAGAGAAAAGACCTACCCTACCAGTTAACAGAACGCTCACCAGAATAAAAAAGATAAATCAAACCATCAGCTGCCCAGAAAGACCTCAGTATAAACAACTTAATACCGGCAGCCTTCATTTCACTGCATTTCACTTTATCAAGCTTCACAGGTAATTGTGTTTTACAAACTGAAGGTCTGTGGTAACCCTGTGCTGAGCAAGTCTTTTGGTGCCATTTGTCCAACAGGCTGTGTCCATTTTGTATCTTCTGGGTCACAATCTGGTAATTCTTGCAATATTTCAAACGTTTTCATGATTATTTTATCTGTTTATGGTGATGAGTGATTTGTGATGTTACTATTGTAATTGTTTTGGGGTGCCACAAACTGTGCCATATGAGGCAATTAACTTAATCCATCAACGTGGTCTGTGTTCTGACTGCTCCACCAACCAGCTGCTCCCTCTCTCCCCTCAGGCCTCCCTGTTCCCCAGACACAATATTGAAATTAGGCTAATTAATAACCCTACAACGGCTTCTGAGTGTTCAAGTTAAAGAAAACAGTCACACATCTCTCACTTTAAAATTAAAAGTTGGAAATGTTTAATCTTAATGAGAAAGGCATGTGGAAAGCTGAGAAAGGTTCAAAGACAGGCTTCTTGTGCCAAACAATCAAGTTGTGAATGCAAAGGAAAAAGAGCTTGAGGGAAATTAAAAGTGCTACCCCTGTGAAGACACAATTGATAAGAAAGCAAAACAGCCATATTGCTGATATAGAGGAAGTCTGAGTGGTCTGGAGATACAATCAAACCAGCCACAACATTCCCTTAGACCAAAGCCTAATCCAGAGCAAGGCCCTAACTCTCTCCAATTCTATGAAGCCTGAGAGAACTGAGGAAGGTGCAGAAGCAAAGTCTGAAGGTAGCAGAGGTTGGTTCACGAGGTTTAAAGAAGCCATCTCCACCACACAAAAGTTCAAAGTGAAGCAGCAAGTGCTGATGTGGATGCTTCAGCAAGTTATCCAGAAGACATGGCTAAGATAATTGATGAAGGTGGCTACTTGGTGTTTTTTCTGCTTATTCTGTTCTTTTGTGTTGTCTGAGTTTTACAGTCTTCAAAAACAACAGATTTTCAATGTAAAAGATGCCATCTAGGACTTTCATAGCTAGAGAGGAGAAGTCAATGCCTAGCATCAAACCTTTAAAGGACAAGCTGACTCTCGTTAGGGGCTAATGCAGCTGGTGACTTTAAGTGGAAGCCAATGCTCATTCACCATTCCAAAACTCCTTCTGCCTGTGCACTATAAATGGATCAACAAAGCCCAGGTGGCAGCACATCTGTTCACAGCATGATTTAGTGAATATTTTCAGCCCACTGTTGAGACCTACTGCTCAGAAGATTCCTTTCAAAATAGTACTGCTTGCTGACAATAGGCCTGGTCACCCAAGAGCTCTCATTGAGATGTACAAGACTCATGCTGTTTTCATGCCTGCGAACACAGCCATTCCGCGGCCAAAGGATCAAGGAGTCATTCTGACCTTCATGTGTTATCATCATTTAATACATTTTGTCAGGCTATTGCTGCCATAGGTAGTGGTTCCTTGGATGGATCTGGGCAAAAATGAACTGAAAGCCTTCTGGAAAGGATTCACCAATCCAGATGTCATTTAGAACATTTGTAATTCATGGGAGGTCAAAATATCAACAGGAGTTTGAATAGATTCCAACCCACATGGATGACTTTGAAAGGCTCAAGACTTCAGTGGAGGAAGTAACTGCAGATGTGGTGGAAATCACAAGAGAACTAGAATTACAGCCTGAAGATGTGACTAAACTGCTGCAATCTCATGATCAAACTTGAACGGATGAGCAAGGAAAGCAGTTTCTTGAGATGAAATCCACTCCTGGTAAAGATGCTGTGAACACTGTCATAATGACAACAAAGGATTTAGAAGGCCACATACACTTCGTTGATAAAGCAGCAGCGGGGTTAGAGAAGACTGACTCCAATTTTGAAAGAAGCGCTACTGTGGGTAAAATGCCATCAAACAACATCTCATGCTACAAAGAAATTTCATGAAAGGAAGAGTCAGTCAACATGGCAAACTTCATTGTCATCTAAGAACCACCACAGCCCCAGTAAGTCAGGAGCCATCAATACTGGAGAAAACCCTCCACCAGCAAAAGATTGTGTCTCACTGAGAGCTCAGATGATGGTTAGCATTTTCAGCAATATTTTAAATTAAAATGTGTACATTTTCAGACATAATGGTATTATTGCACTTTTTTTTGTTTTGTTTTTTTGAGATAGAGTCTCACTCTGTGGCCCAGGCTGGAGTACAGCAGCAGATCTCAGGTCACTGCAAGCTCCGCCTCCCGGGTTCATGCCATTCTCCTGCCTCAGCCTCCTGAGTAGCTGGGACTACAGGCGCCCGCCACCACACCCGGGTAATTTTTTTTGTGTGTATTTTTAGTAGAGACGCGGTTTCACCGTGTTAGCCAGGATGGTCTCGATCTCCTGACCTTGTGATCTGCCCACCTCAGCCTCACAAAGTGCTGGGATTACAGCGTGAGCCACCGTGCACAGTCTATTACACTCTTAATAGACCATATTATCACCATGTAAACATAACTTATATATGCACCGGGAAACCAAAAATTTCATGTGATTTGGTTTATTGCAGTGTTCACTTTATTACAGTGTTCTGGAACTGAACACACAGTATCTCCAAGGTATGCCTGAATGTGATAAACTGGCATCACAATCAGCGAGAATGGAAGAGTATCCAACAAATGGCATCTGTACAATTAGATACTTATTAGGAAATAATTGAGTTATTCAACTCACATCATAACCCAAAATAAATTCCTGAAGATTCAAGAGTTTTGTAAAAATAGTTATACAGATTCGTGTGTAAGTAAAGAGCAAAAACTCAGACTGCTTGGATTCAAGTCCCTGCTCTGCCATGCAGTCCTAGTGTGAGACCAGACAGGCAGGTATAAAGCACCCCCTCCATAAGGGGGCTCTTTCCAGATGCTGACATTGTTTTTTATATTAAAATTAAATCTCTTTTGAGTACTACTGTACATGAGACTCAACCACAGGTACAATGGGGGTGATGAGTAAGTGTCCGTGCTCTCCAGGGTTTGACAGTCCATTGAGTTGCTCATGCTGATCCCCTACCAAGACCAGCCGCAGATCAACAAGCAGGCATGAACAGCTCTTTAAGCCACCATCCCAATCTTCCTTCAGTAATTATCCTCCCCTGTAATTACTCCACAGTTGCAGTTACTATAGGGTGAAAAAGTTCAAAGTCGGAGTGGGAAAGATTCCGGTGTAGGACAACACCCAACAGGTAAATGGCGGCCACAGGACTTTTGCTGAGCCCTCTTCTGGGCCCCCTCTCCTGGCCTCTGTGCTATCCATTCCTGGCCCTGCTCAAAGTAGACTCAATCTTTCCCCAGCTCCAGATTCAAAAGCAACTTCAAGTTTGTGTTTTGCTGATCAGCTACTCCAAGGACAACATAACTGCCCCAGGATAGCACTTAAGCTTCAACTGAAAATCGGTTGCCCCTCTACCCCAGCCCTGAAACACACTGCATAACAAAACAGCAGTGCATGAGGATATAAAAAGGAGCCCTCAGCCGAGTGTGGTGGCTGCCGCCTATAATCCCAGCACTTTGGGAGGCAGAGGAGGGCGGATCACCTGAGGTCTAGAGTTCGAGATCAGCCCAGCCAACATGGTGAAACCCTGTCTCTACTAAAATACAAAAATTAGCCAGGCATGATAGCCAGCACCTGTAATCCCAGCTACTAGGGAGGCTGAGCAGGAGAATCGCTTGAACCCGGGAGGCGGAGGCTGCAGTGAGCTGAGATCACCCCACTGCACTCCAGCCTGGGCAACAAGAGCGAAACTCCATCTTAAAAAAAAGGAGCCCTGTGCAGCTGACAAAGCCCGTGTTTCTTCCCCAGGACCCCTCTTTATACTGGGAAGTAGCTGTTAGTCCTCTTTTTCCCACGAACACCTATCATTCCGTCTTTCACTCTCACAAGAGATGACATCCTAGACCCTAAGGTCCTGGCTGTCTCTGAAGTCAAAGTCAATGCCAACCAAAGCCCAGGATGGTAGATGCTATGTCTGGCTTGTTCTGGTCACTGCAGTATTCTCCGCTGGGTCTAGCCAACAGCAGGTCTTCAATACAAGTCTGTTAAATGATTGGAAGGAGGTGGGGAGGGAAGGATGGATGGAAAAGCCTATCTGCACCAGTCTCCAAGTCAATCTTTTGAGATTTTTAAGAAATTTATTGGTTTATCACTAAGAAGCAGAGGGACCCCTCCAAAGACAAATATAGGTATGTAAAAAAAGCCCAGAGCACATGAAACTATTGGCGCGAATGGCAAGCTCAGAAAACCTGCAAGAAGGAACTCCCACCACACCACCGGGAAAGGGGAACCTGTCCTGACCGCTTCCTTCACATCTGCATGGTAGGGACACTTCAAGGTGGAGACTCTTAAGTAGGACAGTTATTTCGGAAGGTGGGTGTGAGCCTCTCTGTCTGCCTCCTTTGCTGGTGGGCCAAAGGCCCCTGGACATGCTGTGTCACTGACGAGCTCGCTGGAGACGGCATCCCCGTCGTCCCTGGTCTGTGCCTGTGGGAGGTGGGAAGGCTGCTCCGCTGTACCACCAGACACGCCGTGGGCGACAGAATGGTGAAAAGGTGCCTGCCCTCCCTACGGCTACCCTCTGGCTGGCTTTCCTGATCCGTGCGCTCAGAGATGGAAGGTGGCCCACTCCTACTCTTGCGGTTGGGTCATGTCAAATCCGTATCGGCTAACGGGAGGGAAGTTACGAGCAAGTTCCACCGGAAAGAAAATCTAGCGCGGGGACGGCACTCGAGGCCGAGGAGCGGGCAGCGCGTCCGTGGTGGGGTCGCCCAGCACTGCGAGCCGCGCTTACCGTGACCCCCGGCCCGCGGGGCGCGGCTCCCTGGCTCCCCCGTGGACCCGGCCAGGACGGGACCAGGACGCAGGGCCTCGGTAGGTACGCCGGAGCCAGCCCTCCGCCATCCCCACAAGCCCCGCGGCCCAGCGGCCGCGCGCACGTTACCTGCGGAGCCCGGCCCTGCCCGCCCGTCTGGGCTGCCGCCCTCCGCCATGGGTGCTTCGGCCTCC
>NW_016806331.1:450271-501755 GCF_001698545.2 Rhinopithecus bieti | reverse complement strand
CCTCCGCGGCCGCCCCGGGCCCGCGCGCGCCCCGCGGGCAGGAAGGAGAGCGGCCCGCGACCACTTCCGGCGCCGAGAGCGAGGGGGCCACGTCGGAGTCGCGGCTTCCGGCGGGCGCGCGCCGGCCTCACTAGTTTCCGGGGCCGCGCAGGGGCCGCACCTCCGTTTCCGGCCTCGCTGCCGAGCCGGGTGCTGGCTGGTCTCGATGTCTGGCTAGGACCTCGCCAGTAACCGACTCTCAGGATGCCGGCCACGCTGTGGCTTCCCGGCATAAGAAGCCAAGGAGTCGGAATGCGCGTTGCCTGGGGCAGCACCCTGGGAATTTCGGTCGGGCGGGCAGTCCCCATCCCACGGACGGGGCGTGGCTTCTCCAGATGTGGGCGGGGCCCCGAGGGCCGTGGTTGGCGGGACCCGGGCCTTGGCCGGGCTGGCTGGGTCCCCTCAGGTGGGCCCTAGCCACCAGCAGCCCCCGGGAGGGGGGACTCGGAGGCGCGGGGACTGGTGAGGGACCACTGTAGGGCTGAGCGTCACGGAGTGCTGTGGTTTTAGATGAATGCTCCCCCAAACCCTGTCTCAGGCCTTGGAGCCCACTGCGGAGAGTCAGGGTGGTTGCCCCAAGCTAGGGAGCCAGATCCACATCCTTCCAGCTGAGTCATCGGGGCAGGGTGACTCCTCTGAGCACCAGCTGCCTCCCTGTCAAATGGGGCTGATAATACCCACCTGGCAGGCTTTGTAAAGACACAAAATCCCATCGAATGTGCCACAGGCTTCCTGGGGCAGAGAGAGCTTCAGTACGCAGTGGGCGTCAGTGTCACGGCTGCTAATGCTCACTATGGCATGGCTTTGCTGAGTGGAGCCAGGCCTGCTTCCAGCCTCCCACCCCACCCCACCCTGTCCTAAATTGAGCCCACCTTCTCTGCCCAGCTAGGAACAGAGCAAGGCTCAGGGGCAGAGGCAGTGTCCAAGCAGGCCCTCAGCTTGGGGCTGGCGGGGCTGGGCAGGGCCCAGGCAGTGAAGTTCCTTGCAGCCCTCGAAGCCTCCCTGTTCCAGCCAGGTTGGCCTCTGGACATGGTTTAGCCTGGCAGGGGAGGACCGGGGAGCCCAGCCCTGGGGACGGCAGAGGACAGTGTGGGCCCTGGGAGCCCTGCCAAGGGGGTGCCCTCTCTCAGTCCCCCTCACAGGTGCCATGCTGCCTCCCTTGGTGTGACCGAGAACTCCACTAGTGTCAGGAGGTCACGGCGTTCAGTGAGACCATGCATTCTCGGCCGGGGCCTGCGTCTCTCCAGGCAGCACCCATGGAAGGACCTACTATGTGCTGGTCACTGCCACAGTGGGAGGAGGCAGAGGTGAGGAAATCTCGGTTCCAGAGCAAGGACTGGCAGCAGAGACAAGAGATTCTTAGAGACTCTTCGGCCGCAGGGGGACCAACAGCCCAGCTTGCCCAGCACTGAGTGGGCCCCAGAACTCAGGGCTGCCAGTTTTCAAAGCAGGGTGAGTGGAGACCCTATCCCAGCCCGCTCCCGGCCTGTCCTGCTGCAGTGCTGGAGTCTTTGAGCTGGCTCCACCATGCCTTCCTTACCGCCAGGTGAACTTTTCCTGCCATACCAGTTGGTCTCTGTCACTCGGGCTCACAGATTCCTTCATGGTACCCTGAATGCCCGTCTATAGGCTCTTCGAGAAGCCTGGCATCTGAGGCCCTTCCCAACAGGAGCCCCAACCTCCCTCCCCTTCTCCAGCTCCCAAGCTCCCTGCCTAGAACCTGACCCTCTAGGGCCAGCACGCTCTCCCTGGGGTCTGCACACACGGCTCCCTCCCTCCCACACCCCTGTCCTGGGGACCTCTCCCTCCTCACCAGATGCCCCCCACTCCCCCCACCCCCGCTTCCCACACCGCAACTGGGGCCTTGGCTCCAGGCCCTCCCGGCCACATTTATCTCTCCTCACCTAACTGCAGCTGCCAGAGGTGCTGGCCTATCTCTCCTGGCAGACACTTAGGTTCCACGAAAGTGGCTTCTGGTGGGACGGGTATTTTGATTCTCTCGCAAGAGCTGGCCCAGGCCTTGTTCCTGAACCAATGGATAAAGTCATTCGTGCTCTGAAATTGACAAACTGCCACACCAGGGCACCGGGGTCCTAGGGTTCAGGTTAAGCAAAGCTGGACACCATCCCAAGGAACCTATAGACCAGCATGGGGGCATTGAATAGCAGCCCCCAAAACAGAGACATCCATGGCCTAAGCTCTGGAAACTGTGAATGGGACCTTATTTGGAAAAAGGGTCTTTGCAGATGCAATTAAGGATCTTGAGATGAGATCGTCCTGGACTTAGGGCAGGCCCTAATCCAATGGTGGCTGCCTTTACAAGAGAAAGGCAAAGGCAGATTGGCGAGAGAGAAGACAGTGTGGAGACAGGGGTGGAGAGTGCAGTGATGCGGCCACAAGCCAAGGAACACCTGGGGCCCCCAGAAGCTGGCAGAGGCAGAAAGGACCCTCCCCTAGAACATGGGGGTTGGGGGAGCACAGCTCTGCCCACACCTGGGCTAAAGACGGGTCTATGGTGAAGTGTTTCCGCAACTTCAGGGCTCACACATCCAGTAAAGAAACTGGAATTATAGTTGCTCCTTGAGGCGAGGACCCAGCAGGAGAGCCCGGGGCTGGGAGCCCCGCCGAGGGTAGGAAGACCTAACTCCCCTTAGTCCTGTTACTCAGAAGCACGGCTTTGCTAACAGTTTCTTTTTCAGGAACTTTTCTCATGTTTGGAATGTTTTTTCCCCTAGGTTATCAGCAGAAAACACAGGCCCAAATGGGCACGTCGGTGGAACTGAGCCTGTCGCCTCATCCAGTGCCACTGAGGAGTCCTCGCGGTGTCTCCCTGCAGAGGTCACACTGGGGTCAGAACCGAGGCTGCCTTGGGGAAGGGCCAACCGCAAGGCTGTTTCTGAAACCATCAAGTACCAAGAGAATGCCCTGTGTTACAATTAATAAATAGCATTGTTAATTGACGTGAACAAAGCCGGCCTTCATTGCTTTATTTGGTGGCCCATTTGGTGAAGCACTTAAGAAGAGCCCTGGCCAACATACACACATCATGGTTTTAATTACATCCTGTGAATTTATTTTTCCAGAGAGAAATATTTCTCAGGGAAATGTCCATAAAAGCAACTTTAGCAGAGTGTGATGGTGTGTGTGTGTTTCCTCTAGGAAATCTGTTTAGTTTAAGTCCCAGCTTTGAGCAGCACTTTTTACAAAGACGGGACCTGAAGAAGGCTGCCGACAGCTGGAGCAGGCGGTGTCCCGGTGGAGAGGAATTCTCCAGGCTGCTCTGCCCTTCGTCTCTCTGGGAACTTGCCCCTCTCCCCTTTTCCACATAGGGATTCTGAATTGCTCTTGAAAGCCCAAAGGGGGCTGGGCTTTTGTCTAAACCCTACACACTTCTGCCCCTCCCCAGCCGAGATCCCCTCTGTGGCTGGCATTTCTTAGTGGTGTGAAAAGGACATTTTTGAAAATGGAATCCTGTTTTCACCGCTCTAAGGAAAGTCACAACTTCAAACACTTTTCCAGTGGTTCCTGTTGTTCCTCAAAAACATCTGTTTGAGGACTAGGTATTCTCCCCCAAACTGCTGGGATTTTTTCTTAGGTTGCCCTTCCAATGTTAAGGCATTTAGCCCCCATACCACACTGCATCACCTAACTTCGTTTGCAGGCCACTGCTCACTGTGTACATAACCAGCATCACAAGCACAGGGACTCAGGACTGGGCGCTTTCTAATCTCTTCAGTCTCTGGGTCTCCTGCTTCCAGGACAGGGCGGGAGCCAAGGACTCACTCGCGACTGACTGCCTGCATGGCTGACGAAGGGAGGAGTGCATTTTTAAAAGGAAAGTAAGTTGTCCCCATTACACCAGTCTAAGAAATGACCACTTTTCCTTTCTCTACGTAAACTTCATGTCCTTATTCACAGGCACATAAAATTACAAAATCATGATCATGGTGTAGACACACATTTACTCTCCGCTTTCCTTTCTGTCGTGAACCTAATGATGCACTTACCTATATGGAATTCCTCAGGCTGTCTCAGACACGAGCAAATACTTCTGACGGCAGAGAGAAAAGTCAAGACGTGGTCAGAAAATCAATGTCCAGGAGCTACAGTTTCTATAGTGTGGGCGATTAGATGGCTGATGGCCCTCCTGATGGAAACAGCTAAAATGCTGAAGAAAATGTAAAACTCATCTTGCTAGAGGCATCCTCAGGCTGCCATAGAGGCCAGAAGCAAAGACAAGGCAGAAACCTTGGCAGCAGTGGAGCCTGAGCCAGCCTCATCTCAAACTCTGCTGAGAGCTTGAACTTCTACCTGGATGACTGCATAGGGCGCAGAAACCAATGTAGAGCAGAAGTCTAATACGAAATGCTTGCATAGAGCTGGCACCCCACAGAGCCCCACCCTCAGTGGAAAAAGTAATGAGAATAAGAACAACAACAAAAAACACAAATAACCTCATTTTAAAAACAGGCAAAATGACTGGAAACAGGGGCTCATGCCTGTAATCCCAGTGTTTGGGGAGGCCAAGGTGAGAGAATTGCTTGAGCTCAGGAGTTTGCAACCAGCCTGGGCATCCCAGCAAGACCCTGACCCTACCAAAAGAGAAAACAACAGGCCAAAGACTTGAATAGACATTTGTCCAGAGATACACCAATACCAAAAAGCATTTGAAAAGCTACTCAACGTCTTTAATCCTTACGGACAAATAAATCAAAACCATAATGTAATAGCATTGTGCACCCATTAGGATGGCTACTATTTAAGAAAAAAAGAAAAAATAACAAGTGTTGGCAAAGATATGGAGAAATTGGAACCCTTGCACACTATTGGTGGGAACTGAAAATGGTACAGGGACTATGGAGAATGGTGTGGTGTGGCCGGGCGCGGTGGCTCAAGCCTGTAATCCCAGCACTTTGGGAGGCCGAGACGGGCGGATCACGAGGTCAGGAGATCGAGACCATCCTGGCGAACACGGTGAAACCCTGTCTCTACTAAAAAATACAAAAAACTAGCCGGGCAAGGTGGCGGGTGCCTGTAGTTCCATCTACACGGGAGGCTGAGGCAGGAGAATGGCGTGAACCTGGGAGGCGGAGCTTGCAGTGAGCTGAGATGGCGCCACTGCACTCCAGCCTCGGCAACAGAGTGAGATTCCTTCTCAAAAAAAAAAAACAAAGAAAAAGAAAAGAAAATGGTGTGGTGGTTCCTCAAAAAATTAAACAGAATTACCACGTGATCCAGCAACCCCACTTCTGAGTCTATCCAAAAGAACTGAAAGCAGGGATTTCAACATTTGTACACCCATATCTATTTAGAGCAGCATTATTCCCAACAGCCAAAAGGCGGAAGCAACCCAGGCGTCCGTGAGTGGATGGACAGACAACAAAATGGGGTGTGTCCATATAACGGAATCTTCTTCAGCCTTCAAAAGGAAGGAAATCCTGTTACGTGCTACAGTGTGGATGATTCCTGAAGATATTTATGCTATGCAAAATCATCCAGACACAAAAGGGCAGACACTATATGATTTCACTCATGAGGTATCCAGAGTAGCCCAATTCATAAAGCGAAAGAACGGCAGTTCAGCCAGGGGCCGGGGGAGGGGAAATGGGGAGCTGGTGTTTAATGGGTACAGAGTTTCCGTTTTTAAGGTGAAAACTTTCTAGAGATCAGTGGCCCAACAATGTGAACACACTTGACACTACTGAAATGTACATCAACGTGGTTAAGATGGTAAATTACATATTATGTGTATTTTATCACAATTAAAAAAAATCTTTAAGATAGCATTGAGGAGGAGGGGTGGAAGTAGAAGTAATAAGAACTAAAATATTGGCTCAGCAAAAAAGCCTGCTTATCTCAACCTTAGCCCAAGCTGGGCCTCACATGAAGTTTAGGTCAGAAATCCCACCCAAATTCACACTTTGGTGTTCTGAAAACTCTCAAGCATAGAACCTAAGTGGCAGCAGTTCCAGGTTGACAGGGCCCCAAGCAACTGGCAGAAGCAAATATAGTTCCTTTCTAGAGATGACTTCAACCTGGGCCTCCAAGAATTCCCACAGATAAAGTTCCCAAGAAAAATGACCTCTCATTGGGGCAAAAACAGCAAAGCACACATGAAGGGAGAATCAGCGAAAGGGTTCATCACAGGCTTCAGACACTGACGAGACACCGCATATGAAGCCATCATCTGTCCAACCAGTGCTGGCTTACTGAGCCCTGTTCAAGGAAGTAGACACAAAAGTGAGATAAACAGACAAACGTCCCGGCTGCCATGGAGTTGACACACCTGTGCCCTGGAGACACACACAGGAGAAAGGCACAGGAAGTGCCAGGCTGGGGAGACACACACAGGAGAAGGGCACAGGAGTGCCAGGCTGGGGAGACACACACAGGAGAAGGGCGCAGGACCCGTGCCATGGCTGGGGAGGATCATCACACGCAGAAGGGCACAGGAGTTTCTGGCTGAGGTCACACACTTATGTGCTGCTTTGGGGAGATACACAACAGGAGAAAGCACAGGCAGTCTGGTACACACAGGAGAAGGGCACAGGTTTGTTCTAGTGCCAGGCTGGGGAAGGTGTCAATTTCAACTTTAATGTTTAAGTAGTAAAGAGAAGCCTGAAAATGTGAACAAAGTTGGTATGCAACAAGATCATAAAAAAATTAAAAAAAAAAAAAGAAAGAAAGAAAGAAAATGTGAACAAGGGCCAAGAGACTTCACAGAAAGAACCAGTATATTTGAAAAAAAATTAAACAGAACTTCTAAAATGAAATTAAAAACACAGTGGTCAAAAAAACATTTAGTATAATAGTTGCAGTGAAAAGTATGTTAGATATGTCTAAAGAAGCAATTGGTTGTGGACTTAAAGATGGTGCTCAAGAAATCATCCTAGCTGGGCAAGGTGGCTCACACCTGTAATCCCAGAGACTCAAGAGGCTGAGGTGGAAGGATTGCTTGAGGCCAGGAGTTCAAGACCAGCCTGGAAAGCACTTTGAATGAGACCCCATCTCTACAGAAAAAAAAAAAAAATCCAGGCATGGTGGCATGTGCCTGTAGTCCTAGCTACTCAGGAGATTGAGGTGGGAGGATCACTTGAGCCCAGGAGGTTGAGGCTGCAGTGAGCTATGGTCCCACTATTATACTGTCTGGCCTGGGAGACAGAATAAGACCCCATCTCTAAAAAATAAATGAAATTTAAAAATTTTTTAAAAATCATCAAACTATAGGACCAAGAGACAGAGATGGAAGAATATAGACAAGAAGTGACAGACGTGGTGGCTGGGGTAGGAGGGTCTAAGGAGCATCTACTCTGGAGTTCAAGAAGGGAGTCAAGAGAGAAGAAAGGAAGCAATATTAAAGGAGATAGGAATGAAATTTTTCCAGAGTTAGAAATCCAGGTAAATCCTTACCAAGATTTAAATAAAAGCACACTTCAACGCATGTTGAAGTCCTGAGGCTACAGGACACCAAGGAAAAATTTTAAAAAGCAGCCAGAGAAAGAAGAGAGATCACATAGGAAACAAATGTAACTGAAAGCCGACTTCTCGACAGCATCAGTGGATGCCAGAATGCACTAGAATGACATCTTCAATGTGCTCTAAGAGATCAATTGTCATCCTAGAATTCTACACCCAGTGAAACTACCTTTCTGGTATGATGACAAAATAGACAAAGTTTGTCACTAAAAGGCACTGTCAAAAAGGTGGGTCTCTTGGTGGTCACCACTTGCCAGGAAGCAGATCTTAGATGATTTCCCAACAAAACACAGGATAGATTAAGGAATAAGCCTTATCAGGGAAGTGATAGCAGAAGGTGGTAGACAAATTCTTAGGCGGACTGGGGGCAGGTCCCTAGTGAAACCCCAACTTCAAACCAAAGACAGTTTAAAGCCCGAAAGCCAAGCTACCAGTCTTGGATAAGTCCACACACCAGACTAACCTGTCTTCCCATTTGGCACACTTTCCTCTGATTGATCCCCACCCTTAACCTATTTTACATATACCTACCCTTCCCTAATTGTTTTTTTTTACACTGTCATGCCCTTCTCTGAATGGTGCCTTTGTTTTAGCCTTTTTCACATACACACAAACCAATCAGCACACACACCCCGATTCTGAGCCCATAAAACCCCCAAACCCAGCCACACTGAGAGAGAGACCACATGACTTCTGGTGGGAGACCATTCTCAAATCCCATCTCTGCTGAGAGCTATTTCATCACTCCATAAAACTCTTCTCCAGGCTGGGTGCAGTGGCGCAAGCCTGTAATCCCAGCACTTTGGGAGGCCGAGATGGGCGGATCACAAGGTCAGGAGATCAAGACCATCCTGGTGAACACGGTGAAACCCCATCTCTACTAAAAAACACAAAAAACTAGCTGGGCAAGGTGGCAGGCACCTGTAGTCCCAGCTACTCAGGAGGCTGACGCAGGAAAATAGCGTAAACCCGGGAGGCAGAGCTTGCAGTGAGCTGAGGTCCGGCCACTGCACTCCAGCCTGGGCGACAGAGCAAGACTCCGTCTCAAAAAAAAAAAAAAAAACTCTTCTCCACCCTTCTCACACTTCAATTGTCAGTGTAATCTCATTCTTCTTGGATGTGGGACAAGCACTCAGGACCTCGCTGAACTCAGGTACAAAAAACTCAGGTAACACTCTAGCCCTCTACCCTCCCCACCCATGATCGGTGCCTAGTGGCCGCACCACACCAACAGGGAGCAGCAGCAGGGCTGGGCCAGCCCCAGAGCCATGGGCTGGAGCAGGGCAACAGGACTGACAGAGATTTTAATACACCCCTGTTTGTTGGGCTGCAGCAGGCCTAAAAGACCTGTTAGCACATGTAGCACGACCTCTGGGGCTTCAAGGTTGCAGCCCTCCCTGTTTCGATGCCACCGCATTCTCCTCATCTGGATGCTAGAATTCACTACAGGAGCTTGCAACATTCCTGGTCCAGCCACAAGCCCCACACAGGGCCTACTCCTCTGCCAGTGCTTGGAGCAGCTGGCCGGACCCCACACTCACTCGCCCACACACACCATCCAGCCGGGGGCTGAGCACTCAGTCATGGCGGCCATGGGGTCTGCACCAGTGTGCAAGCCACGTGCGGGCCAGTGGACTGAATGGGTAGGGCACCTCCTATAGCAAACCTGGGGCTGAGCAAGGCCTGGGCAGAGGTGTAGCTGACCAGAGGTCTCCAGCTGGCAAAGCAGCCAAGAAAAATCCTGCATCAGAAGCTTACATGGGCAAGTAGCAGCAAGAGACACACAAGCAGGGAGCCTGCAACCCCAGCCTCACCTCAATCTGCTCACACAGAGACAGCTCACCTTTCAGGGAGAAACACCGGCCCCTGTTGCTACCCTTCTAAGGCAAATAGGAAGTGACCTATTAGGAGGGGGATGACTTGCTGAGGCAGCAGCAGTTGGGACTTGGGTACCAGCTGTTTTCATTGCTGTCTGAGAAGCCAGCTGCCCCACACCTGGGCCCCATGGGATGTCGAGCTTGCATCACTCCCCTCCACTGAAAGAAGGCAGGCTGAGTGGGGGCGGCAGTGGTTTTAACGGACTCTTAATCCAGGCCACCCTGAGTGAGCTTCTAGGGCTAGTTCCAGACAATTCTGCTTGTCATATCCTGTATCCCTTAAAGGAAATTCTAAAGGATCAACTTTAGAAAGATGGAAAGAGATCCCAGATGAGGGTATTTGATGCAATATGTACCCATAACAATTAAAAGAAATGATAAGCAAATATTGGTAAGTAGGTAGATAAATTCTGACAAACCTTGGCTGCCTGAACAATAGAATGTTTAACTTGTGAGTTTAAAAACAGGATAAAATGGAAACACTGGACAATATAGCATATAAATTGGGATTGTCCTTGTATTATTTGAAGAAAGCTAAAGAAATTAAGCTTAGACTTTGTAAACTACCAGTGTTAAAGTAGCTACTGTAACTATTAAAATAACAGTTATGTAATGTACAAACTCCAAACTAGACAGATCTAGGAAAAAGAAGAGGATAAAACCTTTCTGTCTCCCAAAGAAGTTCAGAAAAAATGAGGTTGAGGAAAACAAAAGTGGGAAAATAGCACTTAATAAGATAGTGTAATAAATCCAAATGTGATAAACTCTCCAAGTAAAACAAAGACTACTGACTCAATGTTTTCTTTCTTTTTTTTTTTTTTTTTTGAGACAAGGTCTCTGTCACCCATGCTGGAGTGCAGTGCCACGATCTCAGCTCATTGCAACTTCTGCACCCTGGCCCCCTCCCATACCCACTCCCGGTTTGGGTTCAAGCAATCCTCTCACCTCAGCCCCCAGAGTAGCTGGGACTGCACAGGCATGTACCACCACCCCCTGCTATTGTATTTATGTGTGTGTGTGTAGTGTGTGTATATTTTTAGTAGCAATGGGGTGTTGCCATGTTGGCCAGGCTCGTCTCAAACTCCTGAGCTCAAGCAATCCGCCTGCCTCAGCCTCCCAAAGTGCTGAGATTACAGGCGTGAGCCACCACACCTGGCCCTGACTCAATGTTTATAAAAGACATAGTTAAGGCCAGGCACGGTGGCTCACGCCTGTAATCCCAGCACTTTGGGAGGCTGAGACGGGTGGATCATGAGGTCAGGAGATCAAGACCATCCTGGCTAATATGGTGAAACCCCGTCTCTACTAAAAATACAAAAAATTAGCCGGGCATGTTGGCGGGTGCCTGTAGTCCCAGCTACTCGGGAGGCTGAGGCGGGAGAATGGCGTGAACCCAGGAGGCGCGCCTTGCAGTGAGCCGAGATTGCACCACTGCACTCCAGCCTGGGCAACAGAGCGAGACTCCATCTCAGAAAAAAAAAGTTAGTTAAAATATAAGAATTCAGAAAGATTTAAAGCAAAAGATGGAAAAATATATGAGCCAGAAAAAACTACAAGAAGAAATAAATTGTTCATTGTAGTACTCGGGAGACTTTAAAACACCTCTCTCATTAAATGATGAATCCATAGAAGAAACATCTGTTAGCATATCGATTTGAACGAAATAGTTACAAGCTCGACAGAATGGGTGTATATAGATGTAACACTGTGCCCAACAATGTGAAGGTACAGATCCTTTCCAAAGTTATAGGGAACACGAAAACAGCACACCTTGGTGAGGATACGGAGAAACCGGAACTTTCGCACATTGCTAGTGGGAATGCAAAGTAGTGGAGCCACTATGGACAATAGTATGCCAGTTCCTGAAAAGATTAAATCTAAAATTACCACGCAATCCAGCAATTCTGCTTCTGAGCATACACCCAAAAGAATTGAAAACAGGATCTCAAAGAGATATTTGCATATCCTTATTCACAGCAGCATTATTCAAATAGCCAAAAGGTGGAAACAACCCACGCTTTTACTGATAGATGAACGGATACATAAAATGTGGCATATACATACAATGGAATATTAGTCTCTGCCTTCAAATAGAAGGAAATGCTGACCCATGCTACAATGTGATGTATCTTGAGGACATGATGCTTAGTGAAACAAGTCAGTCACACAAAAGATAAATACTGTATGATTCTATTCATAAGAGGTTCCTAGAGCAGTTAGATTCATAAACACAGAAAGTAGAATGGTGGGTGCCAGGGGCTGGGGGTAGGGGAAACGGGAAGTTACTGTGTAATGGATACAGAGCTTTAGTTTTGCAAGGGGAAAAAGTTCTAGGATCAGCTGCACAACAGTGTGAATGTACTTAATGCCATTGACCTATACACTTAAAAATGGTTAAGATGATAGGCCGGGCAGGGTGGCTCACACCTGTAATCTCAGCACTTCGGAAGGCTGAAGTGGGCGGATCACCTGAGGTCAGGAGTTCGACACCAGCCTGGCCAACATGACAAAACCCCGTCACTACTAAAAATACAAAAAAATTAACTGGGTGCGGTGGTGCACACCTGTAGTCCCAGTTACTCAGGAGGCTGAGGCATGAGAATCGCTTGAACCTGGGAGGTGGAGGTTGCAGTGAGCCAAGATCATGCCACTGCACTCCAGCCTGGGCAACAGAGTGAGACTCTGTCTCAAAAAAAAGGTTATTTTTGTTATGTGCATTTTATAGTAAAAAAGTATAATGATATGTCAAAATATTATTATCTTTTAATTATATGGAATGCTTCAAAAATTTTGTGCTATCCTTGCCCAGGGGCCATGCTAGTCTTCACTGCATCATTCCAATTTTAGTACAGCGAGCAGGAAATGCTATTTGTTAAGCCCAATAAAGTAATTAAGTTGTGAAAAAAAAAATGGAGCTTTTATGAAAGTCACCATGTGCTGGGCTATCAGGGCAGCCTCCACACCGTTCACAGCATCAGTATTGGGCAGGCCACATTCTCTCACCAAGATGCAATCAAATCAGAAATCAATAATAAAAAGATAACCCAGGAGAAAAAAACAGAAGCATGTATTTCATAATGCACTAAAGAATAAATCATTATAGAAATGACAAAATATACGCAACTGAACTAAAATAAGGTGCCCATTCAATGAAACTTAAAATCATGGTTAAGAGAACATCAGTTAGTGACAGGGAAGAAATGTAGTAAAATTGTTTATGGAAAATAGAAAGAAGTCAACATTACCTAACACTGTAAGCAGCACAGTCCCAGTGGTGTAAACGGGTGCTTCGGTGTATGTTATACGGACAACAGATTGTAATAGACAAGATTGTAAACACACACACACACACACGATGAGAAAATGAATACATACCAGCAACTGGCATTATAAATTGTGGCCAGTTTTGGAAGGTGGGATTTACAAGTGATGTTTATGTACTTCTTCATGCTGTTTTCTAGATGAATTAATGTGAATTCGGTTATCAGAAAGGAAAACAATAAAGGAAACAAAGATAACAGCAGCAGAGGCTTGGAAAACACAAGCGCCCAGGGCCCACCTCTTGTTCTCTCCGTGCTGCTGCAGGACTGACGCTCCTCACACGAACACAATAAACCACAGGACACTGGGTGCCCAGGAAAAGACACCAGAGACCCCCCCCAATCCTGCCTTCCCGGGTGAGGGATGCCACCCGGCAGGACCCTGGGTAGGGGCAGCCTGGGTTATGTCCCTAGATTCACCGAGGCCAGTTCTGATCTGCCCGCAATGCCTCTCACCCTCCTTCCCCTATCCTCCCGCCCCTGTTCTCAGGCTCTTTGCTGGTTCTGGAGCCCCCAGCTGAAGCTGCCGGACCCCTGAGAACATCTCAGTACCCAGCTCCCTGGAGCCCGCTGAACCGAGGGGAGGAAGGCCATATCCAAAGCCCCTAAATGTGCCTGTTCACAAAAACAGAGCCTGAAGGAGTTGTAAACTCAGAGGCTGTTTGATGGAGAAGCAGGACAGGTGTAGTCATTTGGAAAGCAACCAACATACCTTCCATCCACACCCCAGCCCAGCCCTCCCAGATCCAGGGAAACGGCTCTTTACACGGGCTTGGGGACTCAGGGAGAAATGTAACTTGAAAAACCTGTTATGTTAGGAGATGATCTTGGAAAGGAGGACAAATCCCCAGCGACCCAGAGGATTTTCAGGGGCTGCTCTGGAGAGGAAGGAGGTTTCACTTCTCCCGGGGCCTGAATTCCTTGACCCCCTGCAGGGGTGAGGGCTACAGCTTTCAACGGCGCCCTGTCCCAGCTCTCCAGTAGGAGAGGACCAAAACCAGAGACAGTGTCCTCCCCTCCTGGGAGAAGGAGAAATGTGTGTGTGTGTGTGTAATACTAGTAATAAATATGAAATTTCATCAGTGTGTACTTACAAAAACCTAGATGGTACATATATTCCTATTTGTGTATATATTTTTTCATATGGAAAACCAAATGTCCCAGCACCATTACTGAATGTCAACCCTACTTGATCTGCAATGCCAGTATCAACTGCAATATATCAGGTTTCTAGATTTGCTCCTTTATGGCCTTAAGGGGACCACCATCCTATATGCTATCCCTTGTTCACTGAATTGTATGCCACATGATTGTGACAAAATATACAATATTCTTTTTTTTTTTTTTTTTTTTTTTTTTGAGACGAAGTCTCGCTCTGTCGCCCAGGCTGGAGTGCAGTGGCCGGTTCTCAGCTCACTGCAAGCTCCGCCTCCCGGGTTCACGCCATTCTCCTGCCTCAGCCTCCCGAGTAGCTGGGACTACAGGCGCCCGCCAGGTCGCCCGGCTAGTGTTTTGTATTTTTTTAGTAGAGACGGGGTTTCACCGTGTTAGCCAGGATGGTCTCGATCTCCTGACCTCGTGATCCGCCCGTCTCGGCCTCCCAAAGTGCTGGGATTACAGGCTTGAGCCACCGTGCCCGGCCTTACAATATTCTTTACTACAAATTCCATATAGCTGATTCTCACAGAATGCTTTCAGTTTTTGCTGAACTCTTGTATTCACAGCCAACCTATGGTTCCAATTGACAAGTTTAGTTTGGACACTAATGCTGGTTATTTGCTTTTAACAAGTAAAAGTGAAACAACAGACTTACATAGGAACTGCACTTGTTTGGCAATGACCCAAGGGACTTCTTTGTTGAACTGGGTAAGTTTCTGAACATTGGAAGAATTTTCCTCCATTTGCTTTGTGCTCATCACAATGGAATGGCTGTGGACATGGTTGTGACTTTTTTTTTTTTTTGAGACGGAGTCTCGCTCTGTCACCAGGGTGGAGTGCAGTGGCGTGATCTTGGCTCACTGCACCCTCTGCCTCCTGGGTTCAAGCAATTCTCCTGCCTCAGCCTCCTGAGTAGCTAGGATTACAGGTGCCCGCCACTATGCCCGGCTAATTTTTTGGTATTTTTAGTAGAGACAGGCTTTCACCATGATGGCCAGGCTGGTCTCAAACTCGTGACCTCAGGTGATCTGCCTGCCTCAGCCTCCCAAAGTGCTGGGATTACAGGTGTGAGCCACCGTGCCCAGCCAGATGTGACATTTACTTCATGTTTACCAAGCAGTCCTTCCACTCACTTTCACGCTATCACCCTCTTAAAATTAGATAAACAACAAAACAACAAGTCAAGCCCTGACTTGTAGCATCTGTCGATTTCCATGGTGTAAATACTCTCACCTTGGGCAATGTGATTTCACCCGACTTGGAGTCATAAGAGATGCACAATTGCACACACACAAAATAATTAGTTTTTGGTATTCCTTACCTTTGTATTTTAATGTAATGGCTTGTAACATTCCTGAACGTCTAACTCTCACTGTACAGCCAGTCCCAGCCCACAAGTGCCCCTTGCGTCCTGTTCCTGGTGCCTAGGCCCTTGCCATGCCAGCCAGTAGCAGAAGGCTTTGGGAGTTGGAGAGGAGAGTGGGTAAGCATGGCCTGGAGGCCACCATGCAGCCGTGGATGTGCCCCATTGGTTGCATCCTGCCAGGCTCATCTTGGAGGTTACAGGGACCTTAACTCAGCCCAACTCACCCAAGAGGCCACTCTGCTCTTTATATAAATCATAGCCTTTTTCATTTCACTGCTAGGGAGTCCAAGTATTTTACCACCACAAATGGATGTTTTGGCAGGTGTAAAAATAGGGAAAATATAGAAATAAATGGGTGTGCAGTTTTACAGGCAATGGGAGAGAGCCCTTGTGGAGGAATAAAGGCCTGGCTCACAAGTTCACAAGCCTCGCCCATGTGACTATGCTCTGAACTGGGGCTAAAAACAACCGCAGCTCAAGAGGCGTCTGAGAGGAGACCTTCCCTGCACAGCATCGTGGGCTGCAAGATCCAGGTCGATGTGCTGACGGAAGGTTTTGATTTTGCAACTATCGAACGAGTTTAATGCTTAAAATCCATGGTTTAAGAGATTTTATTTGAAAGTTCTATTTTTAAAAGCATCCTGGTGTTTGTATTGAAACTGTCCCAAAGACGCTTTTCTTTAGAGCCATAATCCCTGGAAATGGAAAACCCACCAGAAGAACAGGAGCTTGCTCCTCTCCCTGGGCGCACGCTGGGCTGGAGAGTAGAATGAGGTCAGCTTTGCGGTGGGTCCAAGCCACACGGGGGATGGCTGCGAGTCCAAGCAACCAGCCAAGGCTCAGGGCTGCATTATGACTTTCAGGAGCCCTTCCTCCATAAAAAATATTAAAAATTCTATTTTACGATGGCATTGATATAAAGATGAATATATTAATACTGTATATTAAAATACTTATTTTGACCTAAAAGTTCATTTTTCTCTTCTGATTATGAAAGAAATGAAAACACTTCCGAGGGCTGTGAAAGCGCCGTGGGGGCTGGCGCCACGCCTGCTGAGCTTAATGGGTCTGGCCACGCGATGTGGCGGACACTCCCACACTGAGCGGCTGCAGCCTCGGGGCAGGATGGGCCAAGTAGCAAGGTCTTGGTTCAGGTGCATGGTTTGGGGTGAGTGGAGGCCATGCAGCCCAGTGGAATTGTTTAGGGCAGGAATGCCTGTCTGATTCTGCCCTCTCAAGTGTCCTCACTCACCCACAGCCCTTGCTGTGACACCCGTCAAAAAAGTGGTCACGCTGATCTCAAGTCACCAACCTGCCCTTTCTCAGCTGTGTGCTCATGCAGATGACAGAACACTCAAGCAGAAAAACCTCAGGGACAGGCAGCTGTCGCCCAGGCTGGAGTGCAGTGGCCGGATCTCAGCTCACTGCAAGCTCCGCCTCCCGGGTTCACGCCATTCTCCTGCCTCAGCCTCCTGAGTAGCTGGGACTACAGGCGCCCGCCACCTCGCCCGGCTAGTTTTGTATTTTTTAGTAGAGACGGGGTTTCACCATGTTAGCCAAGATGGTCTCGATCTCCTGACCTCGTGATCCGCCCGTCTCGGCCTCCCAAAGTGCTGGGATTACAGGCTTGAGCCACCGCACCCGGCCCTCCATGAGGCTTTTCTTTCTTCCCTGTGGCTCCAACAAAACAGCAGAGGGACTTCCCCGACAGAGCAAATTTCAAGTCTTGACCAAGCTGCCAAGCCCTGGAACACTGCAGGGCAGCTGCAGCCAACACAGGTGGCCAGTGTCAGGCACATGGTCACAGAGGGCAACTTTGCCCAGGGTTTGAAAACATTTTGGAAGACCCCAATTCTGAAGGGGTCTTAAATAGGTTCCTTGAAAGTGAAGTAGGAAAACTGGCAAATGCAATCTGTTCTCAAAGAGGCGCAGGCCACTGAAGGCTGCCTGCAAGGTGGTCCCATGTCCTTGCACCATGGGGAACCTCCCCAAAAGGTGGCTTCTATTCAAAAAGGAATGATGATACTCATTCCCCAGCTTGAAGAAGGACAAGTTAGGGGCCGGACAGGACTCCCCGGGCTAACGCTGAGCAGTGAGGCGGAGGACTGGAGACTTCAGAGGCCTTCCAGGGGTTGGGGAATAGGGGCAGGCAGGAACTGCACCCCAGGCTGGGGGCTCCTAAATGTCATGTCTGCCAAGGCCTGAAGCCTACCTGGGGGCTGACATGTTGATGCAGTTGGCAGAAAGTGCAATGGGGGCGTGGAGATCTGGCCAGCTTGCATGCCTCCTGTGACGAGGAGCTCACCATCTACCAGATGAGGGGCTGTCCTGTCATCTTTGAACCCTGTTGGAATGGAGACTCCCTCCTTACACAGAGCCAAAGTCAGTCTCCCTTTGTCTCCCACCCATGGGTTCCAGTGCCACAAAGAACAGCCTGAACCCTCCCTCCACCCCAGATCTGTTATTTCAAGACAGGGGGCCATGTCCCTGCTCCAGCTTTTTCTTGTGCCAGCAAAATATTTCTAAATTTGAGAAGTACTCCCAAAGCGCCCTCCAGAAGTCTCGCACAATCACACCCCACATCTTCAACCACTCCAAATACTATCAATTTTTAAATGTTTGGCAATCGAAAGATGTGTGCCACTGTGATAGTAACCTACACTACATAGATCACAAATCAGAGCCAGGGTCCGCCTGGAGCGCACTGTGTGCTGTGTGCTGAGGGCTGCCCTTCACGCTTTCCACCTGGTGCTGCGCATATGCTCTGATAACAAGGTGAAGCCAGCGCTCTTGGATCCAACCAAGCAGGTGGGAGAGGGAGGCCAGAGTCAGGCTACCTGCCTGAGCCAACAGCCAAGGCCAAGGGCGTGACAGTGCCTGTCCTGCTGGGAAGCGCAGGTAACTCCTCTTCCAGTCTGGATTCCCACATCTCTGCCACCTTCTCTCTTGACAGCAAAGTTAAACATTGGTTTCTCATGCTTTGTGATTATTTGATTGCCTATTTATTCTTCTCCTCTATCGTTCAATTAGACTGTTTTTCTTATTAAAAAGTCTGTCTCTAAACAGAGTTTAAAATATATTGCAAGTTTATCCCAATATGTTGTTTGTTTTTTACTTTTGCTTGGAATACAGAAAGTTTCACTTTTTAATGGAGCAAAGTGTCCATTTTTGGTTTTTTTGTTTTTTGTTTTTTTGCATTTGTGGATTCTGGAAATTGTGTCTTTTTAAGGAAGTTCTTCAGCCCAGAAAGTATTTAGCACTAGCATCCTAGGCTGGGCTGCAGGAGGGAGGGGTCCCTCTTACCCCAGGTCCCCTGGTCAGGGAGACAGAAGGGTCTGGGAGTTTCATGACTGCATGTCCACACCACAGGGTCCCCACATCAGAATCGGACACAGACACCGCCCAGTCCTCTCGGGAGTCTAGTCCTGTTGAGGGTCCCTCACTGCCTCACCTGAAGCCTCTCCCGCCTCCTCCTCCTTGGGATACCCCTCTGCCCACGGTGCAGGGGAAGCTGGCCCTAGGCACCCTCTCCCCACAGCCATCGGCCCCGCCTGTCCTCACCGGTTGGTCTGGCAGACGGTGGGCGGCCTGGGGAAGCATCTGCAGCAGCACCGCCAATTTCTTGCTGCTCAAGTCAGAAGGATTTTATGCACATTATGAAAATAAAACAAATGCTTCCCAGAACTGTCAGGGCCCATTAGCTCTAAAGAGTCACATGCCCAGCTTTGAAACCACAAATTTCTAGCAGGCGCCTCTCTCATCCCAATGCCACTACCTAGGAGGCCCAACCCCCTCCCAAGAGGCCAAGCCCCCGACCCACAGGCCTGAGCCCCCCACCCCACCAGAGGCTGAGGCCGAGACAAACTTGCCCATCCCTGAGGTTCGTCAGTCCTCAGGGGTGGGGCCTGGGCTCTGCTTTCCTCATGTGACCTCAGCTTAGACTGCTGTTTCCGTCCCTCACAGGAACATGCTAATAGCAAGCTATTCAAACGTGGCAGAGGCGTTTCTGAACATCACTGTGTCTTTATGGCACATTTCAGCCATTGGCTTCTCTGCCTAGGAGATGAGATGTGAGACCATCCACCAAGAGGGGTCATGGGCAACTGGTCCTGAAGGGTCAGAGCTGAGCAGGAGACCCGAGGCCCTGCCAGCCAACCGCTGAGACGAGGGACAGTACACGCCGCCAGCACACCACACACCAACACTCACCAGGCACCCATGAGCCACATGTGCTCCCCGTGGCTAAGATGACCCATCAGTGGACAACAACCGAGGCTCAAAGGAGACATAAAAAGGAGCACCCCAAATCACACATCCACACCTGACAGGAAGGGGGTCCTGATCCCACACTCCGTGTTCTTCCACACCACCTCAAGAAGGGGCAAAATTTACCCTGCAGAGGTGTGGTTTGGCAGGGGAGAGGAATGAAGTCCAAAAGGTGAAAGAAGGCCTGAAGCTATGCCCACCACCCACAAAACTGGGCAGGGGAGGAGGGGTCTAGCCATAACCCCCAGAAGGCCGGTGGTGGGACGGGCGGCCTGGCGGTCAGGGCCTGTGCTGTGGGCTCCGCGGGGCACTCACTGTGGTTCTTGCCTCAGCTACTTCCTGTTCAAGCTTGAACCCCACGTAGATCTGCCACTTACCGTTGATAGTAAACCCCTTTGTGCTTCAGAAACAATGCACATGACCCATGAACGAGACACAGAGGCCGGGGTGAAGGTGAGGCGCCGCTTCGGGCCAGGCTTTCCCAGTCAGTCTATGTGAAGGGCCTCTCAACCCAGTTTGGGTTAAGACCTAGGAAACACCTTCAGAAGTAGTAAGCGGAGGCTTCAGAATTTCCACTCTGGATTTTCTTTTATCTTTTTTTTTTTTTGAGACAGAGTCTCACTCTGTCACACAGGCTGGAGTGCAGGGTCATGATCTCGGCTCACTGTAACCTCCGCCTCCTGGGTTCAAGCGATTCTCCTTCCTCAGCCTCCCAAGTAGCTGGGATTACAGGCGCGTGCCAAACACACCTGGCTAATTTTTGTATTTTTACTAGAGACGGGGTTACACCATGTTGGTCAGGCTGGTCTTGAACTCCTGATCTCAGGTGATCCGCCCACCTCAGCCTCCCAAAGTGCTGGGATTACAGGCGTGCGCCACCGTGCCTGGCTAGAATTTCTTCAGATGAAAAACAGCTGGACAAACCTAAGGACAGATAGCCAGGGGCCAGAGGACGGTGGGGAGTGCAGGCCAGCCTGGGGAGCAGAGCTGAGTGGGGTGGCTGCAGGACAAGTATGCTCCAGGAGAGGGAATGCAAAGCCCCCGGGGCCTCAACAGGGGTCAGCTGCCTCCCCACGGCTGTTTCCACAAAACCTCTCAGGAAAGACTGGAGAAAGTTTGAAGTGTCCCTTGCCGTGCGTGCGCACCTGAGAAAGACCCTTCTTCCCTATGGGCCCTGTCTCCTACTCCCTTCCCAGCTCCAGCGGATGTCCCCATGCCCTAAGGCTGACAGGCTTCTCACCTGCCCCTGAATGGTGTCTTCTGTCCCATAGGGGAGAAGGTTCCAACAGGAGTCATTGCTGGAAGGCACAGAACTCCTGCTGGAATCTTCTCCCCTATGGGACAGAAAACACGGTGCAGGGGCAGGTGAGAAGCCTGTCAGCCTTAGGGCACTGGGGGAACCCTGTAGCTGGGAAGGAATAGGAGACCCCGACTCCTGGGGAGGGGCAGGAATGCAAGCTGGTTCCAGAGCTACAGCAAAGACCCAGGGACATGGTATCCACCTAAGACTGGGGTTAATCAAGCAACAGAGTATGCCCCCAACCCCCCCGCCGGCTGACAAGCACTGGGCAGCAAGAAACACTGGACTCACACATGTGCGGCAGAACTACTCAGCACGACGGAGGAACAGCCTGCCTGAGCACACAGGACTTCATCTATGAATGCAGGATATTTTCATGTTGGGTAATCAAGGATAGCACATTACTAAGCCAAAGGAGAGAAAATGCGATCACCTTAATAGACAAGAACAATTCAACATCCATTCCTGCTAGAGGTTCTCTGTAACCAGGATCAGAAGAGTCTGTTTTCAACATGAGAAAAGAGCCGTCGCCATCATTCCTGGCAGCATCGGGCCAACTGTAAAATCACAAGGACTGTCCGTATTTGTCCAGCATCGCACTGGGGGAAGGAAGCTATAGCACAGTCAAAGGCAAACTGGGAATAATATGAACTCAAAACACGAAGTGCTTCTAGAAATCCAGGAGGGAAAACCAAGAGTCCAACAGAGTAAAGGGCAAATAAGCTGCTGACCAGTCAGCTCACAGAACAGAAAAGCAAACAAGCAAATGGTCCTTAAACACATCAAGAGAGGCTACAACTCAGTCAAAATGCGAAAGCGCAAATGAAAACCACTCCGAGATCCTTTCTCGCCTGAGTAGCGGAAATCTCTACGTGTGGCCGTCTGCTGCTGGAAGGCTGCAGGGAAAAGGCACTTCCACATATTTTCTGGTGCAGGAACATGGAACCATTCCACAAACAGCATCTGGCAACACCCACCAATATGGTGACACACTGTGCTTTGACCCTGCAGTCTCACTTCTGGGTATCTCTCCACACATAAGAAATGATGGGGGAACAAAGCTATTCACGGCGGCATTGCTTTTAATGGTGGAAGATTAGAAACCATGCAACTGAGCACCAGGGAGCCAGTGGCAGAAGCCAGGCAGTCGCAGGGGGAGATCCACGCAGCCTGGAGAGAAGTGAGGACGGTGTCTAGGGTGGACACTCTGAGGTCCCCACAGACTGCATAAACCCGAAAAGCCAACGTTCAGAACAAGGTTCAGAACTATGACCTTTTGTGAAACTGTATGTTGGGGGGTTATAAAAGTAAATATTCATATCTGCTTGTACAAGAGTCTAATGCAAATGGCTGCCTACAGGGGCAAGGAGAAGCAAGGCAGACAGGGACCGCAGGAGGGGACTTCTAAGTGAGGACCCTTTCAGCTAACCGTGATTGTGGATCCATGCTACTATATTACCTTTTCCATTAAAAGCCCTTTAAATAAGAAGAAATGAATACTTTAGGAATATGAATTAGTTATGCCAACATGAATACCAGGCACAACTAAGGGTGATATTGATACATGATTGACAGTAAGGATAATTTTCTTTAAAAACTTACGCATTGCCGGGCGCGGTGGCTCAAGCCTGTAATCCCAGCACTTTGGGAGGCCGAGACGGGCGGATCACGAGGTCAGGAGATCGAGACCATCCTGGCCAAAATGGTGAAACCCCGTCTCTACTAAAAAAATACAAAAAAACCTAGCCGGGCGAGGTGGCGGGCGCCTGTAGTCCCAGCTACTCGGGAGGCTGAGGCAGGAGAATGGCGTGAACCCGGGAGGCGGAGCTTGCAGTGAGCTGAGATCCGGCCACTGCACTCCAGCCTGGGCCACAGAGCGAGACTCCGTCTCAAAAAAAAAAAAAAAAAACTTACGCATAGCACTATCCGCAGGGTATCATGCCTGGCTGCTGGAGAATATAAATCAGACCCTAGCATCTGTGTGCACAGTGGGGCAGGGCCAGCCCACCCTCCTTCCACAAGCATCTCCTAGAATCACATGGCTCTGGGTGCCCAGCTTCATCAGAAGACACCCAGAGGTTTCCATGGTGCTTTGGCCAACACCACATGCCCACCAATCTGGACACACACATTTGACTACAGTCATTGACATGGATGTGATCCTGCCCTGGCTGACCCGAACACAACCTTCTTGTAACATGTGTACTTTCACTTTCTTTTGACTCCATTTTCTTACCCGAAAGACCAATTTGCTTGGTTTAAGAAACTGATAACCGATTTGGAACTCAGCTCCATGTATGGATTTAAAAACAAGTTTTATGTATTACTATTAATATTTTAGAGTGGATTTTGCTCTGTCACCCAGCCTGGCATGCAGTGGCATGACTGTGACTCACCGCAGCCTCAACCTGCTGGGCTCAAGTGATCCTCCCACCTCAGCCTCCTGAGTAACCGGGACTACAAGTGCGGACCACCACACCCGGCTTTTTTGTTTTGATGGGGCCTCACTATGTTGCCAGGGCTGGTCACGAACTCCTGGGCTCAAGTGAGTCTCACGTCTCGGCCTCCGAAAATACTGGGATTGCAGGTATGAGCCATCACGGCTGGCCAAAAGAAGTTTTGTAGTTTTTTGTTTGTTTGTTTTAGACAGAGTCTCACTCTTTCACACAGGCTGGAGTACAGTGGCACAATCTCGGCTCACTGCAACCTCCGCCTCCCTGGTTCAAGCAATTCTTCTGCCTCAGCCTCCCAAGTAGCTAGGATTACAGGCATCCACCACCATGCCCGGCTAATTTTTTTTTTTAATTTTTAGTAGAGACAGGGTTTCACCATGTTGGCCAGGCTGGTCTTGAACTCCTGACCTCAGGTGATCTGCCCACCTTGGCCTCCCAAAGTGCTGGGATTACAGGTGTGAGCCACCATGCCCGGCCAAGTTCTATAGCTTTAAAAGCCATTTAAATTTCTCTTGCTGAATTTAAAAGAAACCAAAGTCCCTCCCAATCTCCCTTTCTGAAAATACACATAATAATCAAAAGGGGTTCTGACTAGGGGCTTTACTAATGCCCCAATGTAAAGCTTGCATAAACCATACTTATTGAAACACCTTTTAGAAAATATAAAATGTTTTATTAATAAAGTGTATCCTAGGATAGAGTTAAACTCAGAGCCCAAATGTAGCAAGTAGTTACATTTGAGAATCGTTGAGAACAGCTATTCCTTCCCCTCCGACTTAGGCTGGCTCATGCTTGACTTAGAATTTTTCTTACTTCTACTTTGCTATGTTAGTCTTTGCTGGAGAGCCCCTCAGAGGAGCCCACAGTGGTAGAGGTGCCATGAACAAGGTTATTTACTGTCTGCACTTTTGGGTGTGGAAAGAAGAGTCCAGAAGGGGGAGCCAAGTCCAGGTCTGGGTGTTTAGTGTCTTCCCTGATGGTGACATGCTGAGCCTTGATCCTGCTTGAGCGTTGGCCTCCTTCTGAAACAGGTTCCTGCAGAAGCTCAAACAGGCTGCTCATCCGGCTTGCTACTGCCTCACACTGGCTACTGATCCAAAAGCTGCTCAAAGGCCCTGGCCATCTTTTCTCCTATTCGTGTGCCATGACACTATACACATCGACCAATAGAAGATAAACCCTATGAGTCCAGGGCAGCTCAGAAGAGCAGCACCGGAATAGTTCAGGGGCACTCGCCAATACATTTACTAGAATTCCATATCACCCAAATCCTAGGTAGCACTTCGTATCACCAAATAACATCATTTTTCTTCATTGACTTCAGTTTTTAAAAGTTGATTATTAAAAGAAAGATAAGGATGAATATCAAAGTAGAAAGCTGCATTTTAGTCTTGAACTATTTCTTCCAAAGGTTTATTATGCATTTCCTTTGAATATAAATTATCATCAGCTCAACTTTTAAATTCAAATTCTGTAAGTATGACTCCAGTACTCCCTGAAAGCTTATACACCAAAGTATAGAAAAATACTTAATAATCCCATTTGTGTATTTTCGCAAAATAAGAGAAAAATTAAATTTCTCAAATAAGATCAGGATCTGGTGTCTAGGATAAGATACAGTAACAATCACGTGTAGAGACCTTCTAAAACTTCACAAATGATCTTACAAATTCCAGTAAATGCTTACCTATCTTATAAAACTTCATTTTATACTGAAAAGAGGTACGTGTCATAATATGAATGAAAAGATGTATTTCCCTGAACTTTCCTCAAGAGAAAAACAAAATGCACACATTTGAAAATAAAAAATCTAAATGCTTATGATTTTTCCATGTGTGAATTGAACTGCACAATCCATACACTTATGGAAAAAAATATGTGATTATTTTAATGATTTACATATAAAAGAAAATAAACTTTATGATACAATTTGACAGACTACTTCATAAAAAATTTTACTTACATACAATGTATGCAATTTTTTGCAATCCCCAAGTTCTATTCATATATACAAATTCATAAAAGGCAGACATCTTAACTTGAAGTGAAACAAGGTCCATTCAGGGTCATGGCTAAGTCATTTGATTCAGTAGAAAAGAGATTATAAATACACAAAGGACTACTTAACTAATGTCCCTCCACTCCCCAAAATGTATTCAGTATAATCTGATCAAACAGAATTTTATGGTGCACTATAGGAAGGAGAAAAGACCAACATTTCAGAATGGCAGATCTTAATAATCTGCTCCCGAACTTATTCAGCTCAGAAAGTCATATAACAACCTTAGTACAGAATTTATTTTGGAAATTGTATGAAGAAAAACCCAACAGTGCCATTTGTGCTAATCCTTAAAGAAACAAAACCTGGCAGGGTGCTGTGGCTCATGCCTGTAATCCCAGCACTTTGGGAGGCTGAGGCGGGCGGATCACAAGGTCAGGAGATCAAGACCATCCTGGCCAACATGGTGAAACCCCATCTCTACTAAAAATACAAAAATTAGCCGGGCGTGGTGGCGTGCGCCTGTAGTCCTGGTTACTCAGGAGGTTGAGGCAAGAGAATCACTTGAACTTGGGAGGATGAGATTGCAGTGAGCTGAGATCGTGCCACTGCACTCCAGCCTGGGTGACAGAGTAAGACTCCATCTCAAAAAAAAAAAAAGAAACAAAACCTTTTCAGGCAATCCTCACATTTTAAATGGCACTCCTTAGTTTACATAATAAACACACTATTTAAAAATAAAAGTATTAGGACCCAAACCTTAAGACCCATAAGTATGTCTTCAAACACAATGAAATGTTGTATACAATAACTTAAGACTCTGCTATGTATTTACAATAGTATATGTAAGTGAAAAACTATAAACTATGTTTTTTAAAAAACTTTTGCTTTAAAAAACAATTTCCAAAAAAATGGCTAACATCAAAAAACATCGTAAATCAGTGCAGCCTTGTAAGTCTTCCTTATGTCATTTTTCCTAAGCTACCTGTCTCTCAGGTGTGCACACCCATGCAAAGGAAAAGACATGATGCCAGTGCCTCGCAGAGCAAGATCCTCTTAAGGAGAACAAGGACTCAAGGGTAGCTGTGCTAGCCTCTGCCTGAGGAAAACCAGGGCAAAATGCTGAAGAAAGTGAGGATGTAGCCCAAGACAATTTCATATCCAATGTCTGTTAAGGCCATCCTGAAATCTCCTTTTTAAATTTATGAACTTTAAGGACTAGAAACACAAGCAAAAGATAGTAGAGATCAAGAAGAAAATTACATAGAGAAGTACATGCAATTACAAAGAGGTCAAAAAACAAAAACGAAAACAATCCAGTAGATCGGTACCTTATATGGAGACAGGCTGAGATTAGCCCTTTCAAATGGAAATTAACTAAAAATATAATTTATTCATTTTCAGGCCTCATTCTACTTATCAAGTGCCTATCAAAACATATACAGTCATCCTTCATTCTGCATTGACCTCTGAAAGTCTTTCCACTAAACCAAAATAAAGGACTACTGTTCCCTTGGTATGCCCACACCACTTACCTGCTAGAGAGTTCTGGTACAGAACTAAACAGGTTACAGCAGAAACACAAAGAACAGGCTTTCAAAAAAACTTTTCACAGAAGTGTTTGGAAGCGCTATTTATAACTAGCCAGTATTCCATCTGGAAGGAGGTAAGAAAACATGGTTTTTTTAATACACTTAACATGCTTACAGTTTTAAAGCTCTGAAAATTAGCTGGATAGTAACATTGTAAACTGTTCATTTTCTTAGCAAACTGGAACTTAAAAGAGTAATGATTTTCTATCTTCCTTTATGCTTTTAAACTGAGGTGACTTTTCATCTCTGAAACTTTTGAGTGTTCACCTTCTCGAAGTCAAATTGATACTATACACCATTTTCTGGATTTTTTCTTCATTCCTGAGGATGTTGGCCTTCACAGCGCAGATCTTGTCTTGCTGGTCTTTGATCAGCTGCTCCAGCTCCGCAAGCTCAGCCTTTAAGGGCTCCACAGCACAGTCTGTGATACTGAGGGAGAATAAAACCAGCGGCTCATCACTCTCTCATCTCATTGTGTGTTGGCTTCTTAATTAAGACATTGAAAGACAACAGAAGTAAATTATTCATTTCATCCAAAGAAAAGGATAAAATTTATTTCTTATTTTCACAACCCCTGCCACAACCAAAAGTGAAGTCAAACATGAGATTTATAAAAGCAGCAGTTAATATTTCTTCAATGATAAGTTTGAACCCCTTAAATTATATACAGAACAGCCTCTGGGACAAGGAGGTATGCTGCAAAGTCCCCATTGACTTTGGGGACCTCCCCTCTACTACCCCTACCTGTGTTCCTGCTGCAGGGCCCCCTCCCCATTACTTCCCCCTCCGCTACCTCCCACCTCTGCTCCTGCTGCAGGGCCTCCCCATTACTACCCACCTGCTACCCCCCAACCTGTTCCTGCTGCAGGACCCCTCCCCATTACTCCCCGACTCTGCTACCCCTACCTGTGCTCCTGCTGCAGCGCCCCCTCCCCATTACCCTCCTCCTACCCCTCAACCTGCTCCTGCTGCAGGGCCCCCTCCCCATTACTCCCTGACTCTGCTACTCCCCACCCCTGCTCCTGCTGCAGAGCCCCCTCCCCGTTACCCTCCTGCTCCCCCCCACCCCCGCNAGCAGTTAATATTTCTTCAATGATAAGTTTGAACCCCTTAAATTATATACAGAACAGCCTCTGGGACAAGGAGGTATGCTGCAAAGTCCCCATTGACTTTGGGGACCTCCCCTCTACTACCCCCTACCTGTGTTCCTGCTGCAGGGCCCCCTCCCCATTACCCTCCTGCTCCCCCCCACTCCTGCTCCTGCTGCAGGCCCCCCTCCCATTACCCTCCTGCTATCCCCCAACCTCTGCTCCTGCTGCAGGGCCCCCTCCCCATTACTCCCCAGACTCTGCTACCCCCTACCTGTGCTCCTGCTACAGTGCCGCCTCCCCATTACTCCCTGCCTCTGCTAACCCCACCCCTGCTCCTGCTGCAAGGCCCCCTCCCCATTACCCTCTCGCTACCCCCAACCCATGCTCCTGCTGCAGGGCACTCCCTCATTACTACCCCCCACCTCGGCTCCTGCTGCAAGGCCCCCTCCCCATTACCCTCCTGTTGCCCCCCACCTCTGCTCCTGTTGCAGGGCACCCTCCCCATTACTACCCCCCACCTCTCCTCCTGCTGCAGGGCACCCCCCCATTACTATCCCCCACCTCTGCTACGCTGCAGGGCACCCCCCATTACTACCCCCCACCTCTCCTCCTGCTGCAGGACACCCCCCCCATTACTACCCCCCTGCGACCCCCAACCTCTGCTCCTGCTGCAGGGCCTCGGCGTGCTGCCTGTTCTCGCTGTGCCACAGCTGCAGCTCATTCTGCATGGCATCCACGTCTTCCTGGATGTAGTCCATGATCTTCCCCAGGGGAAGTGCGCTCTTGCACAGGGTCTGGATGGACGTGCGGAGCTTCTCTATCTCCTTGGAAACGATGTCCTTCTCCTTCTTCCACGCCGACTCAAAGAGAGATCGCTCCTACAGACAGGGAGACATGGAAGAGGAACACGCCTCCTCAGTCCGAAGGCAGAACAGGGCTGGTGCACTCAGCACATGGCCATGGGGCTGGGAGGAAAGGTGCAGGCAGGGACAGTGCTGGCTGTGGGACACTCACTCCCGTGCAAAGGGAGAGCCATGCCACCTGACAGAGTAACCCTGAAGTGCTGCGTGCCATCAGAGGACACAGCACTGCCAGGGAGGGACCGCTCCTTCCCTGCTCAGTGGGGACGGGGGATCTGTCTTTACCTGGAAATCCATCTGAGGGCAAATCTCTATACAGGCAGATTTCAGTTCCCAACTAACAAGCAACTTTTGTAGCTATTGTTACAAGAGCTTAGTGACATGGAGGATTTTTCCCAAATGGACTGGCAGAAAGGGGGCCTGACCCTACAGCTCCTCAAATGGCCCACCTTCCATCCCAAATGACTCCAAAACCCAGCTTGCCAGGAGGAAGGGGGAAAGAAACCCAAAGGAGAGGCAGAAACTGGTGCCATGGAAAGGAAGGCATGGAGAATGTGCAGGGGGGCCAGCACCAGCAGCACCCAGCAGCATCCAGCAGGCAGACGGTCAGGTCGACTTAGACGTGACTGTGCTGGCCGCTTGGGGAGGCCACAGAGTCCGGGGCTCAGGGGCCGGATGGAAGGGTCCAGGTTGAGACAGCAGCAGGTGAAGGAGGTGAGGAGGACACAGAGACGAGAGGAGAGCTGCATTCGATTTGGGCCAGGAGTTCTTGGGTTCTTTGGCAAGCAACATTTAGAATTCTCTTCATATAAGCTTTGATCACAGACATCTCTGAATGTCAAAAATTGAAGTGAGTTAAGAATCAATAAGCTTGGGAAAATTAACATGGGTTCTCTCTCCTTCTTTCTTTTCTTTCTTCTCTCTCTCTTTCTTTCTTTACAGCCAGGGTCTCACTATGTTGCCCAGGCTGCTCTCAAACTCCTGGGCTCAAGTGATCCTCCTGCCTTTGCCTCCCAAAGTGCTGGGATTACAGGCATGAGCCAGCGTGCCCTGCAACACTGTTTCTTTAGGAAGTCCTCTCTGGGCACCCCCACCCCACTCCAGACCAGCTAAGGTGCCCTTCCTGGCCTCACCCACTTACAGAATGAGCTAGTAAATGCATTCAGTTGTAATAAATCTACTTATTTAGTTTGAACATATCATAGCTACATCATCAGTTGCATTACTTCTGCCAGTTTCAGACTGTGGGCTCAGGAGGGCAGGATCTTGGTCTGGATTCATTGTGGTTCAAATAAGTTCTGCTTAAGAATTTGTGAAATGAACTAATGAAGTGGATAAATGATTTATGTATCAATATCCTAATTCCACCACTTACTGGCTTGGACAAATACAAGACAGCTTTAGCACAATGCCTGGCACGCAGAAAGTGTTAAATAATTGGAACTTTAAATAAAACGTAAAACTCATACAACTAATAAGTGAGTTCAGCAAGGTTGTAGTACACAAGATGAACATATGAAAATCAACTATATTTCTATATACGAACAATGAACACATGGACACTGAAATTAAAAATACAATGCCATTGACAATTGTTCAATAGAAGACAATGTTTAGTTGTAAATCTAACAAAACATGTATAGGACTTGGAAACGGAAAACGAAATGCAGATGAAAGAAATCAAAGGAAATTTAAATAAATGAGAAGACACACTGTGTCTGTCCACAGATTGGAAGACTCAGCACAGTAAAGACATCAATCTTCCCCAAATCGATATGCATATTTAATACAAATCCTACCAAACTTCCAGTCAATTTTTTGTATAGACAAGATTATCCTAAAATTTATGTGGAAAGGCAAAGGAACTACAACAGCTACAACATTTTCAGAAAAACAATAAAGACAGAACTAACCAGTCTACCCAATTTCAAGGCATTTTTTTAAATGAAGTCTCACTCTTTCACCCAGGCTGGAGTGCAGCTGCGTGATCTTGGCTCACTGCAACCTCTGCCTCCCGGATTAAAGCAACTCTCCTGCCTCAGCCTTCCAAGTAGCTGGGGTCACAGGCGCACACCAGTATGCCCAGCTAATTTTTGTATTTTTAGTAGAGACGGGATTTCACCATGTTGGCCGAGCTAGTGTCGAAGTCCTGACCTCAGGTGATCCTCCCATCTCGGCCTCCCAAAGTGGTAGAATTACAGGCACGAGCCACCGCGCAGTCTTCAAGTCTTTTTAAACAATTACAGTAATCAAGACAGTGCAGCGTTGACAGAGGGACACAGATCAAATGAACAGAACAGAGAATCCAAAAGTAGATCTATACAAATATGTCCATATGCCCAAGCAATCTTTGACAAAAGTACAAAAACAATTTAGTGGCAGAGAGAGTTTTGCACCATTTGGCACTGGGGTAAGTGGACCTCCATAAGCCAAACAAACAAACAAACAAGACCTTGACCTAATCTCATAACTTAAACAAAAATTAACTCAAAATGAACTATGGATTTAAATATAATCTATGAAACTTTAAGATAAAAAAACACAAGAGGAAAAAGTCTTTGGGATCTAGGACTAGGCAAAGAGTTCGAAGACTTGACACCAAAAGCATGATTTCAAACGTTTGCTCCGCAAAAGACCCTGTGAAGAAGCTGCAAAGATAAGTCACAGAATGAGCGAAACAACTGCAAATGACACATCCAATAAAGACAGATAGCTAGAACAGGCAAAGAACTCCTAAAACACAACAGCAAGAAAGCAAATAATTCAATTAGAAAACGGGCAAAAGACACAGACGTTTCACTGAAGAGGATATAAGGATGGCCAACAAACATGAAAATATTAAATCATTTGAAATCATTAAGTACTAGGGAAATGCGAATTCAAACCACAATAAGCCATCACCACACAACAGTCAGAATGGCTGAAATAAAAAACAGTGACAACACCAAATGCTGCTTGGGGAAACTGGATCACACATTGCTGATGGGAACGTAAAAAGATATGGCCACTCTGGAAAACAGTGTGGCAGTTTCCTATAAAACTAAACATGCGGCTGGGCACGGTGGCTCACACTTGTAATCCCAGCACTTTGGGAGGCTGAGGTGGATGGATCACAAGGTCAGGAGATCGAGACCATCCTGGCTAAAACAGGAAACCCTGTCTCTACTAAAAATACAAAAAATTAGCCAGGCGTGGTGGCGGGTGCCTGTAGTCCCAGCTACTAGGGAGGCCGAGGCAGGAGAATGGTGTGAACCCGGGAGGCAGAGCTTGCCGTGAGCTGAGATGGTACCACTGCACTCCAGCCTGGGCAACAGTGCAAGACTCCATCTCAAAAAAAAAAAAAAAAAAAAAAAAAAAATCTCATCATTACTGCCATCAGAGGAATGGCAAATCAAAACCACAATAGATACCATCTCACACCAGTTAGAATGGTGATCATAAAAAGCCAGGAACAACAGGTGCTGGAGAGGATGGGAGAAATAAGAACGCTTTTACACTATTGGTGAGACTGTGAACTAGTTCAACAATTGTGGAAGACATGTGGCGACTTCTCCCAAGGATCTAGAACTAGAAACCATTTGACCCAGCCCATCCCCATACTGGTATGTACCCAAAGGATATAAATCATGCTGTATTAAAACCATGCACACTTAGTTTGTGCGGTACTATTCAAAGACTTGGAACCAAACCCAAAATGTCAATGATAGAACTGGATAAAAATTGACACATTATACCATGGAATACTATGCAGCATAAAAAACCAAGAGCTCGTTCCTTTGTAGGACAGGATGAAGCTGGAAACCATCATTCTCAGGCAAACTATGCAAGGGACAGAAAACCAAACACCGCATTGTCTCACTCATAGTGGGAACTTGAACGATGAACGATGAGAACACCTGGACACAGGGCGGAGAACATCACACACGGGGCCTGTTGTGGGGTAGGGGAAGTGGGGAGGGATAGCATTAGGAGATATACCTAATGTAAATGATGAGTTAATGGGTGCAGCACACCAACATGGCACATGTATACATATGTAACAAACCTGCATGTTGTGCACATGTACCCTAGAACTGAAAGTACAATAATAATAAAAAAATACTAAACATGCAACTACAGCATCTCCCAGCAACTGTACTCCTGGGCACTTATCCAAACAAATGAAAATTCATGTTCATAGAAAAACCTGTATACAAATATATACAGAAAGGTAGCCACAAACTGGAAATAACTCCCGTGTCCTTCAACAGGTAACTGGTTAACTAAACTGTGGTGCATCCATACCAGGGAAGACTATCTACCAATAAAAAGGAACAGACTGGCCAGGCACAGTGGCTCATGCTTGTAACCCCAGCACTTTGGGAGGCTGAGGCAGGCAGATCACCTGAGGTCAGGAGTTCGAGACCAGCCTGACCAGCGTGGAGAAACCCCATCTCTACTAAAAATACAAAATTAGCCGGGCATGGTGGCGCATGCCTGTAATCCCAGCTATTTGGGAGGCTGAGGCAGGAGAATCCCTTGAACCCGGGGTGGGGGGGCGGAGCGCTTGCAGTGAGCTGAGATCATGCCATTGTACTCCAGCCTGGGCAACAAGAGCAAAACTCCGTCTCAAAAAAAAAAAAAAAAAAAAAAAAAGGAACAGACTGCTAATGCATGGGACAACCTGGATGGCCCTCAGAGGATGATGAATGAGAAAAGTGAATCCCAAGAGGTTACATGCTGTAGGATTCCTTTTACACAAGATTCTTGAAAGACAAAATTATAGAAATGGAGAGCTGAGGGTGGTAGCCGGGGGTGAAGGAAGAGTTCGAGGAGGTGGGGAAAGAGGGCATGGCTATAAAAAGGCAGTAAGAGGGATCTTTGAGGTGATAAAAATGTTCTGGATCCTGTTTCATTGTCAATATCCTGGTTGACAATGTACTATAGTTCTGCAAGATGTTATCACTGGGGGAAAATGGGCAAAAGGCATACAGTATATCTCTATTATTTCTTTTTCTACTATTTTTTCTTTACAGGGTTTCATTGTGTTGCTCAGGCTGAACGCAAACTCCTGGGCTCAAGCGATTCTCCTGCCTCAGCCTCCCAAAGTAGCTGGGGCTACAGGCATGTGCCACCACACCTGGACGTCTATTATTTCTAATAATTGCATATAAATCTATGGTTATATCAAAAGGTTTAATTTTTTAAAAGGCTATATAAAAATGCCTTTAAATTAAGATGCTACAAGACTGAAATGAATTCAATAAAATAATAAACTACTTCCCAAGAGAAAAATGTATTTCTTTATTATACACAAATAAGCAAATGTCTCATTGACTTAGTTAACAATTTAAACTTCTATTAAAACCCACTCATAATGACTATTAAGTAATTCCTGTGCCTTTGGCATCGTGTTAACGCTAATATAAAAATGTTTAGGGCACAGAACTTCGGGTAGGAGACTAATACAAACAAACATCTTACAGAACCGGGGAGCTACAATGCAGAAAAAGACACTAAGAGGCAACCTGGCCACACTCCTCATATTTCTATCGCACAGGGTCAGGCAGAGCTTGGAACACTCATCTTAAAGCTTCTAATTTTATTTTTAAGAGATTAAGACTTTAAAATAAATACACTTGGACTGGAATTGTGATAGTCAGGACAAACTTTTACTATTATCATAAAGGCACTGGAATACATTGCTGCAAAACACCAAAATTCTGGCAATTTTCAAGCTTTCATTTAACACAGCAGGGGCAAGGTGAATGCATCAAGCAGTGATTATTTGCTTTAAAAAGCACACCTCTCTGATGACAGACCTCGAGTTTTATGTTGCTCATGTAGATATATCAACAATTTTCCAGATAAAAGCAACCTTATTTTTAAAGACTTTTAATCCAGTAGTAGTTTGAGGATCTACTACCCCCACACAGGAATTAGTCATACACAATATGCTTAATTTTTAGAAACAGAAAGAAAAAAATATTGAAAATCTGTCATGGCTGGGCGTGTTGGCTCATGACAGTAATCCCAGCACTTTGGGAGGCTGAGGTGGGCAGATCACTTGAGGCCAGAAATTTGAGACCAGCCTGGCCAACATGGTGAAACCCTGCCTCTACAAAAAATGCAAAAATTACCCAGGCATGGTGGCGCATACCTGTAGTCCCAGCTACTCAGGACGCTAAGCAGGGAGGATTGCCTGAGCCCAGGAGGAGGAGGTTGCAGTAAGCCAAGACTGTGCCACTGTATTCCAGCCTGGGCAACAAAGTGAAACCCTTTTTTCTCAAAAAAGAAAAGAAAAAAAAGAAAATCTGTCATTACACAAAATATGACCTAAAACCACCTAGACCATAGGAGGACTCAGGGGCAACAGGACCCGCAGTCAGTGCCTTGTGGTTCCAGGGCCTAGTGCCAACCCAGCCTCACCACCTCCTAACTTTATGACCTTGGAATGACCTCTCTGTACCTCAGCTTCCTCACAATAAAATGGAAATAATAATATTTATCCTTCAGGTAAGATTAAATGGGATAATATAAAGTAAGCAGTTCAGTGCCTCACACATAGTAAACCCTCAAATAGATGTTAACCATTATCGTAAATTTATTCCGCAGAAAGAAGCAAGTTACAAGTCCCCCCAGGACGAAGCATGGGTGCTTTTTCCTGTGCACTGATACAGTTATTTTAGCTCCTGTCAATTTGTTGGTTACGAAAGATTCTTAGCCAGGCATGTTTGGAATACTTTAGTGCACAATGGAAAAAGTATTTATAGATATTATCAGCACCACCTAACAAGCTGTCATGTCCAGGCCAGGCAAGTTCTTTCATTAAAACGTAATTTACCTTCCTCATCGACACACTTCCTTCTCCATCTCCATTTTAAGGATATAGATAACCCACAGCTATGAAATTCATCTCAAAGCTCTTTTCTCTGCTGAAAGACTGATGATCTTGAGCGCAAAGAAGTCTGCCGTGAACACTGCAGAACCACCCACAGCACCTTTTTGTGGCACCCTTGCCGTGGATCCAGTGTCTAAAGGTAGTTTCTCCAGGTTAGGCAAACAGAGAGGTGGCAGCCCATGTGTGTTTCAAGGGGACACGAAGTCACCCCTCTTGTCCCCTCCTGCCTCCTACCTGGCTGGCCTCCCTTTTCTTGCAGGCTGGAGACTGTTTTCTCAGCTGCCTTCTGGCAGGAAGGCCTCTGGCAAAGGCATCTCAGCCTTGGGCCACTTCAGGTGCTCACATAGGCACACACTTTTCAGAAAATGCTTCCAAGATTTCTCAGGGGAACGTTACTTCTGGGACTTTCTATTTTATTTACATTTTACCACACACACACTTGTACCCAGAAACACGGGCATTTGCACTTCTGGTGATTTTTAAATTTATAGTTATTGATTATAAGTCATATAAATACAAATTATTGACCTTAGCGATTTATTTGAATTTCAACTGCAATCCTCCAATTATTATTATTATTATTATTATTACTATTATTATTTGAGACGGAGTCTCACTCTGTCACACAGGCTGGAGTGTAGTGGCACAATCTCAGCTCATTATAACCTCCACCTCCCAGGTTCAAGAGATTCTTCTGCCTCAGCCTCCCAAGTAGCTGAGATTACAGGTGTGCGCCACCACATCCAGCTAATTTCTGTATTTTTAGTAGAGATGGGGTTTCACCATGTTGGTCAGGCTGGTCTCAAACTCCTGACCTCAAGTGATCCACCCACCTTGGCCTCCCAGAGTGCTGGGATTCCAGGCGTGAGTCATCACGCCCGGCCAAAAGTATTATTTTTAAAATATCTTAAAATTTGTAAAAAATGAGATGGAAATAATAGACACTGAATACTCCAAAATGGGGGAGGGTTGGGAGGGAGAGGGCTGAAAAATTACCCACTGGGTGCAGTATTCACCACTGCGTGATGGGTACACCACAAGCCAAATCCCTACCCATTAACAAGCATGCCCATGGACCCCCAAATCTAAAATAAAATGTAAAAAAAAAAGGATGTCTTAAAAGTGTGGTCTTTAGACGCTGCCAGAAGTCCCTCTCGGAAGCAGGATCCAGGGCACATGGGGGTGGAGGCCTCCAACCCCTGCCCTGCCCCGCTGCTGGATGTGACTGGTCAGCCACACTCCTGAGCAGAGCTCTACCTGACATTAAGCAAACCCAATAAACAAAAGCCTGATTAATTGTAGGGTGGTGGGTGGGCAATAAATCAAAAGAGTATGTATTTGCTTCAAATAACATAATCTCTCATGACCTCAGGAATTGATTTATATGCAACCTGTCAAAAGTTTGTTTTCTAGCCTGGGCGCAGTGGCTCACGCTGTAATGCCAGCACTTTGGGAGGCCAAGGCGGGCAGATGGCTTGAGCCCAGGAGTTTGAAACCAGCCTGGGCAACATGGTGAAACTCCGTCTCTACAAAAAATGAGCCAGGCATAGTGGTGCATGTTCATGGTCCCAGCTACCTAGGAGGCTAAGGTGGGAAGATTGCTTGAGCCCGGGACGCCAAGGTTACAGTGAGCCAAGAGCCCTTGAGCCCAGGAGGTCGAGGATGTAGTGAGCTGAGATCATGCCACTGCACTTCAGCCTGGGCAACAGAGCAGGACTCTGTCTCAAAAAAAAAAAAAAAAAAAAAAAGGCTGTGTTCTTCATAAATGGAGGAATACCTGCATTCAATTTACAAAAGAAAAGCAGAGAATGACAGAATAATTATTCTAAGTGTCCTGTTCTTCCAGAAATATTCCATCACCAAACTTCTTCATAAACCATATGTTCATCTCGAATGCAGGTCAAGTTGGATCCCTTGAACACACAAGCAAAACAACCTGCAAACACATTTTTTTTTTTTTTTTTTTCAGATGGAGTCTCCCTCTATCCCTCAGGCTGGAGTGCCAAGGGTGGAGTGGAGTGGTGCAATCTCAGCTCACTGCAACCTCCACCTCCCCAGTTCAAGTGATTCTCCTGCCTCAGCCTCTCGAGTAGCTGGCATAACAGGCATGTGTCATCACGCCAGCCTAATTTTGTATTTTTTGTAGAGACGTGGTTTCACCATGTTGGCCAGGCTAGTCTTGAACTCCTGACCTCAAGTGATCCACCCACCTCAGCCCCCGCAAAGTGCTGGGATTACAAGCATGAGCCACCGGACCCGACCAATTTTTTGAGACAGAGTCTTGTTCTGTCACCCAGGCTGGAGTGCAGTGGTACAATCACAGCTCACTGCAGCCTTGAACTTCTAAGCTTAATAATCCTTCCATCTCAGCCTCCCAAGTAGCTGGGATACAGGTGTGCACCACCATGCCTGGCTAATTTTTTTTAATTTTTTACTTTTGCAGAGACAAGGTTTTGCTATGTTGCCCAGGCTGGTCTTGAACTCCCGGCCTCAAGTGATCCTCCTCTTTAGATCTCAAAGCATTGGGATTACAGGCATGAGCCATCATGCCCAGCCTCAAAATTATGTTTAAGAATCAACCATGTTACATGTATTTTGTTCATTTGTGTTTCTGAATAGTGTTTTATTATATGAATGAAATACCACTATTCATCCATTTTGCCGCTGATGGACAACATTTGGGTTATTATTTATTTATTTATTTCGTCTAGGGCTATTACAAAAAAATACAACTCTGAATAATCTTATATATGTCCCAATAGAGATGAGCACACAACTGTCTCTGGTATGCAACAAGAAGCGGCATTACTGGGTCAAAGGGAGTGTGTGTTCTCAACTTTATGATATAATGCCAAACCATTTTCATATGGTTTTAGAAATTTACATCAACTATTTTTCATTAATCAATATCTTATTTCTAGGCATATAAAGGAAGCTTTAGCTCTACTCCTATGCCATTTCTACGATCTGACAACTGAAGGTAATAACTACTGAACTATTACCTGGCAGCAGCTAGAAGACTGCTACTCCACGTCAGGAACAGCCTGTTAAAAGGAGCCTTCCAAATGACAGACAGTTGCTCATTAGATGAACTGCTTACAACTACTTACACATGGGTGGCAAGCTTTTAGCATGGATGTATGAGCAGCTGGACAGCATGAGGGCTAACTGGCCAGACTAGGCCCAACAGATCTGGGGTACCTCCTACCTCTAGGACTTACTGTCTATATCATCTTGGACAAGGTAACTTTTGTGCCTCATTTTTCTAACCTAGGAAATGGGTATAATGCCTATGTCATCTGTAGATGACCGTATTAAATACAATATGCAATTCCTTAGTCATGGTAAGTGCTCTATAAATGTTAGCTGTTAGAATCATTACATTGTCTACAATGAATAATGATTAATGGTAAATGTCTATAGGAGAAAAAATGTATACAGAGCAAAATATCATTAAATATTAGCTACTTTTACAGATAAACATGAATGTCCTTGGAAGATGAATGAGAAACCCTCTTAGAATTATGTGTTAAGCCAGGGTGAGTGAGCCTGGCATGAGCCCCAATGGGTCACTGTGGTCAAGCCAAAAGATCAGAGCACAAAACAGAGAAATCTTCAGACTGGCCTTTCTGACGGACCTTAAAATGGTCTGAAAGTTGATTTTATGAGTTGGGTTATTCTTGTAATACCCAACTAAACCAGAGATAGGGTTGAGGGGAAAAAGCACTCAGGGCACCTGCTTCAAGAGTTAAATTTTGGCTGGGCTCAGTGGCTCATGCCTGTAATCCCAGCACTTTAGGAGGCCAAGGTGGGCAGATCACCTGAGGTCAGGAGTTCGAGACCAGCCTGGCCAACATGGTGAAACCCCATCTCTACTAAAATACAAAATTAGCCAGGCGTGGTGACACACACCTGTAGTCCCAGCTACTTGGGAGGCTGAGGCAGGAGAATCTCTTGAACCTGGGAGGTGGAGGTTGCAGTGAGCCAAGATCGCACCACTGCACACTAGCCTGGGTGACAGAGTGAGACTCTGTCTCACAAAAAAAAAAAAAAAAAAAAATTAAAAAGAGTTAAAATTTTCAGAAGCCCAGCTGCTGAAACAGCTGCTGTAACCCTAAAACAAGTTTTACCTAGGAGCCACTGAAACAACCCTCTTGACGCTAAGACCAGTTTTACCCACCACTGTCACGCACCAATCCCAGCTTGCCAGCTCCCCAAAGCTTCTCTAGTGCCAATGAGCTTTCTTCCAAGACAATATGAAACCTTTCTCTTTCTGGTAAAACTCCCAACCTACTCTGTTCTTCAGACATACTGAAGACCACCTGGTCTGTGTGTATACCCCAAATTGCAATTCTTGCTTCCTGAATAAAACGTTTTAAATTTCAAGATTTGTCAGTATATTTTATTTGACTTCGACAATGGAAATATTTATTAAAATCACCTGTTCACTGACGGGTGGCAGACTATCCCACCCAAAAATATGCTACTTTGGCAGGAGGATTATTTTGAGCTAACGGCACTTAAAAAACAATGGTGCAAGAAGGTCAGTCTGACTTCCCCCTTTCTTCTTAAAAGCAGGCGATGAAACTCCCATGTAGCAGATGCTCTCCTTGCACCAAAAGGAAAAACATTCTCACCACCAGAGGTGGGTTCGAGGCCAAAAGAATTCTGTACAAACAGACCTAGCAGTCCATGGAAAAACTGGCTTTCACGAAACCAGTCCCCGGTAGCAAAAAGGTTGGGGACCACTGTTGTAGAATATCTGAACAGGGTTATGGTACTCACCCTTGTTTCTGACTGTAGTGGAAGTATCTCCAGCCACTCACGATTACATACGATGTTGACTGTTTGACACAGGTGTTTTCTCTCATGAAAAGAAGCATTTTCTATTCCCAGTTCACTACAGGTTTTTAGTCATAATGGACATTGGATTTTACATGAGTCATTTATTTTTAAGAGAAAGTACACTGACTAGTGATTTTATCTGGTTCAGGAATAATTTCTTGGTTAAATGTAAGGTAAGTAGTCCACACTTAAAAGATGCTACAGGCCAGGCGCAGTGGCTCACGCCTGTAATCTCAGCACTTTGGGAGGCCGAGGCAGGCAGATCACGAGGTCAGGAGCTCGAGACCATCCTGGCTAACACAGTGAAACCCCATCTCTACTAAAAATACAAAAAATTAGCCGGGCATGGTGACAGGCACCTGTAGTCCCAGCTACTTGGGAGGCTGAGGCAGGAGAATGGCGTGACCCGGGAGGCGGAGCTTGCAGCGAGCTGAGATCGAGCCACTGCACTCCAGCCTGGGCGACAGAGCGAAACTCCATCTCAAAAAAAAAAAAAGGCTACAACAACTGACTTGAATTTCTCAAACTGAAATGACTGACTCTTCCCTGGACATGGCTACACGAAGAAGGAAAAAATACTGAAGAAACTACTAAAGGGACTAGACACAAATATATTTATCTAATAGGAAACAGAGTTTCAATCCTAGAATATATTCTATGTCACTTTTGATTATATAATAAAATACATGCTTTAGGAAAAAATTACTAGTAATTCTTAACTTTAACTTTTGTTCAAATTTCTTCATCTTTGCTGAAATGAAATCTCTAAAGTCCATTCTAGCCATAAAGTTTTAGGATTCTGTAATCCTTTTTAAAGGATATCAGGCCAGGCACCGTGGCTCACGCCTGTAATCCCAGCACTTTGGGAGGCTAAGGCGGGCAGATCATAAGGTCAGGAGTTCTAGATCAGCCTGGCCAACAAGGTAAAGTGTTTTTTTTTTTTTTAAATAAAATTTAAAAAATTAGCCGGGTAGGGTGGCATGCGTCTGTAATCCCAGCTACTGCAGAGGCTGAGGCAGGAGAATTGCTTAAACCCAGGAGGCGGAGGTTGCAGTAAGCCAAGATCATGCCACTGCACCCCAGCCTGGGAAACAGAGCAAGAATACATATATAGACCTATATATGTACACATATATAGACCTATATATGTACACATATATAGACCTATATATGTACACATATATAGACCTATATATCTGTGTGTACATATATACACACACACACACATACATGTATCAGGTTGATTCTGGACAGATTAGAAAAGGGGAAACCAGACTAGCAAACAAGTGTAAAACAGAACGAAAGATCAGAGGCAACTGTTGTCAGCAGTAGGTGGAGGCAGCATACAAGTGAGAGCCCTGAAACAAGGGACACTCGGGAGGCCAGCCCACCAGTGCCCCAGCTCTTGTGTGGGGATGACAGCCTGATCAGGGCACAGAGCTGAGTCTACATGGAGCATGAGGGTGCCACTGAGCCAAGGAGGATGCATCCAGATAGGAGGCCCTGCAAGACCATAGCTGAATCAGAGAACAAGCCAGTGGACAAAATGTAGTAGAAAACTCACAAATAGTCAACGCCAAAGATGGCAGGAAATGAGCAAAAGAGGAACAAAAACCATAAGGGGAGAGAAACAAAGAGCAAGATGACAGACTGAAGCCTCCACCTGTATCAACAACTGCACTAACTGTAATGAGCTAAATTAGAACACCGCGCAGAGAATAACAACCGGAACTCACAAAAAGAGAGATGCAACTAGCACAAACAAAAAGTTATGCACCTTAATTTGCAGCATGAAAAGTAATAAAACGGCTTTAGCTCCTAGCAAGGAATCTAAAAACAAGATGTCCAGCGTTTGCTAGAATATGAGGAAATGAACACGTTCAGGTATGGGACAGAAAGATGTTGACAATCTAGACGACCCAAGATTCTACTTCTGAGATTTACCCTTAGGAGATATTAGAGAGGTGCCCAAAAATACGTAGGCAAGATTTTTCATCTCAGCATTTCTAATTATAGCAAAAGCCTGTACCCACACCAGCAGCGAAGTCAGCAGGGACCTAGGGAAATGCCACGGTGTATCCGTGCAGTGGGACAGTGAGCATTCACCTGTTGGATGGTGACTGACAGACTCAATGCAGATTGTTCATTCACAGGTAGTTTCCAAAGGCCTATGCTGGACAGCACCATTATGTGCAGCCACACACTCACAGGCACCTACTGAGCACCACTGCCCTTGGGACTCTCACAACCTAGTCAGAAGAGAGAACAGCAAGTTTGATTCAAGTTGCCAACGAGACACCAAGGAGATGGGGGAATGGAAGAGAAGCCCCACACAGCCTGGGTGGTAGGAGACTGCCTGGAGGGCAGGTGGGTCTATAGTGGGTGAGTATTCCAGAGAAAGGGCAGAGCTGGCTGCAGACTTTGTCAGAGGTGAAAACCACCAGGAGGTTCCAGAAGCCAAGAGGCTGGAGGCAGTGTGCAGAGACAGGCAGGGAGGAGGCTGGAGCCTGAGAGTGGTGAGGATTTCAGACTTGATCCCATGAGCAATAAAAAGTCAGCAAAGGGATTTCAGCAGCACAGAAACCTAATGAGATCAGAGTTGTAATAAAAACACTTGCTTCCAACTTGGGGGAGAGAGAGAGGAGGCAAGGAGGCTCTTGTGACCAACTGTCCAGGGAACCGAGGGAGGCAGGAGAAGGAGGCAGCAGGACTGGAGAGAAGCATGCAGGCTTCTTGCTTTATGAGATGTAGAGGGGCAGGGAAAGAGGGCTGGGACTCTCTTGAGCAACTTGGGGGACAGTGATGCCCTATGCTGAGCCAGCAAAGGAGGTCTCTCTGGGAGGAAGCTGGTGACACTGGACTGTAAGCTGCTGAGCCTCAGACATCTATGCGGTGCCAAGGGAAGATGTGCAGCTCCCAGGAAAAGGCCTGCCTGGAGGCAGACATGCACATGTCCTCCACCCCCACTCATCCTCCCCGACCTGCTGATCTGAACACACCATTTCACCACCTCCAGATGCAAATGACAACTTGAGCAGGTATATAAAGTTCCCGTGTTGCAATGTTTCCTTTACAACCATGGATTTTTTCTGGATTCTTTCAACACTTAATGTTGCAAAAGTTTGTGGTCAATCTGATTTTTGTCCTTTTATCAGCTTTTTTGGCTGGGTCCTTTGTAGCACTCTTTCTTATCCTTGACAGCCAACGATTCCACCAGGATGCGTCTCAGTATCATAATGGTACTTTTTAGCTGACACTCAGGGAGTGCCTTCCTGTCTGCACACTTAGGTCTTCCGTGCAGGAGAACCGCCATGGCATCTGTTTCGCCTGTTCTCGTATCCTCCTTATGAATGCCATCCGTCACACCCAGGCGCTCTGTCCCCTTTCTGTCATCTCCTCTCTCACATGTCCCCATGGCTTTGGTGCTTCCTCCTTCATATCTTGGGAAGGCTTCTCAAGTTTGCCCCAAACATCACTGGTTGCTTATTCTGTTGTGTCGATTCTGCTTCTTTATGGCTTCAGGTAAATACTTTGTTCCTATGATCACATCCGTGTGCCTGCGTGACAATCCCTCCTTGACTCAGCGTGCTCCTCTTGCCCATGTGTGGCTTCCTACCTGCCAGCCCCTTTCCTTCTCAGCCTGTCTTCATGTCATTTTTTTGTTTTTTGCTTAATCATTGGCATTTTTTAAATTTGTAGAGCGTGACGCACATATTTACAGAAGTATAATACCCCATGCCCACAAGGAGCTTTCCTCAAAGGTCCCCGTCAGTCCTGCTTATAGACGGCAGGAGGGGCACCCACACATGGGGTGCTTCATGAACCCTCTCTCTGCTCACAACCTGGAACAGTTGTGCAAATGAACGCTTATACCCATATTTGAGGATCCCATCAGGGACAAGTGCAGGGCGGTGGCTCATTAGGGTGGTGTCTACGAGGGAACTTCCGTCCATCTCTCTTCAGTGACTGGAGGAGCCCCTGGCCAGCATCCTTCCACACAGTGCTGCTCGCAGGCACAGGAATGGCCCCCACCTTCCCGGCTTCCAGCGTGGTACCAAGCCTGCCTGAACCTGGGAGCTCCTCAGGGCCCACTTTCAAATGCCACTGAGCGACAGCAGGGAAAAAGAATGAAAGAGCACCCCACCCCTACCCATGCCTATGGCCTTCCAAGGGTGTCAGTGGGGTTCAGGGGGCCCTACAGGCCTTCTCCATCCAGCCCCATCTGCAAGTCCCAAAGAAACTTTTTAAAGTTTCTGGAATGTGGGTGCAACCCTCGCTGGTTTTGCCCCATTTTTATGTCCCATTCATTTCACTGGGATTCTGAGAGGGGGAAGATAAACTTGGGTTCAAGCTACCCTAGCTGACCCAAGAGTTCCATGGAAACAGAATTCTGAAAAAACAAACAAACAAACAAACAAACAAAAAAACTCCAAGCATCCTACCCAAGTCCCGTCATTGTGGCAAGAAAAATAGTTGCTATCCTGTAAACAGCACAGATGAAGCCCTTGGACAGTATCCTCAGGAAACCAAAACAAATGAGCCAGACTCAACAGAGATCTGGAAAAACTGGTTTCAAGCACTCAAAAGAACTTCAGTCTCTATGGAAGACATTCCCAGGAAGGATCCTTGCTCTCCTTGTTTTGTGGCTACAGCACTCACATTTAAACCTCGACTCACGCACCTTCATGGAAATGAAGGTTATTGACATGCTTTTACCTCATTTTCTTGCATTCTTCTAATCTCTTTACAACAGTGTTTCTGTTATTTTGATTTTTCAGGAGTTCAAAGACTAAAAGGAGTGATGCAGGCATTTCCTTTAAAATATTGTTGGGATCATCTCACCTTGGGGCTGGGGGTGAATCATGGGTAACTGAGGCTGCTCAGGGTGAGGCTGGGCTCAGGAAGAACAGGATCTGCTTCTTCCACAACAGCCTGGAAACAAGCCCCCAAGTCCATCCACATGCTCGAGAAAAAGATGCTGTGAGTGGCCAGGCCAGGCCACTGGGCCAGGCAGCAGTGCGTGTTTCCTATTGGTTAGGGGGATGCTGCAAGATTTGCTTCAATTGCAGAGCTTCCTGTTCAAATTAGCCAAATCCAAGAAGACACTCCCACCATTCCCTTCTTGTGCATGAAGACACCATATTTTCTGGATCAGCCGTTGTGCATAGGAACCAAAGGGCCCACCCAGGTAAGCAGCTTCTCCACCTGGTTCCTGCAGGGCTCGGAGAGGCCCTCTGAGAAGCTGGAAGGCACCATAGGGATCCAGCTGCACACAAAGTAACCTGGGGAGCAATTTTACCCAGTGCCAGCACCTGCCCAGAGACAGACTCTAATTGAGAGGGGAGGGGCCTGGGCACCAGCATTTCAGAAACACTCTCTAGATGGTTCTAATACGTATACGTCTCTGAGCAGATGAACCTCTAAGCAAATTTCAAAGGACATAAGGTTGTAAAGTTCACTTTCTCTACATTTTAGAATCCTTTTCCATGTCATAGGCAACAGCAGCAAAAGAATCTAAGTTCAAAAATAGACTTTAAAATTGTCTTTCACCATCAATGCTGGAAATGGCCAGTGAGGGGATTATTCAATTACTTTGTTTTTTATTTCCATCTCTGTACTAACTAATTGGATTTGCTATTTTAAATGTCTTACTAAAATATTAATCATTTTCTACTGAGCCTATTGCTACAGTATTTCTTATCATTCTGGCTCCAGTGTTATTATTATATATTTTGCCTTCTAAATTATTAACATATTTAATCACTCCAAAAATACCAACTATAAAAGGCAGTTACTGGGCAACATGAGACCCACTGAACTGAATGGCTGGCATGTGAGTTGGGAAGGAAACCATCGTCGAAACCTGCAGCAGGAAGTGGCCACGAAGTCAGAGGTCCTCAGCAGAAAACAAGTGTCACAGAATTAATTATGAATAGAAGAAGTGAGTCTAAGGACTGGATGAGCAAAGGAAAATTCACATACAGGAAGCTCAGGTTCCAAATACCCAAGCAATGGCACCACGCTGCCACCTTCACTCGAGCAGGTGTCTGTGGCTGCCAAGGCAGACAGAATGAGGAGTTCTGCTGAAGCTGGCACTCCTCACTCTTCCCTCCACCAGCATCCTGACAGCCAGTCGCACAGTCTCAGTCAGTCGCACGGTCTCAGTCAGTGACCAATGCCGTGAGGATAGCAGAGCAGGGGTCAGAGATGGTGAGTGTGCAGCTGAGGCCCCACGCAGCTGGGTGGACAGGAAAGGCCTCTCTGAAGAGGAGACTCACAGGCAGGGACTTGAATGTGGTGGGGGCTGCTGGGCCCGAGAGACCGGCAACCTCCAGGTAACTCTGGACTGCCAGAAAACAGGCCCCCAGTGATGCACGGACGACCAAAGAATAAGTGAACAGGAAACAAGGAGAACAAGTCTGGGGTTCCGCTGAGCACCTGCCACAGGGCAGCTGCATCAGCATCGATGCCAGGCTGCCTGAGGTGGGGACCGAAGGCTGAGTCACACGGAGAGCACCAAAGAAGGACCAGACCCTCCAGGGCCTTTCTACTCCTGACCTACCTCCCCCGAAGGCAAGAGCAGAAGCAAGCTGGTACTAGTCAGCAATGACCAACTACAAAATTGCTTGAGTGCCTCACGGTACTGGGTTTGCAAGTGTCTGGTGAGTAAGGAGCTTCCGACCCAGCAGCCTGGGGTCTGTGGAGGTCCCAGCTTCAGACCAGACTGGGGAGAAAGTGCCCATCCTCAAGGTTTCCTTAACCCAGATCACCCATCAGACTTAAATCGTTCTAGGGCCCGGGAAAAAACACAGGGTCCCAAATTAATTTTATAAAATGGACATAACCTTGATTCTAAAACCTAAACACACACACACACACACACACACACGCTCGCTCTCTCTCTCTCTAACTCCAGGCCAATTCCACTTTAATATACAGATGAAGTTCTATTTTTTAATGTCAGCAAATTAGATATAGTTTTATATTGGGTAAATAATAGATGATGGCCAGGCAAAGGTTACTTGAGGAGTGTAAGAACTGTTCAACATTAGGAATTCTATTAATATAGGAACATCTCAACAGCTGCCGAAAAGACAGTGGTTAACCTTGTCATTCGTTTCTGACTGAATGCCGAGAACAGTGCTAGTGCCAGATGGCTGGTGGATGAATGAATGCTAACTTCTAAAACACAGTAATTTATAGTCATAAAACAAGTTTCTATTAGATTCTTAAAAGGCTAAATAAAAACTAGCAACTTAGGTGTCCAACTTAATAAATTTCAAAAGAAAAACAGTAGAGAAGAAAATTAAATAAAACTGGAGATATCAATGAAAAGAAAAACAAAGATTAAAAAAAGAACAACAAAGCCAAACGCCAGTGGTTTAGACAGACAAACTTCTGGAAAATTTTTTTTTTTAAATGCGTAAGTAATATTGGTTAAAAAAAAAACACTAAACTATATCCAGAGCAAATATTAATGAGTTCTAGCAAGAGCTTTTTTCCAATAAGCTTGAAAATTTTCAAAAAACTGATAGTCAAAATGGACTCAAAACACATTTTAAAATCCTGAATACTCTCATAATTAATACAAAAATGAAAACAATGGTTTATGTATTTCCCACAAAGAAACACCAAGCTCAGGTGGTTTTACATGTGAAACTGTCAAACTGTCAAGAAATATATTCCAATCACATACAATCTCTTCCAGAACAGATAAAAGCAGAAAACATTCTCAATTCATTATTGACCTTGGTACTAAAAAAATATAAGGATCATACAAGAAAAACAAAATTATGGGTCCATTTCATTCATGAATATAAATGGAAAAATACTAGTTAGCAACAGTGGATTAAAAATAATAATCATATGCCATAACAATACTGAATTTATCCCAGGAATGGAAGGACTGCTTCATATTAGAAAAGCTACAAATGTTGTACAGTGAATTAAGGAATATGATAGAATCATCTCAATCGACCCAGAAAAAGCATTGAGTAAAATTTAACACTCATTAATAACCAAGCCCCACAGTGGAGGGAAAATCCACAAAAACTTAGCCAGGCACAGTGGTACTCGCCTGCAGTCCCAGCTACTTGGGAGGTAGAAGGATCACCTGAGCCTAGGAAGGCAAGGCAGCAGTGAGCCGTGATTGCACCACTGGACTCTAGCCTGGGTGACAGGGAGACCCTGTCTCAAAAAAAAAATCAGGAAGGAAGGAAACAAGGTTACCCACAATGACCATTACCATTCCTGTTCTAGCAGAGAGACTAGCCACAGAAATGCAACAGTAAGAGGGAATAAATGCCTAAGACTGGAAAGAAGGAAACGAAGCCATCAGGACTTTCAGATGACACAGACAATGGTGTAGAGCTCGGGCTAAAGGCATGGACTCTGGGTGCGACTGCCTGGGCTAGAATCCCGCCTCTGCCACTCACCACTCATATGGCCCGACACGTTCCTTAACCTCCGGATGTTCGTTTCCAAACGGGTAACAACAGTGCCCTAATCTCACTATGACCTATCTTATTAGCTACCTTAGAACACAGCCCGCACACCAGGCGCTATTAGGTGACCTATCTTGTTAGCTACCTTAGAACACAGCCCGCACACCAGGCGCTATTAGGTGTCTGCTGCTATTACAGCAAAGAAAACACAAAAGACCCAACAGACATATGTTTAAAACAAACAGTTTTAAATGAAGCTGGTTATAAGTCAACAGCACTACTATCTACCAGCAACCAACAACTAGAAAACAATTTTAAATAAATATTCAGTACTTATAACAGCAGATAAACTATAAATACCCACATATAAATCTAACAAAAGATATGAACAACCTTAACAAATAAAATTATAAACATTCACTAAAAGACTTTAAAGCAAGTCTAGCTAAATGGAGAGAGAGTTTTGTTCATAAATACTCCAACTGAAATCCCAAGAGGGTTTTTCACGGCACTCAATAAGCAGGTTACAATACGTAGATGGAAGTGGACAGGATCAATAATTGCCAAAACATAGCTGAAGAGGAGTAAGAAGGCAGGGGCTTCGTTACCAGACACGAGGCCTTGTTATGGAGCTACAGTCGTTACAGCAGGGTGGTATCAGCGTAGGCCAGCGGAACAGTATCAACTAGAGCCTGTGGGCCGGCCCACCACCTGGATTTCTGTACAGCGCATGAGCTAAGAATGATTTTTATATTTGTAAATAGTGGAAAAACCCTGTTAAAGGATAATATTTTGTGGCACGTGAAAGTTAAACAAAACTCACGTTTCAGTGTCCATAAATAAATAAAGCCCTACTGGAAACCAGCCACATTCATTCATTTAGATATTGTCTGTGGTTGCTTTTACACTACAATAACAAAGTTGAGTAGTGGCAACAGAGATTACATGGTTCTCACGGCTGAAAATATTTACTACCTGACCTTTTACAGAAAAAGTTTGCTAACCTCTGAGGCAGAGAACACAGACAGAGTCCCACGCATATGGAACTTTTCATATGCAGTAGAGACAGCACTGCAGATCAATGTGGAAAGGAGGAAAAAATGGTTATTCATATGAGGAGAGAAAAAAGAAACTACATTTCTGTCCCACAGAATACAGGAAAATCAACGCCAGGTGGATTAAGCATGTACATGTCAAAAGAAAGCTTTACTTTTTCGAAAAGAATAAATATCTTTCTGACCTTGGAATAGAGAAGGATTTCTTAATTGACTCGTAAAAGCATTAACCATAAGAGAAAAGATTGAGAAATTTGATTAAAATTAAAATGCCTTAAAATGTCATTGAAAGACACCATAAAGAAAGTGAAGATGAACTCAGCTCTGAACCAAGCGGACCTAATAGACATCTACAGAATTCTACACCCCAAATCAACAGAATATACATTCTTCTCAGTACCACATCCTATTTATTCTAAAATTGACCACATAATTGGTAGTAAAACACTCCTCAGCAAATGTAAAAGAACAGAAATCACAACAAGCTGTCTCTCAAACCACAGTGCAATCAAATTAGAACTCAGGATTAAGAAACTCCCTAAAAACCGCACAACTACATGGAAACCGAACAACCTGCTCCTGAATGACTGGTGGGTAAATAACGAAATGAAAGCAGAAATAAAGATGTTCTTTGAAACCAATGAGAACAAAGACACAACGTACCAGAATCTCTGGGACACATTTAAAGCAGTGTGTAGAGCGAAATTTATAGCACTAAGTGCCCACAAGAGAAAGCAGGAAAGATCTAAAATCAACACCCTAACATCACAATTAAAAGAACGAGAGAAGCAAGAGCAAACAAATTCAAAAGCTAGAAGAAGGCAAGAAATAATCAAGACCAGAGCAGAACTGAAGGAGATAGAGACACAAAAAAACTTTCAAAAAAATCAATGAATCCAGGAGCTGGTTTTTTGAAAAGATCAACAAAATTGATAGATGGCTAGCAAGACTAATAAAGAAAAAAAGAGAGAAGAATCAAATAGACGCAATAAAAAATGATAAAGGAGGTATCACCACCAATCCCACAGAAATACAAACTACTATCAGAGAATACTATAAACACCTCTGTGCAAATAAACTAGAAAATCTAGAAGAAATAGATAAATTCCTGGACACATACACCCTCCCAAGACTAAACCAGGAAGAAGTTGAATCCCTGAATAGACCAATAACAGGCTCTGAAATTGAGGCAATAATTAATAGCCTACCAATCAAAAGAAGTCCAGAACCAGACAGATTCACAGCCAAATTCTACCACAGGTACAAAGAGGAGCTGGTACCATTCCTTCTGAAACTATCCCAATCAACAGAAAAAGGCAGAATCCTCCCTAACTCATTTTATGAGGCCAACATCATCCTGATACCAAAGCCTGGTAGAGATACAACAAAAAAAGAGAACTGTAGACCAATATCACTGATGAACATCGATGCAAAAATCCTCAATAAAATACTGGCAAACCGAA
>NW_016806331.1:428816-447857 GCF_001698545.2 Rhinopithecus bieti | reverse complement strand
TTTTTTTGAGACTGAGTCTCCCTGTGTCGCCCAGGCTGGAGTGCAGTGGCGCAATCTTGGCTCACTGCAAGCTCCGCCTCCCGGGTTCACGCCATTCTCCCGCCTCAGCCTCCGAGTAGCTGGGACTACAGGCACCCGCCACCTCGCCCGGCTAGTTTTTTGTATTTTTAGTAGAGACGGGGTTTCACCATGTTAGCCAGGATAGTCTTGATCTCCTGACCTCGTGATCCACCCGCCTCGGCCTCCCAAAGTGCTGGGATTACAGGCTTGAGCCACCGCGCCCGGCCGGTGTGTGCTTTATACTTAGAATACATTTCAGTTGGGATTTATCAGTTTTCCAGTACCCCTACCACACGGGCAAGTGGTCACTGTGCTGGTCACCCCAGACCCACACTCGGCCTTTCCTTAGGCTTGGGTTTGGGGCTTCATTTTGATGTTTGCTTGTCGATTTCTTAGTTATCTAGATATCTCTATTTTCTAAGCAATTTTTCCCCAAGAAGAATACAAGAACAATCTTTTTTTGAGCTCTTGCATTATCTGGATGTGTCTTCCACTGTTTTTCCGTATGAAATGACAGTCTAGCTAAATAGTAAGAATCTTGGGTCAGTTTCTTTCTCTCCAAACGTTGAAGCAACTGTTCCTTTTTCTTCTGGCATTTAGGGCCACAGAGAAGTCTACAGCAAATCTGACTATGGTTCTTTTCAAAAGAACCTATTTTTTCTTGACGTACAATATACTTGTAGGATTGTTTTTGGTTGTTGCCAAAGAAAAAAAAAAAAAAACCACCTGATCTCAAGAATACTGCTAATATTGTGAGTTCCCTTTTTACTTGGCACATGAAAGCCCTTTTCCAGTGCAGACTTATAGAAGGTCAAGCTTCATGCTCCTTACGAAAAGTACCAAAGCACCTCTAAAAAACATACTTTCAAAGTTGCATTAACTGAGATCAGAAAGCTAGTTAACTTCATTCTTATCACACTTTACTTAGAAATCTATATTACTGTCCAAATGACAAATGTCCCAGTTGTGGCAGAAAACCACATTGCAAGGGAACCATGCCCGCTCCCTAGCTCAGAGCCTCATGACCGGCTTAAAGCGCCCCCTGGTGTTAGCATGGGGCTTACCGGAGGGTACAGCACGAAAAATGTCCATAATTCCCCTAAATGCAAATAGCTTCGTTTTTCACCTCTGGCAAGTGCTTCCCCACATTTTATCATTCATTCCCTTCCACTTCCTCCTTTCTCTTCTAACTTCTGTTCAACAGGCAATGAAACTCATCTCTTCAACAGTTGATGACATGCACTTACGTCCACTGCTATGCTAGCCACGAGAGGGAGGTGACAGGCACTGATCTTCACCTTATGAGATGCCCATTCCAGGGGGAAGTCAGTAACTGATCTTCCCTCCTGAGCCATTTGGTCCTGAAGCCACGAAATGGGCAATGCCAGGGAAGCACGTACACTAGGCTGGGGGTGGGAGGGCCCGGGGTAGGGAGAATGGAGGCAGCAGCCCAGCGCAGGAGGAAGAGGGCACCCACAGGGCCAAGGAGGCCAGGTCGGGAGGGCACAGACATGTGCACATACACATGTGTACACACATACACATGTGTACACACATACACAGACATGCCACAGACCACTATATCACAGACACAGGCATGCCACATACGCACATGCACACATGCATGCACACACATATTACATGATATACACTCAGACACGCAACATCGCATACACACAAGACATGCACAATACAGACATATACATACACACACGCACACACAAGACATTCACATAACACATGCGCACATCACAGTGTAGTACACATGCCACACTACACACATACACACATACATACAAACACGCACACACGATATATACACAAAGATAGACATGTACATTACTTCCCTCTAGCTCTGTGGAGACAACCTGAGAGCTGGAACCTCAAAAGCCGCAAAACACTCCATTCTCCTGGGGAAAATGACTGATTCTGGGGGCTGGAGCCAGGGGAAAGAACAGGATGAGCCCTAAAAGCAAGGAACAGCTCAAAGAATGCTGGCAACAGGGCTGACAAGGACACAAAGCCCGCTTGGAAGGAGCTCTCCAAAGCAAAACTGAGGGCCATCTGCGCATTGAAAATCATGAACAGTAAGAGCATTACCGCCCCACAGAGTCCAAATGGAAGGCCACGAGGCCCATAATGATACAAATGAATGATTAAATTTAGTGAAGCACAGGGTACTTAGGATTGCTACAAAGTACTTCCTCCAAGATGCTAGTAATTACAAAGAGGATAAGGAGCAGCTTGACAGCAGAGAAGCTGGGCAGACAGCCATCCTCATTGAGAAGCCACAGAGTGGTCTGCAGTCAGGAACAATCTTGAAACCCGAACCACTCAGCAGAATAGGAGGAAGGGCAAGCACAGGCCTCGTTTTCTGGAAGGTTTCGCGCCCAGAAGCAAAGTCTGAGCTTCTGATCACAAGGAAACATCACACAAACCAAACGGGGAGGCCAGTCAGGAAAAACAGCTGATGTTCCAAAACTTCAAGGCCAAATCAAGGCGCAAGGCACAGGACTGTTTGAGGAACTGAAAGGCAAACTTACAAAACACCTAACCTCAGTCTGGACTGGATGCTTCTGCAACAAAAAGCAAGCAGAGCCAAAAGCTCCCGCCATGGGAGACAGTGCCGAACATACTCCACTTGTAATATTCACTATATTAAATCTCTGAAGGATCTGACAGTTCCCAAAAGTGTCTTTCACAACTGGAATGTTTTGCCTGCCCTTTCTAAACCCGGTTTTCTTAGAAAGGCTGCATTTTAAAATTGTTACAAAGATATATGTTAATTTGGGCTTGGTTTTTTTTTTTGCGGTTTTCATTACTATTAAAATACACCATTATATTTCTATCACCCCCCTTTTTTTACTGTAATGAACTTTACTTGCTAGCCTACAATAAAAGTTTTGTTAAGCTACCTAGAAACCTAGTCAGAAACCAAAATTACTAATAAACAGAATACTCCCAAGTTTTAAAAACTAACATGGTGTTCATATAAGAGCATAGGATACAGTGCTATTTTATTACAAAGTATTTATTAATGGCAGGCCACATGCTGGCTCACACTTTAATTCCAGCACTCTGGAGAGGCCGAGCGAGGTGGGATCACCTGAGGTCAGGAGCCTTGAGCACCAGCCTGGCCCAACATGGGGTGAAACTCTGGTCTCTACTAAAAATACAAAAAAAAAAACTAGCTGGACATGCAGGTGGCCAGGGGCCCCGCCTGCTAATCTCAGCTACTGGGGAGGTTGAGGCAGGAGAATCACTTGAAACCTGGAGGCAGAGGTTGCAGGTAAGCGAAATCACCACCCATTGCATTCAGCCTGGGTAACAAGAGTGAAAACTCTGTCTCAAAAAAAAAAAAAAAAAAAAAAAAAAAAAAACACACACACATATATATATAATATCAATGTTCTAAAATACCATGTATTTCTACATTTATTTTCATTTTTTTCTTTAAGGGATTTAAGAATATTCCTGAAAATATAAAACTTACATAGAGCAAAGCCTGATATAACACAAGTCCTTCACTAAGTGAGTGTCAGTCCTGCTCTGTGACAAGCATTATAAGTATTATCAAGAGGCTTTATTAGTCTAAAAGGGGTCACATCTGGGGATGGAGGAAGTCTACTGGCCAGAAGAAACCGTATGGAGATTTCAATCAGAAAACCTGAATAATACTCCAATATGAAAAATTATATATGCATCACTGCTATAAATAGGAAATCGAAGCATTTTAATGCCAAGAATTTTAGTTTTTCTTTATTCTAAAATATCCCATCTAATCCATGCCCTGGAGAAAAGTAATAAAGTTGTGCCATTGTTTCGTCCATTTCAACCCTCCTGAGCCTGCTTTACCCATATTAAATTAAAAACTCAATAAAACCTAATTCATTCAGCCAAGTCCTGTTCCTCTAGTGATAGCTCTTCACTAGAAGCTGCTTTTCAGGTCAGAAACAGACAGCAAGGAATAATAGACGGGAACTAGAAAAATACACGTGTTTCTCACAACAGTTAGCACAAGTGAATATGTTTTGGAAAAGACAAAAATAGTAACTAAGACTTTTTAAAAACATAAATTTCTTTTTTTTTTTCAAAGGGAAGCTGAAGAAATATGGAATTTAAGGATTAAAATAATCCTAGAAATAAGTCGCTCCAAATAAAGCCAAAAGAAGCTCAATGCACCCACCCCGCACTGAGACAGGGAGGCACACACTCCAGGCCTGGGGCGTGCTGGAGCCACGCGTGCTGCTCCCTCCTGTGGTCAGAACTTGTGCTTTGGGGCTGGATAAGAGTTTGGATCCAGGCTCTGGAGTGCAAGGCCTTGGGCAAGGGACTCAGACTCTCCTAAGCCTCAATTTCCTCAGCAGTGAGTTGTGGTGCGGGTGCAGGAGGCCATGCGTGGGAAGCCTTGCACAGAGAGGGCTCGGTAGTGCAGGCTCTCGGTCCCACTGCGGTCTCTCCCGTGTCCCACGGTCTGAGAAAGCTCAGTCCCACGAGGAGCAAGAGCTGTCACAGCCACCGCCACATGCTAAGGGGACCCCAGCCCATGCTGGACCAAAGGCCCAGGCCCACTCGCTCAGCTAGGTCGTTTCTAAACCATTTCTTTCAAGGCCTAATGGCTAACAGACTTTAATAATTTCATGATGTCTCACTGGGCACCTTCTAAAGTCTTCACACCTCTTCAAACTAGTAAGATCCGCATCCTCAGTCTTCTGTTGCAAGGCGCTGAGGCTTCCCGAACTTGTGCCGCATCCCCTTTGATTTCTCTACTTACTGCTCTCCAGATACCTCCTACACTTCTCTCTGCTGAGCTGGGGCATTGTTTAGTATTTAATTCTAATCCTTATCCACTAATTTTCTTTTTTCTTTTTTTTTTTTTTTTTTTTTTTGAGACAGAGTCTTGCTTTGTCGCCCAGGCTGGAGTGCAGTGGTGAGATCTTGGCTCACTGCAACCTCTGCCTCCCAGGTTCAAGAGATTCTCCTGCCTCAGCCTCCTGAGTAGATGGGACTACAGACACGTGCCACCACGCCCGGCTAATTTTTTTGTATATTTAGTAGAGACGGGGTTTCACCTTCTAGCCAGGATGATGGTCTCGATCTCCTAACCTCGTGATCTGCCCACCTCGGCCTCCCAAAGCGCAGGGATTACAGGCGTGAGCCACCGCGCCCGGCCTCCACTAATTTTCATCCTGGGGCTAACATAACATCATTCCCTTATATATCCATCAACGTGTCACAGTGAATGTATTTAAACACCAGGGTCTACACTCCTTAGAAACTGAATTGACATCCAAAGCAGGCTGTCAAAACCAATCAAACTAAAGATTTTTTTAATGCAAAGCACAGAAAAGGGTACTGGTGAAATTAAGACCAGACATAACCTATCAAGCCACAACTGACGAAAATCTAAAAAACCAAGGACATAATATGAATTTCAGTGACATTTTGAGTAAAACTAAAATCTTTATTGATTATATTATTCGCTGAATAATCATGAACCAGAAGATAATGGGCATATCAATTTGGAAATGTTTGTGACAATACAGCTAAACACATTTTTATAATATAGTTTTCTTAGGTCATTTATATGTGTATTTTTTTTTTTTTTTTTTTTTTTCAGGAAAAGAACTCATATTGTATCCTTCTCATGAACTTTGTCTATAAAGGCCTATCTCCTCCTAATCATCTTTATAAAGTTCATATACATATAATATTTTAATGGCTCCCAAACCATTTTTGTGGTCTATAATACAACCATGGCATATGTTTATAAATATTTTAAGTGAGATAGTTGGTGTCTACGATTTTTTTTTTTTTTGAGACGGAGTCTTGCTCTGTTGCCCAGGCTGGAGTGCAGTGGCGCGATCTCTGCTCACTGCAAGTTTCACCTCCCAGCTTCACGCCATTCTCCTGCCTCAGCCTCCCAAGTAGCTGGGACTACAGGTGCCCACCACCGCTTTGTATTTTCAGTAGAGACGGGATTTCACCATATTAGCCAGGATGGTCTCAATCTCCTGACCTCGTGATCCACCCACCTCGGCCTCCCAAAGTGCTAGGATTACAGGTGTGAGCCACCACGCCCAGCCAATGCCTGATTTTTTATAAGATAATGGGGTGGTAACAAATTTTATATCCAAAACTTTAAATCCCCAGCCTGCATATTGGAAGATACTGCATTCAGAGATTTCATTTGGGATCATAAAACTATCACCTTATTTCTTTAAAACAAAACAAAACCCCTAAGACACGAACAAAAAAACCCACCATAACCCTTCATGATTAGAATCAATTTCAGTAGTTCCCAATTTAACTATTAAAGTCTTACCAACAGAGTATGTCCCTTTTATTTTATTTATTTATTTATTTTTATTTTATTTTTTTGAGACAGGTCTCACACTGTCACCCAGGCGGGAGGGCTGTGGCGTGAGCTTGGCTCACTGTAGCCTCAAACTTGTGGGCTCAAGCCATCCTTCTGCCTCAGCCTCCCAAGAGGCTGGAAACACAGGTATGCACCACCATGTCTGATTGTTTTTAATTTTTGTAGAGATGGTGTCTCACTGTGTTGCCCAGGCTGGTCTCTAACTCCTAAACTCAAGTGATCTGCTTGACTTGGCCTCCCAAGTGCTAAGATTACAGACGTGAGCCACTGCGCCTGGCCCATTTTTATTTCTTTAACAACAATTTCAATGGAAACAATATTCCTAGCAAAGGAAAATCCAATAATACTAGGACCACAGATATCCAAACTAAAAATACTGTTGTCAGGTGTAGAATTTCAGGTAAGAAGAGATTCTGAATAGCATTTTTCTGAAAGAGTTATAGTACTTGTGATGAAATTGCACCATCTACCTACCAAAAAAAGAAATATGAAGATCTACTCCCATCACGAAAGTAAAATAATTTAAGACTTAAATCCCTGACTTTCATCAACAATTTGGCTAAATACGATTTGTTATATGCTACTGATTTTAATTAAAACATAACTTATTCATGATAAGGTCACTGTAAGTATCAAGAGGCATTTCAAGATACAAGAAGTTCTTATATGCCCAAATAAACGCCTCTTTAAGACACTCATCCATAATTTCCAGCAATATTTGCTTGCTTATTATAACTTTCTTTCAGAATGGCAACAAAAAACATATATGCAGGTCAATTCAATGCATGCCCACATGCTCACCAGGACAAGATGATGGGTGTGACCTCTAGCAGTCCCAGAACAAGACACAGTTTACACGATCAAGAAAGTAGAGGAGAGAGCAGTCACAAAACCTTAAAATGAAGAGAGAAGGAAATCTACAGAAAGAAGTACTCCAATAGCTATTTCAAAATAAAAAATTTAAATGAAAAGAAAAAGCATCTAAAAATCATATTTATTAATAATTAGATATAAAATGAAAAAGAGAAACAAAGGGAAGATCATGTAAAAGGATACTGAAAAATTAGGAGTGAGAAGTATTTAAATACTTTAAAGTGAGTGAACAGTCTTTGAAACTGTTGGCCATTAGCCTACAGCGTCTTCATATATAAACCTTTAGAAAGCATAAGAAACTGTAATAAAATGGCTCTTTTGGTGCTTTTCAAAAACTTCTTCATAAACCTGAAGAAAGAAAAAAAAATGCTGGCAGGAGCTAATATCTTACTATTAACAAAGTTTATATTTCCTCTTGAAAAGACAGCAAAAAAGTCAGGATAATAAAGAAAACGCTTAAAGCAATCTGATTCACATATTTATTCTATAATGTATTATTCAAGTCCATTAGTACAATAAGAAATGGCTTTTCTTCCAACGCAACTTCAAAGACAGGCTGGAGAAAGGCCCAGATTACAAATATGCATTTCTTTACTATTGAAAAAATCCTCCAAAAAAATAAAAAATATCAAAACTAAGGAAAGGCACACCACAACTTATGTGAAAAGCAGAGAAAACACCTGCTTTGTATGTTTTAATGAGACAGAGAGAAAATAAGCAATTACTATGATCATATGTATAAATCAATGAAGATAGATTCAGCATACATGCTTTGAGGACATATTTTTATTTTTATTTATTTATTTTTTTTGAGACACAGTCTTGCTCTGTTGCCCAGATTGGAATGCAGTGGTGTGGTCTCGGCTGACTGCAGCTTCCACCTCCTGGGTTCAAGCAACTCTCTTGCCTTAGCCTCCTGAGTAGCTGAAACTACAGGCACATGCCACCAAGTCCGGCTACTTTCTGTATTTTTAGTAGAGACGGGGGTTTTACTATGTTGGCCAGGCTGGTCTTGAACTCCTGACCTCGTGATCTGCTCACCTCGGCCTCCCAAAGTGCTGGGATTACAGGTGTGAGCCACCACACCTGGCCTGAGGATATATTCTTACATTTGCCTCTCTGTGAAATCAACGAGGGTATGTGGAAGCCTGGACCTGAAGTATATCTAGAAGTAAGCAGCTTTGCAAGCACTTTGAAACACTTACAGAACTGACCACCAAATAGGCCACAATAAAAGTCTCATCAATTCCAAATACTCAATTTCATTACATTACATATTATCATTGAAAAGACTTTTAAAAATCTTTATGTGTAAAAAACTAAAAAAAGAATCCCAACTACCCATGTTAAAATCATAACAAAGTACTTCACATTAAAATTCAAGGAATTTTTAAGATTCAATATCAAATTTAATATTCAAGGAATTTAGAAGTCAAGGATAAACCATGCTTAAAAGGAGATGTACAATCTTAAATACATGTAGGTTTAAAATGACAAAGATAAAGGATAAAGAAGCTGTGTGTTTTATTCAAGAGACTAGGAAAAGTCAATGTCCAAAGAAATTAAAAGGAAAAACAAAGAGTAGAAATTAATCAAATAAAACAAAAGTGAATATCTATAAAACTGAAAGTTGATTCTTTGCTAGAGAGTGTCTATTTTAATAGCTTTTCAAAGTCTTACCAAGAAGTAAAAGACACAAAATTTTGGGAACAAAAGAAAACTAAGTATAGATAAGATATTTTAAAATCTTAAAGGCTACTTCAAACACCTCTATGCCATGAGTGTAAGACATGAATGAAATACACAATTTCCTAGAGAAACATTGTGGAAGAGACAGCTGGTCGACCCTGTTTCTGATCTCCGCTTTGGCAAAGCTTCCCGCCACTGTGTGCGGCCCACATGTGAGACGTGTGCTGGGTCCAGGAACCCTCGGCCTCTAGCCAGGGAGGCAGCCTCTTCCACTTACCCATGTGCCTTGCAAGCATTACCATTTTCTGAGCATGGCAGGCACTGAGAAGATCTGACATGTCCTCGTTTGTGATAATGGAATTCCTGATTTCTGGCTATGCAAATGGATGCCTAAAATAGAGATTTCACTTCATGGTCTCCTTTGTCACTAAGTTCCAGCCAACATAATCTAAGTGGAAGTGGTGCATAGCTTTCAGTCAATATCCTGGAGGAGGAGGGCAGGCCTTCTCCTTCCTCCCTCTTCTCCCTCCTGCTGGCTGGAAGCTGAAGCTATGCTGGCCCATGAAGCACCCTGAGGAAGGAAGGTCACATCATGCTGTGGAGGAATGAAGGCGTCGGGGTCACTGCCACCTGGACGGCCACCTCCAGACGGACCCATGAGCTAAAACACTTTATACCTCATTTAAGCCACTAATGTTTTAGCTTTCTTTTGCTTGCAGGTAAATCTAAACCTAACAGATTCAAACATTAATTACCAAAATAAGCAAGAAAAAGCAGAAAAGTGGAATACAACCACTAAGGAAGCTTAGTTAAAAAAAAAAAAAAAAACAAAACATAGTTTCAAAGGAGAGCTAATAACATTAAGACGGTGATACTAAGAAAAGAGTGAAAAGAGGAGGAACTAGTGAAGGACAGAGAGAAGGGGGACTGGCCTGGCAGGAGGGGTGCCAGAGGAGAGTGCTATCCTGGAGGCCACGCCAAGGAGGCAGGGAGTGGCCAACAGCATCAAATGCTGTCGCAGGACACAGACATAACCAGCAGCTATAACAACTGAGAGGTCAGGTGACCCTGCCGAGGGCAACTTGGACAACTCAGACGAAGGTGTAGAGCCAGTGGCCTCCCTGGAATGGGGTTAGGAGAGAGTGGGAAGAGGTAGATTGTAGACAGCAAAAGATAAGCGATTATTTTAAGGCATTTTGCTACAAAGACAGTCAAGGCAATGGAGTGGAAGTTACTGGTAAAAGTCAAGTCAAGAGAAGATCAATACAATTCCAGTCAAAATCACAACAGGGTTTTTCATGGAACCACACAAACTGATCCCACAATTACATAAAGCCGTAAAGACTCACAATCAAGACAACCTGGAGAGTGGGGGAGGAGTGGAGGAACATTTTGAAAGGCTTTCCCAGAGATAAAACCATAGTGCTGAAACAAGGAGAGCCCAGAAACACGGGACACCCGGGCTCCCTAGAGAGGCGGGGGTACAAAGGCAGGGGTGAGGAAGCCTAGGCTGGCAACCACACAGCAGAAAATCACACTTCCAGACCACGCAGAGATCTAGACATGAAAAAGAAAACTAAAGACTACCTTTACAACCAGGATAGGACAGCTTTTCAGACAAAATCAAAATAAAGTATAACTTCACCTTAAACTCTTGGCCAAAACAAAAAGAAAAAATAAATAAATAATGTATAAAGAAAAAGGCTGTTTAAATTTTACATCAAAATGGAAACGTTTGGCCAGGTGCAGTGGCTCACTTTGGGAGGCCAAGGCAGAAGGATCGCTTGAGCCTGGGAGATCAAGACCAGCCTGGGTAACACGGAAAAACCCCCCTACAAAAAATACAAAAATTAGCCAGGTGTGGTAGCGTATGCCTATAGTCCCAGCTACTTGGGAGACTGAGGTGGGAGGATCACTTGAGTCTGGGAGGCAAAGGTTGCAGTGAGCTGAGATTCAGACCACTGCACTCCAGCCTGGGCAACAGAGCCAGACTCTGTCTAAAAAAAAAAAAAAAAAACAATTTTTTAAATGAAAAGGCAAAGTCAGACAAGTGACAGACTGGAAAAATATTTATAACATATGAGACACAAGGGCTTATATATTATATACATACAACCATAGGATAGATATTCAACATCATTAGCCATTAAGGAAATGCAAATTACAACTATGAAAAAAAAATTTTGCTTGAGACAGAATCTCATTCTGTCGCCCAGGCTGGAGTGCAGTGATGCGATCTCAGCTCACTGTAACCTCTGCCTCCCAGGTTCAAGCGATTCTCCTGACTCAGCCTCCTGAGTAGCTGGGACTACAGCCGTGTGCCACCATGCCCAGCTAATTTTTTGTATTTTTAGTAGAGACAAAGTTTCACCATGCTAGCCAGAATGGGGTCAATCTCCTGACCTCGTGATCTGCCCAACTCAGCCTCCCAAAGTGCTGGGATTACAGGTGTGAGCCACCGTGCCCGGCTGAAAAATTTTACAGTTTGACCATACCTAGTGCTGACGAGGATGTGAAGGAACTGAAACTCTTACACACTGCTGGTAGGAATGCAAAATGATACAACCACTTTGCAACACAGTTTGGCAATCTTTGTTTTTGTTTTTTCGTAGAGATAGGGTCTCCCTAGGTTGCACAAGCTGGTCTTAAAATCCTGGCTTCAAGTGATCCTCACACTCCGGCCTCCCAGGGGGCTGGGATTACAGGTGTGAGCCATAGCACCCAGCCCTATAGTCTGGCAGTTTCTTAAAAAGTTAAGCACACATTTACCATATGCCTCAGCAGTACCACTCCTAGGTAGAACAGTCCTATCCCCATCCATAATTTCACTTTCTGCAGTTTCAGTTACCTGCAGTCTGAAAATATTACATGGAAAATTCCAGAAATAAACAATTCATTCATAAGTTTTCAACTTCATGCCATTCTGAGTAGTGTGATCAAATCTTGCACAGTTCCGCCAAGGACATAAGTCATCCCTCTGTCCAATATATATACACACTGTATACACCATCCACCTGTTAGTCACTTAGTAGCCCTCTCAGCTATCGGACAGTCTAGACGGTGGCAGTATCCTAGTGCTTGTGTTAAAGTAACCCTTATCTTATTTAACAATGGCCCCAAAGTACAATGGAGTGATGCTGACATACTGTTAAAATTGTTCTGTTTAATATCAGTTATTGTCCATCTCTTACTAAACCTAATTCATAAAGTAAACTTTATCATCAGAACGTATCATGAAAAAACATGGTATATACAGGGTTCGGTACTATCCACAGTCTCAGGCATCTGCTAGGGGTCATGGAACATATACCCTGCAAATAAGAGGGGTTCTACTGTATTGACACAACATAATGAAAGCATCTGTCAACACAAAGATGTGAACATGAATGTTCACAGCAGCTTTATTTATAATAGTCCAAACTAGAAGCAACTCAAATGTTCATCAACTGACACATGGATGAGCACACTGTGGTATATCCATACAATGGAATACTACTCAGCAATTAAAACAAATAAATTATGGATACATGCTGCAACAACATGGATAAATCTCAGATTATGCTGAGTAAAAATGGCCAGACCGAAAAAAAACCTCAAAAGAGTGCACATCACATGATTCCATTTAAACACAATTCTAGGAAATACAAACTAAAGCACAGTGAACCAGAGCAGAGTGGCTGCTGGGGGTGGGGGGGTGGGGAAAGGTGAACACAGAGATGGGCTGGAGGATGGGCTCACCAAGGGCACATGACACTGTGGAGGGTGAGAGTGTGTTCACTATCTTGACTGTCGTTGGCACGGATGTTTGGAAACAGATGTTCATTCTACTGGGAGGATAAATTGGTACAGCCACTTTGAGGAGGAAAGTGGCCTATCTGGTGAAACTAAAGATCTGTGTACTTCCTGGCACAGCACTTCTAAGCCTGGGCATAGCCCCCAAAGCTGAAATCAGTAAACTATAGCCCACAGCCTGGACCTTGTTTTTGTAAAGTACGTTTTATTGAATACAGCCACACATGTTCATTTACATGGTCTAATGCTGTGGCTGCATTCCTGTGACATTGGCAGAATTCAATAGTTGCAAGAGACCATCTGGCTCAAAAAGCCTGAAGTATTTTTATCCGGCCCTTTACAGAAAGTGGCCTGCTTCTTGCTGGAAGAGACACTGGCTCTTGAAAGCTAGGAGGCATGGAAAGGAGCCATGGAAGCATTGTTTATGAAAGGAAATGGCTGAAAAACCTAAATGTCCATCAACAGAGTAATTAATAAGCAAATAATGGACTATAAGGCTTCAATTAAAATGAATAAACTACATCTACAAGTATCAAAACATGAGAAAGAGAAACATGCTGCATGAAGAAAGCGACCTGCATAATGGATCAACACTAAGGTGACATTAGAAACTAACTAAACAACACGAGGCACATGCAAAATAGAGATACACACCAAGTTCATCCCGGGGACTGCCCTCAGGGAAGGGACTGGGGCAGGGGGAAAAAGGACTTTGGCTCTTCCTACATGCTTTTGTTTGAGACAGTCTTGCTCTGTTATCCAGGCTGGAGTGCAGCAGTGCAATCACAGCTCACTGCAACCTCTGCTTCCTGGGCTCAAGTGATTCTCGTGCTTCAGCCTCCTGAGTAGCTGGGACTACAAGTGTGCACCACCACGCCCAGCTAATTTTTGTATTCTTAGTAGAAAGGGGATTGGCCATGTTGGCCAGGCTGATCTCAAACCCATGGCCTCAAGCAATCCACCCACCTTGGCTTCCTAAAGTGCTGGGATTACAGGTGTAAGCCACCGCGCCTGGCCGCATTTTATTTATTTAAAAAAAAAAAAAATGTAGCAGGAGAATGGTATGAACCCGGGAGGCAGAGCTTGCAGTGAGCCGAGATTGAGCTACTGCACTCCAGCCTGGGCGACACAGTGAAATTCCGTCTCAAAAAAAAAGTAACAAAAATGTTTTAAGAAGACCAACAAGTTAAATTTAAGTCTGATGTTTATCAATATTCTAAAGAAAATCATACAGATACTTGCTGATTTTCCCCTCTCTGTAATATACACCACCCCTGACTTTGAAGTTCTCACTACCTACTCTTTTTCAAAACAGTAGATGTTCACCAAAAAAGGACACTTTTCCTTTTATCTTCTGAATCCAAAAGATTTACCAATCTGAAATAATTTACTCTCCCGGGGATACTTTGAAACACAATCCTAATACACTTTGCGTAAAAATCATAGCTACAAAATTTAAACCAATGGATGCTTCAAAGGTGACCTCCACTAGGAGCATGGAGGGACACATTCAGGGTTTTCGACTGGGTCTCAGAAATACCACCAGTGACACCAGGACAACCCCTCATGCATACAGAAAGAACTATAATGTATTAACATTCCATCGATGAGAAAACAAACTGCAGAAGGCATTTCTCCTTTCAGCAAGGCAAATAGTGGTGCTGTCAGCAAAGCCTCTGCCAACATTCTTGTTATTATTGTTAAAAGGGCTCCCTCTACTGTTAGTCTCAATTGTACAGTTCTCATTGGCTATTTCAGGCCCTAGCTTCATGACAAACTAGGACATGTTAAGCAGAATTATCTAAAACAACCATTAATTCAGCTGGGGAAAAATACGTATATGTGTGCATGTGTGTGTACATGTGTGTGCGCACACACCTATATATAAAACTTTTTTAAATTGTTGAGTTATTAGGCTAACTATCCAAGAAACTTGTTTAAAAGAAAAAAAAAATTCTCCTTCCTCTTTAAAGTGACTATAAGAGAAACCTGGCTGTGGCATTTGAGACACACCTTGTTGGCCCACAGGTGCCCGCCCCAGTGGTCATGTGCCCAAGGAAAGGGTAGTGGCTGGCAAGAAGTCATAGGTCCCAACAAAAGCACATCACACATGTGTGAGGGGGACTGCAGGGAGCCAGGTACAATAGAACGCATATTTCAAAAAAAGACTTAAAAACATCCCAATCTCTTTGTAATCAGCCAGGGCCAGGCAGCCAGCCTCCCAGTCTGCAAACAGGACCTGGGAGAAGCGATGGGCAAGGCCAGAAGGGGAGGGTCAGGGAGTTAGAGCCCAACAGGCCTTTGGTCTTGGCTCCTGAGCTCCCCGAGCAAACCGATGCCCCCTCCCAAGACGGGGCTGGATACCAGGCCAGGGAAGCAGCCCCACACAGAGAGTCCCACATTTTATATCCTCCCAACTGGGAGGAGGGAGGAATGGCATTTTTTTTTCTTTCTGAGGCAGGGTCTCACTCTGTCACCCAGGTTGGAGTGCCGTGGCACAATCGATCCACTACAACCTCCACCTCCTGGGTTCAAGCGATTCTCCTGCCTCAGCCCCCCAAGTATCTGGGACTACAGACATGTGCCATCACACCTGGCTAATTTTTGTATTTTTTGTAAAGACAGGGTTTCGCCATGTTGCCCAGGCTGGTCTCGAACTCCTGGGCTCAGGTAATCTGTCTGCGCTGGACTCCCAAAGTGCTGGGATTGCAGGTGTGAGCCACTATGCCTGGCCAGGAATGGCATTTAAATATGCAAACAGACATCACTGATAATGGTAATATTTGAAAGATGTTCTAATTTGTAAGTTTGTAAATGTATGAAACAGACTGCTAAAATGCCAGTGTTTACGGAAATCATTCCATTACCTTCTCCCCAGGTTTGGGTGACTGCTGCAATTTCTCATAATGTTTCTTCGTCTCCAAAATTTTTTTCACAAGTCCACCTGTTGAAAAATCAGTGATTTTATGTTAAAAGTTTATTCTCTACCCCAAAAACCTATTCTAAATGGGTGGGATGGTGGGAAAACACTAAGTTTTATACTATCTCTTTTTATGCTGAAACAGTTTCAAATAATCTTTATTTGGCCGGGCGCGGTAGCTCACGCCTGTAATCCCAGCACTTTGGGAGGCCGAGACGGGCGGATCACGAGGTCAGGAGATCGAGACCATCCTGGCTAACGTGGTGAAACCCCGTCTCTACTAAAAAATACAAAAAACTAGCCGGGCGAGGTGGCGGGCGCCTGTAGTCCCAGCTACTCCGGAGGCTGAGGCAGGAGAATGGCGTAAAACCCGGGAGGCGGAGCTTGCAGTGAGCTGAGATCTGGCCACTGCACTCCAGCCTGGGCGACAGAGCGAGACTCCGTCTCAAAAAAAAACAAACAAACAAAAAAAAACTTTATTTGTTAAGGAGATAGTATACAAGAGTGACACGACAGCTGGTAGTGGAAATTATCAAATTTCAAAGTGTTTCAGGGAAATCAGCTCCTTGAAAAGTAAAAGGCTTTAGAAATGAAACAGATTTTCTATTTTCAAAGATTAAGAAGGAATGTAGCTTGACATCCAAAAATATAGCCATCTATTACAAACAGAAATAACAATTAAGAAATGCTTCTAAGTACTGATACTTCTTTTACATTGGGGCAAGAATTTTCCATTTCTTTCAGAATTTACTCATGGGATAAATATCATATGAAGTTTTTTGGAATAGTGTTTTACCCAAGCATGCATCAGCCCGAGGCTGACTGAATCAGTGAGGGTGTGTCCACACGGTGGAGGCTGTGAAGAGCAATGAGGGTGGTTTCTCTGCATTGTTGCAGAATGAATGCCTGCATCTACTGTCAAATTAAGAAGAAGAGCAAGATGGAAATAAGTGTAGATCTCAGTAAATGCACATGCACATGCACATGTATTTATTTATGTTTTCAACTGTAAGTATAAACCCTATTTTTTACTGTTACCTACAGGGAGAGGGAGAGTAGAAGGTAGAGGAGACAGGGAGAGCAGAGGGTAGAGGAGACAGGGGTCAAAGCCCCACATTTCTGATTATACCTGGTTTTGCACATCTGACCTTAAAATCATGTGAATTATATTACATTAAAAAGGTAAACACTAATGCCTAAAGGTTGAATGCAAAATGAAATAAACTTAGTGATATCCAATTGGCAAGCATGTGCCACTAGAGAAGAATTGTTTCACAACTTTATAACAGGTGAACTGATTGTACATCCCTAATAGGATATACCCAACAAAGAGGCAGACACACCTACCAAAAAAAAAAAAAAAAATCCTTGGGCTGGTGAGGTCAGGAGTTCAAGACCAACCTGGCCAACATGGTGAAACCCCGTCTCCACTAAAAATACAAAAAAAAAAAAAACTGGGTGTGGTGGGGGGGCGCCTATAATCCCAGTTACTTGGGAGGCTGAGGCAGGAGAATCGTTTAAACCCTGGAGGTGGAGGTTGCAGTGAGCCAACATCACACCACTGCACTCCAGCCTGGACGACAGGGTGAGATTCCATCTCAAAATAAATAAATAAATAAAATAAAATAAAATAAAATCCTTCAGCGTTTCCAGTAATCCTACTGTTGTTAAAAACCGGTGGTGGTGTTCCAAAATTGCTGTGTGTGCATATGAAGGATCATAAAGCATGGGGACAGCCGCTGTAGCTGGGAGCCAGGCTTTTTGGCATCAGATGGAGGAGATGCACATATAAAACCAAAGAATGCAGGCAAAACCCTACAATCCTAGATCGGAATTGAAAGTATCATCATGAAGTCAGAATAAACTTTCTTATTTTAAAAAAGTATATCCCTGCTTTTGCAGTGAAAATGCCTGGAAACAAGAAGCAACCCAGAGCAGAAAGCGGCCGGGTGCCTGGGAGAAACGAGGCAGTTACAGGGCACGAAGTACACAAAATAAGCCAGAAACGCCTTGTTGTATCAGAAAACAAGGAAACTAAAGAGTGCACTGGGCTGTGTCTAAAGGCCCCCAGTAAATAACTCCAATAGGCTCCCCTGGTCAAAGACTTGGCAATCTGAACATTAATAAGAAAAACTGAGATGGGCTGAAATGAAACACATCCCCTATGTTAAAAAGCCGTGACTAGGCCGGGCACAGTGGCCCATGCCTGTAATACCAGCACTTTGGGAGGCCAAGGCGGGTGGATAACTTGAGGTTAGGAATTGGAGACCAGCCTGGCCAACGAAGCGAAATCCTGTCTCTACTAAAAATACAAAAATTGGTCAGGCATAGTGGTGCACACTTGTAGTCCCAGCTACTTGTGAGGCTGAGGCACGAGAATCGCTTGAACCCAGGAGGCAGAGGTTGCAGTAAGCTGAGATTGCACCACTGAACTCCAGCCTGGGTGACGAGTGAGACTCCGCCCCCCCAAAAAAAAAATTGTGACTTCATATGATACCAAAAAAAACCCTCAAAACCAACAAGCCCTCATTAGTCACCTGTGATGGGTGCCAGGAAACAAAGTCATATTATGAGAACACATCCATAAAGGAAAGTACTCAGCCTGCCTCTTCTGCAGAAACTGTGTTCCAGGACACTCAAACCCTGGTGTGGGGAGCAGGGTTTGCACTACTGAGTTGTCCAGCTAGAAAACCAACAATAATATTCCAGGACTAGACTTGCAAAGGGCCTCAGGGATCATCTACTTCCACAGTCTAATCGAACGGATGAGACAAGACATCATCTGTAGGACAGTTGCCAGTGAGTTTCCAGCTTCCAACAGTGACCCCCTCTCCTCTAAGGATTGGGAGTAGCAGCCATTGCCTTAGAGGAATCCATGCCCGCAGGGTCCTATGTACCACCAGTGTGACCCCGCCAGTGTGACCCAGACCAGAACCTGGCACACAACAGTCCCTTGCACTGGATCCTTTCCAGGAACACGTGGAGAAGGTGCGTGAGCGCACACACATGGACACGCATGCACACTCGTGCCCAGGACTCACCATGCTTCTCCTCTTCTTCTAGTTCCACTGCTGTTACCTGAGCAGGAAAGGAAGGGGAAAAAAGAAGATTCAGGCTTGCTGAATTCTAAAAATCATGCTTCTGTGGATCTCGAAAAAGGAACAACAAAATTAACAAAGGTAAAAAACTAACTGAAAAATTACAGGACATTTTTGTCTACATAAATCTAAAAGCGGCCGGGCGCGGTGGCTCAAGCCTGTAATCCCAGCACTTTGGGAGGCCGAGACGGGTGGATCACGAGGTCAGGAGATCGAGACCATCCTGGCTA
>NW_016806331.1:418643-428543 GCF_001698545.2 Rhinopithecus bieti | reverse complement strand
AAAAAAAAAAAAAAAAAAAAAAAAAAATCTAAAAGCTAGAATATTAATCTCAATGTAGGTAAAACATTGTTATTAAAAAACACCACATTTCAGTTAACTAACCATTTCAATTTCTGACATTTCAGAGAGCTGAGGTGCAGCTTCCACCACAAATTGATCATCCTCTTCATTGTCAGAATTGTGCGACTCTACAATCACATTTGAGACGGTTTTACCACTCCCTGATCTAAATAAAAAGAAATTAAATTAGAAATGCTCTATCAGTCACACGTTTTCATCAATCCCAGGCATCTGAAACTGTGTCACAGGTCAGCAGAGAGGAATCTAATCACCAACCATCTCTAGAACAGCATCTCAAGCCACCCGCTGAAGCTAAGACGGACTGTCTGCAGTGTCCTCTGCAAGCCCTCCAGGCCTGAGTCCCTGTGAGCCTCGCCCTCCCTCCCAACCCAGTTTCCCCACATCCCTGTGCTGCCCCCTCAGGCCTGAGTCCCTGTGAGCCTCGTCCTCCACCCCCACCCAGCTTCCCCACGTCCCTGTACTGCCCAGGCCTCCTGGTCCACACCTGGCCTCCCACCCCCCACAGCCTCACCATGCCCTCTACTGGACAAAGACCCTCAGGGCCCCCGCCTCTCCCCTGAACGCGCTCTCAGTGACACCAGCCCTTCACCTGCTGCTTTCTACCTAGAGGCACTTATTGCCCCGGGTCACAAACCTCAGGGCACGGGCCACACTGGGGTCCCACTGACCAGGGGTGACCCCAGACCTCTCTTCACACACCCAGCTGGAGGCCCCTCATTCAACTCCTAGTCACGGTGGCTGCCCCATGTCCCACCCAGCACCACGTACACACTGCTCTCTCCACCCAGGTCCCATCATCATTCTGGGCAAGCCCAACAGCCTGGCCCTCCAGCCCCACACCTTGTCCTCCTTGGTGACATCCTTCACCCAAGGGCTCTCTCATGCTCTCCAGGGCCACCCACTAGAACTGCCCCACCTATAGCTGCCTCACTCCTCCTCACTCAGGCCACTGTCAGCTCACTCTGTACAAATGTGAGCCCCAGATCCAAACACTCTATAGGCTCCTCGATGGCCCCTCCTGCCTTTGTTTCTTCCCTACACACTCGTGCTTTAAGCAATCACCTAACTCCCCTGCCCCGTTATCACAGTGCTGCATGTGTGCACATGCATACACACACACACACACACACACACCCCCAAAACCCTCCCTTGCTTCAGTGCCATGCACAAGGTCCAGAGGGAATCTAGACACTTGGGAACGAGTTCTTAAAATAACACCCATTGCCTCAAGTATGCTCGACTTCCTCAACTGGGTCCTCAAGACGCTCAACAACCATCTGTGTGGCTAGGCCAGGACCAACCTCACTTCGCACCCCCTGCTCTGTCAGTACCGCAAGAAGCCTGGGCTCCCGTTCCTCATCTCTTGTGCTCCCAGCACACCCTCACTGTGGCCCATGTGGCATCCCCAACACCTGCGCCCCCGTGCCTGCCCTGATTGGCAGCTGCTCTCTGTCCCGCCTTGCTCTCTAGGACACGGCTTCTCCACAGCCCTCAGCTGCAGCTGCCACTCCTCCCACAGGCCTCTTGTTACAGGCCCAGAGGGAAGGTCAGTAATTTCCTTTTGTTTGCTGTGGCTTCCAGATCATTCTCTCTAAAAACTGCCAACTTTAAATCTTGTCACCCTCGACCCCATCATTGCTGCCATCAGCTGCCAATCCCTGGTCCCACCCGGTCCTCCCGGACCTGCCACTCTCGCCAACGCTGCTCCTGTCTCAACTTGTGATTTCAAGTATTGAGAAACGATCCTTCCCAGATCCTGGCCTTGGGTCCCTCAACCCTCCTGGGATGATCCCACCTCCCACACTCGACACCCACACCCAGGGTCACCCCGTCAGTACCACTAACAGCAAGCCCCAATCTCCAATCCAGTGCCCCACACCTTTACCACCACCCATCTTCCTAGCTCATGGCCCTAGGACCTGACTCCAACAATCCTTCCACCCGTCCAGCACCTTCAGCCTCTCAATCCTACTGCCTCCTCCTGACCTTCACCCCGAGGGCTCTTCCCTCATTCACTGGCATAAATCCCACATTTGTCGTGACCGTAGCACTTCCACATACTCCAACTCCTTCCCTGAGCCCTGTTTAATCCAGCCCGTGCACCCATGCCTGCAGGTGTAGCCAGCTGCGGCTGCAGAACAGGCTCCACCACACCATCTCCTGTCTCTTTACGCCCAAGTCCTCCAGATGCTGCCCCGAAGTCAGTTGTCAGCCACGGCCTCCGCCCAGGCACCATGGACAGGCAGCCCATCCTTTGTGGTGGAGACTGTCCTGTGCATTGCAGGAGGTTCAGCAACAGCCCTGCCCTAACCCCTCCCCCTCATCAGAACACCAGAAAATGTCTCCAAATCATGGACCAATGTCCCCAAAGGGGACAACCTAGAGGAAAACCTCTGCTCCAGTCTCTTCACTAGCCCACTCTCGTGCACAGCGACTTCACCCAGCCCCTCTTTCCTCTAACACTCTTCTTCCCCCAGACCTTCTTACGGCTCATGAGAAAAATAAGTACCAGAAAATCACCTTAAGAATCTGCACCACACCATGTGCCGACTCCACCTCCGCGCCGGTTCCCACACCCACGCCGGGACTCTGCTCCACCAAATCCCTGTCTCACGTCGCCTACGTCATCCATTTCCCCTCTCCACTGGATCATTCCCATCATCAGAAAAATCGTAACTCCCCTTGACACCACCTTTCCCACTTTCTAGTCTTATTCCTTTGCTTCTCTTTGTGGCAAAACTCCTAGAAAAACACATCTACTCCTCCTGCCTCGAATTCCTGCCTCTTATTTGATCTGAAACCCACTCTGATCCATCCTGTCTGTCGTTTGTCTTTATATTGCTTATAATTTTTTTGTTTTGAGATAGTCTTGCTCTGTCACCCAGGTTGGAGTACAGCAGTGCAATCTCAGCTCATTGTAACCTCTACCTCCCGGGTTCAAGCAATTCTCCTGCCTCAGCCTCCTGAGTAGCTGGCACTACAGGCACACCCCACAACACCCAGCTAACTTTTGAATTTTTAGTAGAGACGGGGGTTTCACCACATTGGCCAGGCTGGTCTCAAACTCCTGACCTCAAGCGATCCGCCCACCTTGGATTCCCAAAATGTTGGGATTACAGGTGTGAGCCACCAGGCCCAGCCTGCTTATAACATTTTCATCACCTTCTATTTTTAATTTTTGTGCAATTAAGCCCCTAATTTTTTCCCTATTTTTTTTCCTAATTCCTCTACTGTTTTCATGCTTAGAAAGTCTTCAATCTAGGGGTCAGAGAAATGCAGTCCAACATTTTCCCACAGATGTGAAGATTTAATTGCACATGTATGCATGGTTTTTCTCTTTCATCCATCTGACATGTCTGTTGGCCCATGGTGTGAGGCGAGGGCCTACCCTCATTTTTGTTCCTCAATAGCATGTTTCCAGCACCATGTGCTGCATCCCTCCCCCATCTCTCATCGGAGGCACCGTGCCCAATGGAGAACTGCCCTGCTGAGCCAGTCTTACCTATCTGTTGGTAACGCCTCTGCGCTGTCTTGCCGTTTGACCCGGGGAGGGGCTGGTCTTGCACTCCCAGGCCGAGGAATTCTTCTAAACCCAAAGATTGGAAAACCAAAAAAGGAGTATGAAAGGCTTATACATTTCCAAGTGGAAAAAGAAAGCCCAGGTGAATGTTAACACTCATCTCCAGGCCATAATCAATGTGCTAGTTAGGACACACTACTCTGCAAAAGAGGAGGAACGACCCGGGAATCCAACCAACCAGAAAGTGTCCATCTTTCAACTTGTATTTTCAGTAATTTCAGAATACCAACAACTATCATTAATCAAAACATCACATAATTCAGCTATAATTTTGAATTCCCCTAAATCTCCAAAATATTCTGCATATAGTGATATGACTCCGGTACAGAAAACTGATACACTTCTTGTATTTTTTGTACAAGTAATTCCTCATAAGTTAGCTCAAGCACTAAATAAACAGCAACAAGCAGAAAGAGAAGCACAGCAGCGTCCTAGGTGTGATCACTCTGCTGAGGGAAAGGGATTCAAAGCACACAGACCTGATGTGGGATGAAAGCTCATTAGGAATTCCTGGAGTCTCTGGCATGTCAGTCTTATCTTGGCCAGCAGGTCCAACATCTCCTTCTAAACAAATGACAATCAATTAGCAATTCACCAAGGAAAAAACACACTGATAACTATTTGAAAATACTATTTGCATTTGTATTTGCAGTTATTTGCAATCAAATACATTTGTAATTGCAAATACAAATGAGCAATTTTTCCATCAATCATGTTGATGAAGAGAAAACCAATGTCTGATATCTAAACTTGGTGAAGATTTGGGAAAACGGGCACACTCCAACCCAGGGAATACAAACTGGTTCAACTTCTTCAGAAATAAAATTCAAAAGGCAGGCCGATCAACTCAGCGCTTACAGGAAATACAGCCCAAGAGGAGAAATGGACACATGTCAAGATGCTCACCCATCACCACTGATGATACTGACAGTCAGTCACAAAGTAAATTATGGTACAGTCACATGCTAGCCCCCTTTTGTATAACAATCCAGTACAGTAATATATCTAACAATTATATGCATATGCATATATATACAGGGTTCTAGAAGAATATTCATTTATGTTATAAGCAGTAGAATTAATTACCAGTGCTTTTAATTTTTGTTCTTTTTTTGGCATTTTAAATTTTCTACATTGGTATGTACCATATTATGTTTATAATCTGAACAAAGTTTTCTTCATTTTGATGAAAAGAATTAATCAGTAAATAACAAGGCCCAAACTATTAAGACAAGTTTACTCCACTATTTAAAGTAAAAGGAATTAACACTTCAGAAAATAGTCAGAATTTGAATATTAGAAATATACTTTATATTCTAGAAAAAAAAATCTGAAATGTATTCTTTTCAAATTTAAAAGATACAAATTAAATCTCAAATTAAATTAGGGTAGTTTGCCGGGCATGGTGGCTCATGCCTGTAATCCCAGCACTTTGGGAGGCCGAGGTGGGTGGATCACCTGAGGTCGGGAGTTCCAGACCAATCTGACCAAGATGGAGAAACCCCGTCTCTACTAAAAATACACAATTACCCAGGCATGGTGGTCCATGCCTGTAATCCCAGCTACTTGGGAGGCTGAGTCAGGAGAATCGCTTGAACCCGGGAGGCGGAGTTTGCAGTGAGCCAAGATTGCACCATTGCATCCCAGCCTAGGCAACGAGAGTGAAACTCCATCTCAATAAATAAATAAATAAATAAATAAACAAGGGTAGTTAAGTTCTTTTTCCATAAAATAAGTTACTTTCACTAATGCACTTTATAAAGCACGAATCTGAGAGTCCACATTTACATTCACACACATGCATGCAATTTATATGACACACAGGTCTCTAAGGCCATTCCTCACCTGCATCACTGGTGGAGTCACCTAAAAAAAAAGCACATCAGAAAATCAGTTTTTGTGTAAGTCAACCTCAATATAGTAAATGATGAGAACAGAATTAGAGAAAAAACACATTGTATATAATTTTGAATGTCTGTTAAGAAAAAAAGATCATTTCCTCATAGCTGCTTTTCTAATGTACCTATTGCCATTTTGTTTTATTTTCAAAAATAGAAAAACAAAGAGCAAACAAACTGTGCATCATAAAATGGTACTAGATAGAAACAGGACACAGGGATGTGGAGAAAGCACACCGGAGAGAGGAAGTAAACAAGTTCATGAGACAAGAATCAACAAAGCCAGAGCCACAGAAAAAGCACATCCAAATGTGAGGGAACCACGCAACAGCCTGAACCCAGCCACCAAATCCCAGGCCGTTCCACAGACTGGGAGACAGCCAACAACAGCCCATCTTATAGACATGACTGGTAAGTATTTTTCCATCAGCTCCTGAAAGCAGAAGAAACTCTTCCAGCTCAACACAGGTCCACCTCTGCACCTTCACCCAGGATCTTTTTTCTTCAGGTGCTGTGTCTTGGGCACAAATGTGACCTAAACAGTCAAAGTAAACGAGCAGTGGCACCACAGGGGTGGGGTGGATTCAAAACCACAGGTGGGAAATCTCTGTTTCACACTCTTAAGATGCACAAACGCATTTGCAAAGGAGTGGAAAGCACATGGATTCACATGACAACCCAGGACCCTCTACGGGCAGAGAGGAGGCAGCAGGGCCTGATGCAGCCACTTGTTTAACATGGCCCCACCCCAGACAGGAACAGTTCATGCAGCCTCGAGACATCAGCCTGGGTTATTCTGAGGGTCCACACGGCGCAGAGTGAGGAGCACTGCACAAACACCTCCAGCTCATTTATTCACAGGAGGACTTTCCATGAGCATAACAGTCACGAGCTCATAAATGCTGCCCTAAGAGGGTAGTTCATAAATGCTGCCCTAAGAGGGTAGCTCATAAATGCTGCCCTAAGAGGGGGCCAAGCTTGTGGATCAAGGGGAACCAGGAGGCTCTAGAGGACCCTATTAATATGGCCCTGGGAGCCTCCAGAGGTCACACCCCACAAAGTGCCACAGCACAGGGGGCAGCCTGGCACCCACCAGGGCCTAGGGGACTGCAGGGCACAGTGGTTAGCAGGGTCCTGGAGAATGTGGTTCAGACAGTGCCACTAGAAGCAGTTTCAGAGACCCCAGCACTTTGAGCCAATGCAGGTGGAGGACTCAGCTCAACCCTGGGATGGGACTGCTGGGGACCAAGAGCAGGTGACAGAAGATCTTCTCCTCATGGCTGTGCAGCCTGGAGCATGTGCTTAGCGGAAACCAGCACTGAGAGTCCTCGTGCAACCTGAGGGCAGGCAGCAGACATAGTTTCAAACCCCTGGCTCTTTCTTCAAAACACCAGGGTGTTCAGGACAGGCCCTGGGTTAACACAGCACTCAGAAAGGTTCCTGAGAGGTGCGGTTATTCAACCACAAGGCTGATACCCAGAAGGAAAGTCAGCACAGTAAACTCTCTACCTTTCAATGGATACTTCCAGTCCCCGTCACCCAGAACCCAAGGTACCTGCCACATGGCCCACACCATCCTCCCCGAGGCCTGTGCTTCTACAGCGCCAGCACTCTGCCAGCTTCTGCCCTCACAATCTCGTCCCAGGTGACCTAGTCCCCACCCAGGCTCCCGCCATCACCCGGCGCCAGCAACTCTCACAGCTCCTCTCTAACCTGGGCTTTCCCCCTACACTCCAGGCTGGCTCCCCCATCACATGCCAGCAGCCCTGGAATCCCACCACTTCTCCCTTCCCAGGGTTCCTCCACAGTCCAGGCCTCTCTCTCTTCTCTGGACAATCTTTAACCCTCCCTAATTAACATGGCCACTCTTTAAAATCTAAATATCATTACACTGTTCCTCCTAAAGACATAATTAGCCTCCTGCTGCTCTTCCAACAAAGGTTAAACTCCATAAGCTGGCACAGGGACCTGGCTCTGGCACTTCCTCTGGGCTGAGCCAGCCCTGCTGCAGTCGCATCCCAGCTGGGATCTTGGTTTATGCAGTCCCTTCTGCCCTGCAGGCTCTCTGGGCCACCCTCAGGAACCAAGGCCCCCCCCGTCCCAGAATGCCACTTCATTAAATGGTTTTGGTTGATCTTCGAGCCTCATCTGCACCAGGAAGGCAGAAGGCCAGCCTGACTTCACTGGCTCATGCACTCCCAGCCCCAGGGCTGATATGTAGCAGGCCTTCAACAGATAATTTTCTGTTTGACGAATCAACAAATATCAGCCCGTATCTGGCCACACCCCGCCCTGCTGCTGCCGCCTGCACAAGCCTTGGTTACCTGGGCACTGACACTCTTGCAGGCCTGTTAGGAACTCCAAGGCCTCAAAACACAAACATTGAATGGCTATTTTACCAAAGTTTTTTTTAAGGCTGAGAAAATTTATGGTGAAAGTAAAGTCTCACTGAGGTATAATTCAACACTCAATAAGTGATGGAAAAATCATGGTGGCCACAGCACTGTGACCATGAAGTCTGGGGGGGTACACCTCTTGGCCGGTGGGGCTCTCCAAGTAGTGACCCCGAAACTTTCCAGGGACCACTCATGACACCCCTCAAGTGATGAACCATGCCACCTCCTCTCACTAACATTGGGGGAGCACACGAGTGGGTCCAATGCTATCAAGAAACCACCATGTTCGATTCTAGTTTATGCAAAAAGGCAGAAGTGAATCACTTGCCACGTTCAGACCCAAGGGGAAAACTCTGGGCTCTGGGCTGCAGCCCTTTGGGAAGAAGGTTCTGGAGAGCTCACTCTGCTCTCGCCAGGAAAGGGCGAAACGGGACCGTTCTTACCTTTCTGCTTCTCTGCGGGGTCGGGCTCAGTATTTTCACACCGCAGACTAGCTGAATTATCATCTGAAATACTAGTTGACTTAATATTAGCTTCTTTTGTTCCTGACATAAAACAGTTTAAAATTAATCATTAAGACTGTACACCGAAGGGCTGGTGATCAGCAGCTTCATTAACAAAGAGCACACTCACTTATCTATGTTTTCCCACACTGCAGGTTTACAAAGGACTGACCAAAGGCAGCTTTTAGAAAACATGCATCTAGAATGTTCCTCCCCCATGGGCGGCTCTGGGGTGAAAGGGAAAGGGCACCCCAGACTGTGAGTGGATCCTGGGTCTATTCAGGCCAGGAGGAGCAGACTGCCCTCGCCCCCCATTTCTGGAACTACCTGACACTGCCAGTTTCCACTCACCTCCCCACTAGAGCCAGACCCAGCAGATGAGAGGCTGCAAGTAGGCGGCTGTTTCAGAAACGCAGGAAGAAAAGAAAAATATTTTGGACACTGCACAGTCCTGGCCATACTGAAAACTTCCACATACTTGTCTACTAATGACTGACTGATGTTCCAAAGTTTATGAAGATAGAAAAAATACCAAATACCTGAGAAAATATTTTTGCTGTGAAAAACAAAAACAGGCTGGGCACAGTGGCTTACACCTATAATCCTCGCAATCTGGGAGGCCTAGGTGGGAGGATCACTTGAGCCCAGGAGTAAAGACAACCTAGGTAACATAGGGAGACCTCGTCTCCACAAAAAATATAAAACTTAAAAAACTACCCAGGCATGGCTACACACACCTGTAGTTAGCTACTCAGGAGGCTGAGATGGGAGGATCACTGGAGTCCAGGAATTCGAGGCTGCAGTAAGCTACGATCACATCACTGTACTCCAGTCCAGGGAAAAGAGTAAGACCCTATCTTGAAAAAAAAAAAAGAGGCCAAGCACAGTGGCTTATGCCTGTAGTCCCAACACTTTGGGAGGCCAAGGCAGGCACGAGCCTAGGCAACCTGACAAAACTTCATCTCTACAAAAATTAGCTAGGCATGGTGGCAGGTGCCTGTAGTCCCAGCTACCCAGGAGGCTGAGGCAGGAGAATCGCGTGAGCCGAGGAGGTCGAGGCGGCAGTGAGCCATGATTGTGCCACTGCTCTCCAGCCTGCATGTAAGAGTGAGATCCTGTCTGGGAAAAAAAAAAAAAAAGGTAGGAGGCAGGTATGGTGGCTCACACCTGTAATCCCAGCACTTTGGGAGGCTGAGGTGGGCGGATCACAAGGTCAAGAGAGCGAGACCATCCTGGCCAACATGGTGAAACCCCATCTCTACTAAAAATACAAAAATTAGCTGGGTGTGGTGGCATGCCCCTGTAGTTCCAGCTACTTGGGAGGCTGAGGCAGGAGAATCTCTTGGACCTGGGAAGCAGGGGTTGCAGTGAGCTGAGATCGCACCACTGCACTCCAGCCCAATGACAGAGCCAGACTCTGTCTCAAAAAAAAAAAAAAAAGA
>NW_016806331.1:414875-416978 GCF_001698545.2 Rhinopithecus bieti | reverse complement strand
AAAAAAAAAAAAAAAAAAAAAAGAAACTGGGAGACAAATAAAATTGGAAAAATGTTCCCTTTCCTGAAACCCAATCTAATAATTCTTAAAACTATTCAAAACAGCTTACATCAGAATCAACCTGACATTAACTACCATACAACTGTTTTATTTATAATGTAAAAGAACTACATAAAATAGATAACATATAATTTTGCAAAGACATTTTTATTAATCTGTGAAAATGATGCTGACTTAAATAGTCTGGTTCAAATAGTTATTTATATTTTATAAAGGCTAACCAGAGAATAAACATGAAATATTAAGTTCTTAACAAAAAAAAAATCTAAAAATAAACATAAGCTTGGCAGTTGTAGATGATCAGCTTCAGAAGAAAACACTCTAATAATTTTAAGTTGTGTACTTGATTTCAAAGTGTCAAATATTTTCCATATTCTACCATACCCACCATCACAATAAGCAAATTATAAATGCATTATCTTCGTTCTGTAATTCAGAGACCAATGACACTTTCACAATTTTACCTTTTCAAAGTTCTAGTGGTATTCTTATGTAAGCTTTACTAAACCCCAAGTTCACACCGAGAGAAAGAACATGAAAACAGACTATACGCTCACTAATGATACCACACTGTAGAATCAATTCTTAATCACAGAGAAGAGACTAGCCAATTTGTCAAAAAATAGTTTTAAACAAATAAATAATGCACTTATAAAATGAAAATGATGGCCGGGAGCAGTGGCTCACACCTGTAATCCCAGCACTTTGGGAGGCCCAGATAGGTGGATCATCTGAGGTCAGGAGTTCGAGACCAGCCTGGCCAACATGGTGAAATCCCATCTCTACTGAAAACACAAAAATTAGCTGGACCTGGTGGCACACACCTGCAATCCCAGCTTCTCAGGAGACTGAGACATGAGAATCCCTTGAACCCGGGAGGCAGAGGTTGCAGTGAGCCAAGATTGCGCCACTGCATTCCAACCTTGCAACAGAGTGAGACTCCATCTCAAAAACGAAATAAAATAAAAATGACTATGAATTGGCAAAATAAAAATTTAAAAAAGAGTCACAGCATAAACACAATCTGTTGTCTGGAGCTACCTGGTAACCAGTGAACCTTGCAGGTGAGAATGTGAGCCCTGGCTCAAGATGCCCTAGGGTGGAACACTGGCGCTTCCTCTCTCCACGGGCTATGCTTTGGTCAGGTCTCTCAGCCTTCCTGAGCCGCAGTTTGCCCCACCTCATGCAGCCACCCTGAGTCAAATGAGATCTTGTGCATAAAGCCAGGAGCACTGTGCCGGGCTGGGAGGGGCCAGTCCCTATCAGTCACTATTAACTGAAACTAAGCAGATGTATCGCCCACACATACAATTGAAAGAGGTCCATCATTCTGCCAGTGTTCTGCGCAAAATTTAGCTACACTAAGTTAAATGTGATCAAATAGCCAGTGTTTAAAAAAGAAAAGAAAAGAAAAGAATAGAAAACATTTCTGGGACAATCAGAATAGGGCTTGGGTTTTAGGTGCCATTAGGAAGCAATAACTCAGTTCAGTTAGACAATACTTTTCTGGCTATACAGGAAAATGTACTTTTTATAAAGCTGCATGTCGAAGTATGTAGAGATAAAGTGCTAGGATGTTTTTTAACATACTTTGAAACAGTTCATTAAAATATGTAACTAGATGCTGGGTATGGTGGCTTATGCCTGTAATCCCAGTACTTCGGGAGTTTGAGGTGAAAGTGATCCTTTGAGGATCACTTGAGCCCAGGAGTTCAAACCAGCCTAGGCAACAAAGTGAGATGCCCTCTCTACAAAAAAAAAAAAAAAATTAGTTTGGCATGGTGACACATGCCTGTAGTCCCAACCAGTCAAGAGGCTGAGACGGGAGGATCACTTGAGCCCAGGAGTTCAAGACTGCAGTGAGCTATAATCATACCACTGCACTCCAGGCTGAGTGACAGAGTAAAGCCTTGTTTCAAAAATACACACAAGAGGCCGGGCGCGGTGGCTGAAGCCTGTAATCCCAGCACTTTGGGAGGCCGAGACGGGCGGATCACGAGGTCAGGAGATCGAGACCATCCTGGCTAACACGGTGAAACCCCG
>NW_016806331.1:393746-413260 GCF_001698545.2 Rhinopithecus bieti | reverse complement strand
CCCAAGGACAGCGGGAGACTCTGCTCCGCACCGCCACCCACCCCCACACCACCACCCAAGGACAGCAGGAGACTCTGCTCCCCAGCAGGTGGCATCAGGTTCCATCCCAATCTCTGCAAAAAGCTCAACCCAGAAACCACGTTTGCAGTTTGTGCTTCTTACTGCCTAGGCTTGTGTTATCGTCACACTTGTCGATATTACCTATAAAGTCCTCACTACCTGTCTGGAAAATGCTTTCAATTTGTTCTAAATTCATTGCCCGTCTCAGGATGAGCGCTGTCTCGCGCTGATCCGGGGCTGGCAGTTCAGCTGAGGTGATCTGTGATAAAGCAGGTTAGACCGCGGCATGCCTGGGATGAGCCACCACTTTATGGACACCTCATTCACCTTCAAGGCAGGTATCTTTACCCCCATTTACGACGAGGAAACTGTGGCTCAGAGAACCCACTCATGTGGCTGGCTCAAGGCCATGAGGTGGGTAAGCAGGAGGTGGGGAGTCGCCCCTGTGGCCTCAGAGATGGGGTCCTAGCTAGCCGAGTGGGGGCTACCAGGAGTCCACCCCTCAGCCTTTTGCCACTGCCTACTGCCCTCTCCTGCAGTGCAGGATTGCAGTGTGCCTGGGTGTTTCCCCACAGACTCCTAGGGATAAGGAAAGCTCCCACAAAAAGAAAACATACATCACCAAGATGTGGTTGAACGGTAACATGCATGACCGTGTGGCAGGGGCTCTCTTCAGTGGAAACACCCTGCTCCAGCTCAGTCACCGTTTACTCCACCATCCCATGCTACTGAAGACCCAGACAACTCCCATATAGTCACCCTACTTGGAATAAAATAACCATAGATCATCTTTCACACTGCAGCTGCTGTACCAAGCACATCTACTCCTGGAAATGCCAGCTCTGAGGGGAACGCACACGGAGAAGGAAGGATGTGCTCATCGGTATTCCAGCTACGCTTCAGAATTTGTAAAAGTCAGAAGATATAAGGCACGTTGGGCCAGCAAAAATTTCCTCTTCCCCTGAAGTCTGATCTTACACTATTTTTTCCTAAAGTGCCACTGGAGAATTCTAATATTTCTGAAGAATTCCGTCTGAAGTCACAGATGACTGTAGTTACTGATACTGAACCAAGGACCATCCCCTCTGACGCAGCAGGATGAGGGCTGGGCGCGCCCGCCACACACTGGCCTGAATGGGATTGGCTGTGACAGGCCAGCTTCCCAATGTGCCTAACAAGCACTTGGAACACCTCTACTATGAGCATTTTCTGAGTAGAATAAAGGAGAGCAGGATGAAGACATAAAAACCGTTTCTCTGTGTCATCACCCACACCACTGTGAGATCCCAACAGCAAGATTAAGAAAGCATTTTGACTGAAGTGTAAAAATAATCTATGTATAAAAAGCCATATAATTAACTTAAAGCTGAGTTAATAAAGTTATCATATAACTTAGCATATTAAAGCAAATAAAACCGCAAGTTATGTCCAATCTTCAGTACATCAGGAAAAAGTCTCATGAACATTAAAGTAGTTAGAATAATTTTTTAACAGTGTATAACTACATTGAGATAAAACCATTCACAATAAAGTGATGAGGAATTTAAACTAAAGAATATATTTTTCTTACCTATTTCTGAAGTTGTCGTTTCCTGATTTGGCTCATTATTTATTCCAGACACTACGGAGTCTAAAATTTTAGCTGAAATATTATCCTCCTTCCTTCCTGACATAAAATAGTTAGCAACAGATCAAAATATTATAAAAGATTTTGTGTTTGGTTGTTTTAGTTGGGATTTATAAGGGTTACACCAAGGTCACCAGCAAACTGTCTTGTCAACTAAATGGTCAGTTCTCAGCCTCCACATGACTCCCCTCATTAGAGCTTGACAAGAAACCCCCTCTCCTTCCCTAACACTTTCTTCCTCTCCAAGTTTTCCTCCAACTTGTTGGCCTTCTGTTTCCTTTGCAAGGATGATCCTCCCTCCTCCTCCTTCCTCCTCCTCCTCCTCTTCCTCCTCCTCCTCCTCTTCCTGCTCCTCCTCCTCCTCCTCCTCCTCTTCTGACCTGGGGGACCACAGCAGGCTCCAGAGTTCACCACGCCCTTCCTACCTACACACGCCCCTGGACCCATTACTGCACAAAGGTCCATGTCTGTAAACACCACTTGTATGCTAGAACTCTCCATTTTTTGTTTTTCCCTTCCGTTTCTCCAGCTCTCTCCTGATCTCCAAGTCAATACCTCCAGCTGTCTACTAGATGTTTCTACTTGGTTGGTCCACAGCCATCTCAAATTTGTTGTCCAACACAGAATTCCTAACACTGCCACCCATTCCACCAACCAGCGTCTCCCAGAACCTTCCATGTCAATAAAGGCCAGGCCACCCCCTAGGAGCCCAGACCCCCCCAGAATGAATCTCATCTTTGATTTCTTTCCATTCAAACAAGTGGTACCCCACCCATCAGCACAGTAAACCTAACCCACTCTCAGCGCTGGCACTCTGGTCCCAACCCTCACCTCCTCTCATCCAGATGCCACGGCCCCTCCTCACTGCTCTGCAGCCTTTACTCCTGCCATGCCACAGTTTTAAAAGGAGGAGTTCTAAAACCTAAGTCAAATCTTGCCTCTGTGCTGCTTAAAACTCTTCAAGGACTTCTGTGTGCACTGTAAACCACACAGCTGCTATGGACAGGGACCAGCAGCTCTGGGACTGGCAGCTCCAGGCCCTGCTTGCTGGCCCAGTCCTTTACCCTATCACTATTCCTCTCTCCACCAGCCTCACCACTCACACACCTGCATGTCCTCCTTCACCCAAGTCAGCTCTCTGTCCAGGTGTCCTCCCTCGGAGAGACCTTCCCTGCTCCCACCCCTCATCCCTGCTCCTCTTGGCTTCATTTTCCTTGAAGATTCATCACAAACTAACATGCACATATGTACCCCTGTGTTCTCTTTATTATCATAAATGTCTGCAGAATCATTGAAAGAAACCTCAAATGGACAATTTAAGCCTGTGATTGATTCAGAGTAGGAAATCCTCACCTGGCCAGGGGCAGCGCTGCATGGGACCAACATGCCCCTCTGCCCCCTCTCCACTCCGGCCAGAAGGCCGTGTTCTAGAGCTCAGGCCCCAGGTCAAGAAGGGCCACACCTATGCCAACCCCCCCCGCAGACTTCCACATGCTCAATGACCAAGTAGAAGCAAAGGACCAGGCAGTAAAGGGTTCAGCTCTCAACATTCACTCACAGCCTCCACTATGGTTCACTGAGCTTACCGAGCTGTTTCATGCTATGTTCCTTCTTAGCTTTACAGTAGGAAGAGTTATGTTCTTTTTCAGGGGAAAGACTATTTTCACTGGTTTTAGGGTCCCTTCTTCCTGACATAAAACAGCACAATGAAAATATATATTAAACGTAATCTGTAATGTAATGTAAAACAGTTAACAAACAAATGAAATTAAAATGTACTCAAAAGGCAAAGTGATCAGCTCTGTATGCACTACTTAGAAATAAGCAAACATTATAATATTCTTGGGCAGAATGCTTTCTGGATTCTGCAGGGATTCCAGAATGACTTTAAGAGTCTAAGTATGTTTACCAATGTGATACCCTCACACCCTGTAGTAAAGGCTCATTCATCCCCTTGAGCAGAACACAGAGCTCCAGTGTCTCACACACCTATGGGTACTGAGCATTTGCCCAAATGTGAACCTACTTAAGCAAGGCAGAATGTTCAGGCAGAGTGCCAGCTTTGCTGGGGGACCCATAGGGAGGTCAGTGCCCAGCTAGCAGGAGAGGAAGACAAGAGTCTACTGAGCTGTTGACAGCTCAGGGAATCTCAGTGTCAAAAAGCCCATAAATGTCTGGTAAGAAAATCTCTTAAGATCATACAAAAGACCCCTAGAGCACAAGCTCACCAGTAAACACAGATGCACATATCGCAGCGATTAGTAAAGAAGGGCGGATGATCCAACTGCCTGCTTAGGAAAGCCAAAAGAATCAACAAAAGAACTACTGGATTAAGAGGCAACAACAGGCCAGGCGCGGTGGCTTAGGGCTGTAATCCCAGCACTTTGGGAGGCTGAGGTGGGCGGATCACTTCAGGTTAGGAGGTCAAGACCAGCCTGGCCAACATGGTGAAACCCTGTCTCTATGAAAAATACATAAAATTAGCTGGGCGTGGTGGCATACACCTGTAATCCCAGCTACTCGGGAGGCTGAGGCAGAAGAATCAATTGAACCCGGGAGGCAGAGGCTGCAGTGAGCCAAGATTGTGCCATTGTACTCCAGCCTGGCAACAGAGTGAGACTCCGTCTCAAAATAAATAAATAAAATAAATAAAATAAAATAAACCAGTGAGCAACCACTGTGACCAACAGACATACCCAAGCACATGCAACGTGTTCTTGGAAGAGGGGAACACCCTCACGAAGCTGAAGTTAGAGGTGTCTAATCTTCCTAAACTAATGAATGCATATATTTAACACAAATCCAATTAAATTCTGAGACGTTTATTTTGCAAGAGTGGAATTCTTGAGTCATGAAGTGCTTTTAAAATTCATCCGGAAGACCGGGGCCGGGCGCGGTGGCTCAAGCCTGTAATCCCAGCACTTTGGGAGGCCGAGGCGGGCGGATCACAAGGTCAGGAGATCGAGACCATCCTGGCTAACACGGTGAAACCCCGTCTCTACTAAAAGTACAAAAAACTAGCCGGGCGAGGTGGCGGGCGCCTGTAGTCCCAGCTACTCGGGAGGCTGAGGCAGGAGAATGGTGTAAACCCGGGAGGCGGAGCTTGCAGTGAGCTGAGATCCGGCCACTGCACTCCAGCCTGGGCGACAGAGCGAGACTCCGTCTCAAAAAAATAAAATAAAATAAAATAAAATAAAATTCATCCGGAAGAATAAGCAAATAAGATGGCTTAAAACTTTTCTGAAAAGAACAATGATAGGAAACTAATAGTAAAAATAAAACAGTAGAAGTAAAAACACCACACACAAAAAAGCCCATAACCCAGACTACAAAAGGCATCACAGAGCAGGAGAGAAGCATTCAATTAAGAAGTGATCCTGGAATTACTGATGAATTATTCTGACAAAATAGATTCAGAGCCTCACCTTATACCATGAAGTAAAGTAAGATAGAACATAAGAAATTAAGTAAAAAAATGTATGATGAAATGCAAATCTTCACCTCTCAAATCTCTGGACAGATTACCAAAAAAAAGATTAGAGGCCTCAGGCACATAACAATTTAACACCCAGGCAAATCAGAAACCAAACCAAATATAATTAGTAGAAACAAACTGGAAAAGAAACACTTATGCAAAAATTGGCAAACTGGCAGATGTCCTTAACATACAGCATGCGCATGCAAATCAGTAAGAACGCAGACTCCAGAAGCAAGAAGAACCCAGGGAAACCAAAGAACAGGCAGGTCAGAGAAGCCCAAAACATTCACACACGAGAACAATCACCATTTCACTAGTAATCAACTTTTTGTTTTTCGTCCATCAAAATCAGCATGCCTTTACAACACTGGAGAAGGTGTGGGGTGAAGGGCCATTGAGGGCGCGCAGTAGCCATAATGCCATGCCCTTTGTGCCAGCCACTGCACTTCTGGAAACCCACCCCACAGCGTTCAACCAAAAGACAACAAAGGCTTCTAGCACAAAGCTGGTCACAAACGCATTGCTAATTATTGTGCACAAGTGGAACCTACCATTTAAGCCTCCTTTCTAAGGGAAAAATTCCCACTACTACATCTTGCCACCCTTCTTTAACTTATACAATTTAGTAAAAGGATGATTTTTCAGAAACTAGCACTGCTCAAAGTAACTTCATACTTCAATGAAAAATAAGCCTCCAACGCCAGTGGCCTCCAACAGGGCTTCCCTGCATTTGCCTGACACTGGTGTGTTAGACAGGATTGTGAGGTACTATCCTTCAACGAACCGTAGGCCAGGCCTGCACGTTCAACTTTTAGCATGACTTCCAATCATCATTTCTGTGGTTTTTAAACACATAAACATTATCTGCCTACATGCTCTACGTCCAACCTGCAAGAGGATTAAATGTAGGCTGCCAACGCAAAGGACAGAACTACTGAAAAGAAGATGGCTAAGTATTTCTGGAAAATGAAAATTTGATCACAACTTTTACATTTCAACACAGATCTCCAGCAAAGAGGGGCTACTCTACCCTGATGTCATCAGCTCACACACTTGTGCACACAGGCATGTGTATGTAACAGCCACAAATCTTCATTATTTCCACACGCTATTCATTCCCAGATACAGCAAGTCTGTTTTCCAGCCACAGGAGTTCTTTCCTACTAGACATTGGGATTAAGACAAAAAAAAAAAAACAACTAATATCCATATTTTCAGCTACATATATAAGTTTTGCAGTACCTTCCACTGAATTTTTGGATCGCCGTTTTGTTGTTTTTGTTGTCAATGACTTGGATGCTCTAGTGGAAATCTCAGTCTTAAAGAAAAAAGAATGAAAAGAAATTAATTGATGCATTACACAGCAATATCATAAGCAGGTTTACTTTTTAAGCTCTGCTTGAGGAAGAACAAGTATGACATCCAGCAATAGTGCCCATCTGCTTTAAAAACTCAGTATCACCAAGGACTCAAGACCTGAGAGTGCGAATTAACACGTAGGCCAAAAGCCTTTTCGCAATATATTTAGAATTCCATCATTTTGTGCAGCCCTAAAGAGGTCAACAATCTGCTCACTACACTTTGAGAAACACCGTCTTATCAGTTGTGCTTATGAGGACTCCACTTCTGTTGCTATATATTTAATTACTTAAATGCACTTGTAAGCAACTCTGAAGGTAAAAATTTATACGTATTTAAACAGAACACTAACCAAAGGAAACAGCACATCCTATTCCTCCCTCCACTGGCACAGTTCCAGTCTTACCACCTCTCTCCTCTAACTGGCCCCCCAGCCTCTACTCGATGCCTAACCCAGCTCCCCTGCAGCCTCATGAATACTTCCTAAAATGTGAATTGGACTACAAAAGTTGGCTTCAACCTCTCAGTGGCCCCTACTGCTTGGGATGAGTGTAACCTCCACAAGATGGCCCATGTGGAGACCGTGGCGAGCCCCAGGAAATGCATCATGGAGTCCTGAACAGGCCAACCAGAGGTTGGAGGGGTTCCTCCCACTGGCCCCATCTGCCTGGTGACTTACGCCTCTTCCAGACTCATTGTGAGTGCCACCTCCCCCTTCTCCCCAAAATGACAACCCTATCACACCACACATCACACTAGTCATATAAAGGCATAAGTAAACCCAGGAGTGCCCCACAGAAAATCAGAGTAATACATACCCCCATCTATTTTACCAGGAGGTAAAGCATTTAACTCATTACTTTTACAACCAAGTAAAATGGACCTATTACAGATAGGCCATGACCATGTGCTCCCTCCATGCCTCAGTGGACCACGGGAGCACACAGCATTCACTGCTTCAACACAGCTACAAGTTGACATCTCTTAAAGTTATTTTTTAAAGTTTACCTCTGTTTCAGCCTTGGAGTCTTTAAAAGTTCCATCTGACAACTTTTTAGACATCTCCCCTGAGCTTGCTGACTATTAAAAAAAAAAAAAAAAAAAATTCAAACTTTAGAATTATTCCAATCCGTAATACCTAAAAATATGCCAAGGTATTTTCTATAACACTGACCAACAGTGAAATCATTCTTCCCATGAGAACACCACATCGCCAGTCCAGCTCTGATTGCCATGATTGTTACTGCTGCCTGCATTCCCCAAGAGTCTTCCAAGCCAAAGGCAGGGAGATCTCTTCTCATAAGGGCAAAGTAGGTGGGCAAGGACTTCAAATATTCCTGCCTCTCAGGAAGCTATATGAACACGAATCCCTATGCCACACTGAACTTCCTGCAAACATATCGCAGGGAAACCCGGGGATCTGGAAGTGAGGGAGGGAATGAACAATACAAACCTCCAACACCCACAGAGAAACTGCTCCTAGCCGCCTCTGCTGATCACAGGCTAACTTCATTAACAGAATGGGGCAATTCTTTTTAAGCAAAGGCTTCAGACTGTAAGTGAGGAAAGCACTCTCATAACATAAACTACATGAAAACCGTAAACACCATCTCATCTCACGCCTTAAATCACTTCTCTAGAAGACATATCTCAGAGTAGAAGGAGAAGAACACATTATCTTCATTGAGATTTTCCTCCAGGAAGACTGAAAAGCAAAGAAAGCCTGTTCAATATTTCAACAATTCAATGTCCTCATAAGTTAATTATGAAGATATCAGATTTTATCAGCAGTAATTACCCATGACTGCAGGCTGGGCACTGCGCACGTGCTACCCATAAAAGGGGCAGTTAAGAGAGGGGCCCGGGACCCCCACGTGACCAGTCTAACCTAGCACCTGTCCGCTCCACTGCACTCTTAATTTTCTGAGTGTTTTCATATCTACTATTTCACCTCTTCCTCGCAAAAGCCCATGAGGTAGCCTAGGATCTCATCAGCCTCTCAACTAGACAGAAATAAAATGGGGAAGAGGATAAAGAATGACTGCGGCAGAACCGGGGTTAGAACTTGAGTCTCTTGCCTCCCCAGCATAGATGTGACTAAGGTCCCTGGGAACTGGGGTTCCTTGGGAGGCGCCTCACAGCAGCTCACACCTGCCTGGCGCTTTTTACCAGAGGAAAGGATGCAGCTGCCTCCCAGACCCACGCGGCTCAATGAAGCCCCCAGATTGTCCACAGAAGAGCCTGGCAAGCAAAACCAGCATGCGAGATCCACGCACATCTCACGGCGACCAAGTGCGCACCAGCTTTGCGCAGGAAAAAATCACTTCGCCATGGCCTCAGATGCTTTTAAACAAAACCATCATTACACTTGGCTCTGATATGTTCCCAAATATTAGCCTCTAAGAATTTCTTTTTGTTGTTGTTGTTGTTTGAGACAGAGTCTCGTTCTGTCACCCAGGCTGGAGTGCAGTGGTATGATGTCCGCTCACTGCAACCTCCGCCTCCTGAGTTCAAACAATTCTCCTGCCTCAGCCTCCTGAGTAGCTGGGACTACAGGTGCCCACCATCACACCCAGCTAATGTTTGTAATTTTTTTTTCAGTAGAGACAGGATTTCGTCACCATGTTGGCCAGGAAGGTCTCAATCTCTTGACCTCGTGATCCACCCACCTAGGCCTCCCAAAGTGCTGGGATTACAGGCGTGAGTCATCATGCCTGGCTGAGCCTCTAGGAATTTCTTTGGAATGGTTTCTCTCTATTTCAAGTCATCTCATTAGCAGTTTTAGGGAACACAGCGTGGGGACCCCCAATCCAAAGGCCTTGAGAGCTGAGGAATGTTGGCCCCTTCCTAGGCTGCCTCATGCAAAATACACCAGAATATACTGGTGCCTCAGAAAATCAGGTCCATGAAAATACTTTTCTTACACCTCTAAAAAGGAGCAAAAGATGGGGAATGTCTTTGTAATTTCTAAGACTCATAAGGAAAGCCAGGTTATGACACATATCATACAGTACGTTACTCCAGGATGTGCAGTGGAGGGGGAATGAGTGACATTTTAAATAGTAAAACTCCAAAATGCCCCGTAGAACACTACGTTCAATTACGAACAAAACCACAATCTTGCCCGACAGGCACCCCCTATCCCATTGTGACCCACAGATCTCAAAACGGGCTTGTACTGACCCCCACAGGAAAGCCTGGTTTACAGGATTCCCCTCAGGGTCAGTCCTGTGGCGCCCACCCCCCTCCCCTGGGCAGGCACACCATGAGACGCAGTGCCACAAGACAAGATGGCTGTCCCAGGAGGAAGAGGCCATGGCACCAACTCAGGCCCTGCCCCTCACTGCCCGGCCAGATCTGGATCCCTTCCCGACCTCAGTGTCCTCCTTCCTAGCAGCTAGAGACAAGATGATTTCCAACATCTTCGCAGGATGCTTTACAATTTTACATCCCCCAGAGCATGGGTGTCTGGGAAAACATCCCCAACACACATGGTGGGTCCAGAAGGAATTCACACATTTAGAAAACAGTTTGAAACCAATAGGATTTTCTGGCAAACCCTAAATTTACCTGAAAATTTAATTAAACAAGAATTACAGTAAACTCCGGTCTTATTGTGCTTATCTACTAATGCCTAAAAGCCCCTGAAAGCAGCCCTAATCTTTAATAACTGAGCAATGTCCATGCTCCTAAAGACATCACATGCACAACTCGGACTGCACATAAACACTGCTTGCAATGCTAAGGTGGAGGCTGCTCCAAAGCCTTCAGAGCAATACTGAGAGTGACACAAACGACACAAACGACACAAACGACACGCACGGGAGAAGCCACACATCTTAAAACACCTGCGAGACAAGGACAAGAGCAACATGGCAAATCAGCTCAAACTCTGAAAAACGTTGATTTCTCCACAGGCCTGGTGGGGAATCATTAAACTCTAAAAAGAGCAAGCATTTAATAATATTTTCCTGACTTCCCCCTTCAAATTATCTTCTACCACTCCCACATCAAAATTCCATAAAGGGAGACCTCAGAAACCACTATCAATTGATCAATTTCATCCAATGTTTCATGATCTGAAAAGCCCATCATCCCTTGCCTGGATGCTCAATCCATTCCACCACCAAGTATTTACTGCAAAGCTGCTATGTGTCAGACACTCTACCAGACTGGGTATCCAACAGTGAATATGAGTGACATCTCTGGCTTATGCTCTTAGGGAGCTTATAATCCAGCAGACTTCTCCCTGGACATGAAGTAGGAAATGGTTAAAAACTCACTGAATAATGTCTTAATAAATGATTGGCTGAACAATACACTTCTATTAAGGGATGAACAAAAAAAGCCAAAACACAACTGACAAGAAATAAGCATCTCTTTGGGTTTCTACTGAGAATCCAAGATTGTCATAATTTTAAATAGGCATAAAAGAAAACCAGTTTCTTAGTCACATTGTAAGAAAGATAAAAATCATGATTGACACCCTCACAAACTCTTGCTAAGCAAACAGCGAGGTTTTCAGGAAGGCTTTACCTTTTTCTCGGGTTTGTCATGCTCTCTGTTCTTCTCCCTGTCCAGGTCCCGGGAGTGCTCCCCGTTTTTCACTCTCCGTCTGTCCCTGTCCTTCCCTTTGTCTCGGTCGCGCTCTCGGTCCCTGTCTCTCAGTCTCTCCTTCTCTTTTCCCCTCTCACTCTTTCTGTCTGTCTCCTTCTCACGCTCGGAGTCTCTGTCCCGCTCCCTGTTGCCTCTGTCTTTCTGTCGCTCACTGTCTGGCCTGGCCCGGGCTTTGGCTCTCTCTCTCTCCCCTTCTCTGTGTCTGTTTCCGCCATTCTCCTTGGCCTTCCCCTTGTCCTTGTCCTTTTCTCTTGGCTTGCTGTCTTCTTTCAGTTCTTCTTTCTGTTTTCGATCTCTGCTTGCACTTCTCTCTTTTATTTCAGAGTCTCCTCTATCCTATGAAATAAAATAAAATCATTTATGAAAGTTTTACCTAAGCTACAAAAAGACTCCCTATTTCATTTTCAAAGATGTGTGACTTGCAATTCACCTCTGTATTTTTGTGAACTCTGGACTCTTCTTCTGGCACATTCTTATTATCCAATTCCTGAGATCTTGAGGTCAGTGAGGCCCGGCCTTTCACTTCTCCCTTCTCTCCAGCTAAAACCCTCCGTACCGCATCGTCACTGGAGAGCTTGTCGTCCAAATGGAAGGAAATGAGGTGTTAGGTGAAATGAGATCCGCACAGTTAACAAATAGAACATCGCCATTCAAAGATAGTTCATGAGACAGATTCTCTGTCTACAATGAAATTCAAAGGATAAAATATTTTTTGAACATGTTATTATCACATACAAAGCACAGCATATCTTGGTAACTATTACTTTCAGCACTTTGGTCATTAACAGTAGCATCCACCCAAACTAAATGAATCCTGATTCAAGTCTACCCAAGCTGTCAAATGTGAATGTGTGTGTTCAAGGTCAATAAAGCTGACCCATGCCTTAAACTTCTAATGGGATCGTAGAATCCCAGGCATAAGTGCCTTAAGATTTTATCTAACCACCTCACACCTATCAGGATGGCTGCTCCGAAAAAAAACACAAAACAACAAGCATTGGCAAGGATAAGGAGAAATTAAAACTCTCATGCACTGTTGATGGAAATGTAAAATGATACAGCCATTATGGAAAACAGTATAACAGTTCCTCAAAAAATTAGGCACAGATTTACCATATGACCCAATAATTCCCCTTCTGGGTATTTATCCAAAAAAATGGAACACAGGGTCTTGAAGAGATATTTGTATACCCATGTTCATAGCAGCATTATTCATAATAGCTAAAACATGGGAGCAAACTGTACCATTGACAGTTGAGTGGATAAACAAAATATGGTATATCCATCACAATGGAATATTATTCAGCCCTAAAAAGGGATGAAATTCTGATACATGCCACAACATCGATAAATCCTGAGAATGTTACATTAAGTGAAATAAGCCAGTCAAAAAAAGGACACTCTATGACTCCACTTATCCGAGGTCCCTAGAGTAGTCAGATTCATAGAGACAGAAAGTAGAATGAAGGATGCCAGGGGCCGGGGGATGGGAGAAGAGGAAGTTAGTGTTTCATGGGGACAGAGTCTGTTTTGCAAGAAGAGTCCTGGAGATGGAAGGTGGTGATGGCTGCACATGACTGAATTTACCAGCACTGAAGTGTACACTTCAACATGGTTAAGATGGCAAATTTTATGATAGGGATTTTAACACAATAATAAAATTATGGGGGGAAAAAACTGATCTAATTCAAGCCTCGTCAAATGCAAAAATTCCTTCTCCAGCATCCCTGACAGCCATCCAGAGTGTGGACACCTCCAGTCAGGAGTCCCACTCACTCAACGCACTCATTCCACAAGCACATGCTGAGTGACTGCCGCATGCCAGGCTCCATTTAGGCCGAAGATACACCATGTACTGGGGACACAGACAAACACAACAATTAAACAACAGGCTATAGGAAGCCTACAGGGGCACCTAAGTCGGCCTGGGAGGGAGGAGAGGCCCAGGCTCAAGGAAGTGCTCACAGACGCCACATTGCTGCTGGGTGAGGCTGGAGGAGGAAGGCAGCTCAGGCACCAAGAAACCAACAGGCACCAGGGCAAGAGGCTGACGGGAGACAGCGGGCCAGGGCTGAATGAGGGGGTGCATGGTGACTGGAGTGGAGGGCTCAGGTGTGGGAAACGAGAGAAGGATCTGAAGGGAAAGAAGTAGCAGCAGGTCTCTAGGGGGCTCACAAGCTGTGCCATGGAGCTGGCTCGGCCCCAAGGCTACTGGAAGCCGGAGAAGATTCAGCAGAGGAGATAGGAGCCAGATGTGCTTTTTAGAAAGATGAGCAACATCAAGGACCCGGGAAGGGGAGCTGGGGAGTCTAGGCACAGAGGCCAATGAACTGGCAAAATCTGCTTCCAAGTCTCTAAGTTTGCATGCTGGACTCGCACCAGGAGGGCCTCCTAGGAGTCGGCCTGACACCACTACGCACCTCCACGACCCACTGCTGTTGAGGGGGCTGAAATCTACCTGTTCCCGTTTGGGTCACAATTAAGGTTAGCCCCCAGCCAACCACCCACTAGGTATGTGAAAAACTGTATTAATCATACTCTCAATACAAGTCCAACCTGCTCCTCCATGGGGGACCACTCAGCCTTCAAAAGAAGGAAGACCCTGGGGAAAGACCTTCTCCAACGTTTGGGCAAACATGGCCCAGACTGGACCTAACCAGAGAAGCCTGAGGCCTGACACCCAAGTTTCTAGCCCAGGGTGAAAAGCTCAGGAAGAAAAAAATCTACTCCCTGTACAACAACTCAGAGAGAGCAACTCAGAGAGAGAAAGGGTGGAAGAGAGAAAGAGGAAGGGCAACAGACAAGCAGATACCAGAGGCTGCAGATGCAGGAAGAGAACAGAGACTCGCATAAGACCCAGGGAAGAAGAAAAGCGTTCCTGCAGCCACTGCAGCCCTGGCTGGAAGCAGCCACCTGTCCTCAAAGGAGCCCCAGAAAGGAGAAAGTCAGAGGGCATGGAAGCCTGGGCCTCCAGCCACCAGCCGGGCACAGAGTGCCTGTGGGGTTCCCGATTTTATATTGAAAGCTTGCAGAACTTGCGTATAACATACCCTTATTTGTCTTATCATTCAGTTTTAAACTACTCCTCCTGTATCTCTGGGGCTCCAGAAGGGGTGGGATCAGATTCAAAGCACAGGGTTTGACAGACACCACTGAAACTCCTCCCCTAAACCGCCCGCACATATGAGCTCCTCAGCCCCGACTACCTTTTACTCAAGTACTAAAAAGTTCAAAATGCCAGGACAGCAGCAGTACCTTGTGGAGACAGCATTTCCCAATTATCTGGAGCAGCTCATTTGTTCTTTCAGGCTCATGCCCAGCCACGATTCGGGCTGGTTTGGCCGACAGTGGCTCTCCCGACACCATTACAACCACGTCTATGGCCTTTTGTAGGAAGCTAATTTTTGCATCTTTATCCTGAAACATTTCCATTGAAAATATAAATATTACAATACTTTGAAGAGTATGCATTATCTTCAGTATGTTCTACAGGCATAGGATAGTTTCTGTTTACATACAAAACTATGTTTAGATATATAACAAATCTAGAAATACTGACCTTTTACTGACAAAACAAAAACAATTCATTAAAGCCTTTAATTTAGTTGACGGGCTAGCATTAACCTTTGAAATACTAATCCCATTTTTCAGTGAATAAAACTAGCATGATATCCAGTTACCACAATGAGAAAATGAAATGAGAAAGGGTATATATCAATTCATGAATTCACTGACCTTGTATTCCAACCACATGCAGCACAGAAATGACACATGCCACACTACCTGGTCTACAAAAAATCTCACCCGTTAAGGCGAGGGGTCAATGGGAGAAGCCCGACTCAAACCCACCTTCACATTATCAGACTTCATCTCGGCGTCTGTGTAGAGGCCTTTCATGAAACCAGTCATTCTAATCACCTTCAAGAGAGAAAGAAAGGCCACCATGTCACCGCACGGACAGCCGCCTCATCAGCCTCATCCCCTCAACTCCACACTTGGGAGATGTCAGAATTGACTAGCAGCCCAGGCTTGAATCATCTACTTACTCAAGAAATGTCTGATGTCTACTACACGTGTTGTGCAGGGCAGAAGCCAGCCAGATCCCCTCAGAACTTAGGCTGGCTGTGTGGACAGATGGGTAAAGATGACACCATGCAGGTACTAAGGAAGCACTCAGGCTTGGTAGGTCATCCACAATCTGGGAGGGGCAGGGGTGGCAGGGAACCCTTCCTGGAGGAACCATACCTAGATGGGGACCAGGCTTACAGAAGAGTTGGGCAAGGGGGCATTTCAGATGCACATGCCAGGCATAAGGAAGTCCACACGGCTGGGCGTGGTGGCTCACGCCTGTAATCCCAGCACTTTGGGAGGCCGAGGCGGACAGATTGTGAGATCAGGAGATTGAGACCATCCTGGCCAACATGGTGAAACACCGTCTCCACTAAAAATACAAAAATTAGTTGGGTGTGGTGGCACATGCCTATAGTCACAACTACATGGGAGGCTGAGGCAGGAGAATCACTTAAAGCCGGGAAGCAGAGATTGCATTGAGCCACTGCACTCCAGCCTTTTCTGAGACAGCCAGACTCTGTCTCCAAAAAAAGAAAAAAAAAAAAAGAAAGAAAGTCCACACAAGGTCCAGGACCCACAGAGTTCTGTGCAAGGGAAATGAAGGACAGCAGGAGCCCCAGGACAGAGAGACACTCGGGGCCTGGTACAGAGGCCCTGAGAAGCCACTCAGGGACGTGAACTGAGCCAAAGGACCACAAGGAGGACCTGGAACAGCATTTTACAAGAGTCCTTCAGGTGCAATGGAGGAAATAGATTCCAAAAAGAAAAGGACCTTTGGTTGGGCACAGTGGCTTATACCTGTAATCCCAGCACTTTGGGAGGGCGAGGCGGGCGGATCACTTGAGGTCAGGAGTTCGAGACCAGCCTGGCCAACACGGTGAAACCCCCGTCTCTACTAAAAATACAAAAATTAGCCAGACATGGTGGCGGATGCCTGTAATCCCAGCTACTCAGGAGACTGGGGCAACAGAATTGCTTGAACCTGGGAGGCGGAGGTTGGAGTAAGCCGGAATCGCGCCACAGGACTCCAGCCTGAGCGACAGAGTGAGACTCTTTCTCAAAAAAAAAAAAGAAAAGGAATTTCTCAGCCTAGTTTTCTAAGACTAGAAGTTCTACAAGGGTCTTTCCCCTCACCACGTGTCACAAGTCACTTCTTAGGATGGTGGCAGGCTCCACACCCCATTGCTTTGGTTCTCTCCCCAATCACCCCTTCCCTCAGGTAACCTGTACCTCCTAATTAGCCCTAAAACCAGCTTTTAAGACAATGATTTTTTCTGTTCCTCTCAACCCCCCCACCCAGCCAGGGTCCTGGGTTCTCTCAAATTGAAATTTTTTGAAATGTAGTAGGTTACTGTAAAATCAATACAATTTGTAGCAACAAGCATTTTGAACAGCCGGGACCCTTACCAGCAGGCTGCATGGTACGTGGTAAGGACAGGTATGCCCACAGCAGTGTGTCCTAGGTCAGCTAATAAAGCATATTTATTACGGAGAGTTGTGTTTTACAAACAAGACAGTCCCATCCTAACATCAGCCTCCTCTGGAATCAAGCCACAACTTCTTAATTTGCATCAAGTTAGGTATTAATTAATCTAAGAGTTTTCATTCCACACCATGCTATGTAAGAGCTGTATTACTATTTTTCTCGAGATGACAGGTAGAATATTAAGAGCATCCTGCATTTTACATTCCTGGAACATTTTCATTTTGTCCCTGTTGAGGTTTTCCCAGGATGCTGGCAGTTAAAATTGTGAGCAGTAGGCTGGGTGCGGTAGCTCATACCTGTAATCCCAGCACTTTGGGAGGCTGAGACAGGCGGATCACCTGAGGTCAGGAGTTCGAGATCAGCCTGGCCAACGTGGCGAAACCCCATCTCTACTAAAAATACAAAAATTAACTGGGCACGGTGGCATGTGCCTGTAGTCCCATCTACTCAGGAGGCTGAAACAAGAGAATTGCTTGAACCCGTGAGGCGTAAGTTGCAGTGTGTGGAGATTGTGCCACTGCACTCCAGTCTGGCCGACAGAGCAAGACTCCCTCTAAAAAAAAAAAAGTGAGCAATAACTGTAAGTGACAAGAGACATTAACGTCACAGGATCCACACTTAGCTTAATGAAATGCAGTGGTTAGTTTAGCTATAGCTAAAATACTAATATAGTAATTTGTGTATAATATTCAGGACAGCAAGGCATTTTCATAAGAGGCTCTCCACCTATTATCTGAAAATCCTTTCCAATGTGTCAGTCATTCTAACATCTTTATCAAGTAGGTGATAATTTATTTATCTTTACACAGGGGGAGAAATCTGCTTTGGCAATAGATGAGGAAGTCTATGGGAGAAGAGCAGACCAGTCGTTCCTAATTGGGAACATGCAACTCGTTCCACGCACCCTATCTACCTGGCCAGGAAGGCAATCCCTTTTTTTTTTGAGACAGGGTCTTACTCTGTCACCCAGGCTGGAGTGCAGTGGTACAATCACGGCTCACTGCAGCCTCAACCTTCCAGGCTCAAGCAATCTTCCCTACTCAGCCTCCTGAGTAGCTGGGATTACAGGTGCACCACCACACTCAGCTAATTTTTATATTCTCAGTAGAGATGGAGTTTTGCCATGTTGGCCAGGCTGGTCTTGAACACCTGGGCTCAAGTAATCGGCCCGCCTTGGCCTCCCAGAGTGCTGGGATTACAGGCCTGAGCCACAGCATCCAGCCCATATTCCTCCTCCTCTCCCATTAGGATGCCTCTGACCAACCATGTGGTAGTGACTGGACAGCCACCATGAGCTGAGGGCCACCACTGACTGACCCACAAGGATAAGGCACACTCCCTGCGCCTCCCTCTGCATTTCAGGGCTCTGCATCTCAGTGGGGCAGACAGGACTGGGAGAATAAAGGTTTTGGCAGCCACAGCTATAGCTGGCTGGGCTCACATTGGCTCTTGTTCCCTCTGGGTCAGAGCACGGGTACCTGCCTATTTCACGGGATGGTGGTGATGCAGCACACACTGTCCTGCTCCCACCGGGCTATCCACACAGCAGGTCCCCTCCCCACACACTGTCCAGGACAGGCTGTAAGTGCTGCACCAGCTGGGAGGACGTGACCAGGGCTGGCAGTGCCTTGGGATGTGGGTGAATTCGAGAGCATTTTTAGGCACTGTTTTAACACAGAGGCACACGCTCCAGCCCACACGTTATAAGCTAAGGTAGGAGGGCAGACCCAGTAAAGCAAAGTCTGTGCAAGAATAAGGCACCCAACCTGTTGAAAAGAGTGAGAAACAGAGCTTGAGGACCATCACCAGGTGAGGTCATGAGGCCCTGGAAGTCTGCAAGTCCAACCTGAATCCTAAATCCCAAAACATACCTCTGAGTTCCCGCGTGCCCTTGGGTCCACCATGGAAATGGGTGCTGCACCCCCTGCAGTGACGCTCCTAAGAGTTACCAGGGAGTTACCACGAGCCTTGACAGGTCCCCCTCAACAGGGGATGTTTGTTGTGCAATTTCTATATACCTTACCCAGCGCAGATCACCAGAGCCATACTAATAAGCAAGCCAGGGTCTCCGTCACTGAGGAGCACATCATCCGCAAACGGGGAAAAGCTACAGAGACCACCAATCTCAATCTAGGGCACGGTGTGCCGCTCTGTTACAGTTTTTCCTGCCAAGTCTCCCTACCACCACCTCCACTAAATTCCCCTACTGGCATTTATTAAGCACCCAAAATGTGGTATGGAGGGAAACTTTGGGGCAGAAAGCTGTATAAAAAATATTATTTCCATTCTCCCAGGATTTAGCCTTCAGGGCAAGCGAGAAGGGTTCTGCAGGGTTAGATGAGGCGGGAGTCACAGAAGCAGCTCTGCCAGGCAGAATGGAAGATGCACTCTAAGGAGACACACGGGCAGGCAGGGAAGAAGTAATGCTCCCCGAGGGCCCGGAGCCGGGGGAGGGGGAGGACCTCCGCGCGGAGGGCGCCGCGGAATTGGGCCTACAGGCCGGGCTCCCGGGCAGGGGCCGCACAGAGCTCTCGCCCCGACCCCGGAACTCACCCCGGCCCCCTACCCGCACCCTGCGCCCGGCCCATACCCGGTCCACACTCGGCCCTGAACCAGTCCCCGACCTGCACCCCGAGCCCGGCCCACACCCGGTCCTAACCCGGCCCCCGACCTGCACCCCGAGCCCGGCCCACACTCGGTTCACACTCGGCGCTGACCCGGTCCCCGACCTGCACCTCGAGCCCGGCCCACACCCGGCCCGGGCCCCGACTCAGGCCCAGCCTCGGCCCCAGACCCGCACCTGAGCCCGAGCCGGC
>NW_016806331.1:390285-392284 GCF_001698545.2 Rhinopithecus bieti | reverse complement strand
CTAGAATTACAGGCGTGAGCCACCGCGCCCAGCCTTTTTTGTTTGTTTGTTTGTTTGTTTGTTTGTTTGTTTTGAGATGGAGTCTGACTGTCACCCAGGCTGGAGTGCAGTGGTGCGATCTTGGCTCACTGCAACCTCTGCCTCCCAGGTTCAAGTGATTCTCCTGCCTCAGCCTCCTGAGTAGCTGGGATTACAAGTGCCCACCACCATGCCTGGCTAATTTTTTGTATTTTTAGTAGAGACGGGGTTTCATCATGTTGGCCAGGTTGGTCTCAAACTCATGACCTCAGGTGATCTGGTGATCTGCCCACCTCAGATCCAAAGTGCTGGGATTATAGGTGTGAGCCACCGCGCCCGGCCAGTGTGAACCCTTATCCATCCCAAATGAATGTAAGAGGCTTCTGCTTCTCCTCTTAAGTAGGGATGGAAATGAATGTATTGGCTTCCTACCATGGACTTGAGACTGTGTTGACCTGCTCTAGCAAAGATACCATGATTGGGGCTCCTATTTGTTATTTTAGTAGAGACAGGGTTTCACCATGTTGGCCAGGCTGGTCTGGAACTCCTGACCTCAGGCAATCTGCCCGCATCGGCCTCCCAAAGTGCTGGTATTACAGTCGTGCGCGACCGCCCCCATTATAACTTTTTAATTGACCTTCATTTTTACCATTTTCAGGGCTCCTCATTTTTTGTGGAGATCTAAATCTCCATCTGGTGTCATACCCCGCCTGTCTGAAGAACTTCCTTTAATATTTCTTCTAGCACAGTTCAGCTGGTAATGGAAAAGTTATACAGACAACCAATTTCAATGCCAGCCAGGCTGTGTGGTTTATCAACAAATACTAAATTGCATTTTTGTAGTTTTCCTTCCATGTCCACCTATAACCAACCACCTCCAATAAATTCAGCCACAAATATTTATTAAGCATAGAAGTACAGAATTCTAGGGTTGGGAGGCCGAGGCAGGTGGATCACCTGAGGTCAGGAGTTCGAGACCAGCCTACCCAACATGGTAAAACCCCATCTCTACTAAAAATACAAAATATTAGCTGGGTGTGGAGGCAGGCAACTGTAATCCCAGCTACTAGGGAGGCTGAGGCAGGAGAATCTCTTGAACCCAGGAGACAGAGGTTGCAGTGAGCCAAGATCACACCACTGCACTCCAGCCTGGGTGACAGAGTGAGACTCCATCTCAAAAAAAAGAATTCTAGGAGTGCAGTGGCTCATGCCTATAACCCCAGCACTTTGGGAGGCTGAAGCAGGCAGATCACTTAAGGTCAGGAGTTTGAGACCAGCCTGGCCAACATGGTGAAACTCTGTCTCTACTAAAAGTATAACAATTAGCTGGGCATGGTGGTGTGTGCCTGTAACCCCAGCTACTTGGAAGGCAGAAGCACAAGAATTGCTTGAACCCAGGGGGTGGAGGTTGCAGTGAGCCGAGATTGCATCACTGCACTCCAGCCTGGGCAACAGAGCAAGACTCTGACTTTAAAAAACAAAACAAACAAACAAACAAAAAGTGTAGCATTCTAGATTGACTGTTTTTGTTTTGTTTTTCAGTACTTTAAGGATGTTACTCCATTGACTTCTGGCTTGCATAGTTTCTGAATAAAAGTCCTCTGTAATTCTTTGTTCTTCTGTCTATTGTTTCTGGCTGCCTTCAAGATTTTATTTTTATTATTGGTTTGCCAGAAGTTTGCACATGGTATATCTAGATGAGGGGGTCTCTTTAACCTAAAATTTATATTTTATTATTTTCATACAACAAAATTCATAGCTGTTAAGTGTGCAGGTTGATACATTTTGGTAATTATGTACAATTATGTTACCACCACTACAATCAAAATATAGAACAGTCCCTGCACCCTACAACATTTCTTGCTGCTTATTTGCAGCCCATCTCCTTCCCCAACCCGGCCCCAGGCAGTCACTAATCTGGTTTCTGTCATTATAATTTTGCCTCTTCTAGAATTTTTTTTTTTTTTTTTTTTTTTTTTTG
>NW_016806331.1:380469-386061 GCF_001698545.2 Rhinopithecus bieti | reverse complement strand
TTTTTTGAGACGGAGTCTCGCTCTGTCGCCCAGGCTGGAGTGCAGTGGCCGGATCTCAGCTCACTGCAAGCTCCGCCTCCCAGGTTTACGCCATTCTCCTGCCTCAACCTCCCGAGTAGCTGGGACCACGGGTGCCCACCACCTCACCCGGCTAGCTTTTTGTATTTTGTAGTAGAGACGGGGTTTCATCGGGTTAGCCAGGATGGTCTTGATCCTCCTGACCTCGTGATCCGCCCATCTCGGCCTCCCAAAGTGCTGGGATTACAGGCTTGAGCCACCGCGCCCAGCCTGATACTGAATCTTTATGTCTGCCTTGTGCAAGCTGGACGGCCCTCTGGGTCCCACAGTATGGAGGTGCAATACATAGCAAGCAGACCATAATACTTGGAACTCTCCACTGTGGACAGTCCAAGGGAAAGATTCACCTACCCTCCCTCTCGCAGGCCCTCAGGCCCTTCCAGTAGGGTCCCATGACTTTGAAGGGGCAGGGGCCTGGATCCCATCATCCACCAAAGGCCTGTGAGCTACCCATGCCGATTTCCCGACAATCTGAAGCTCTGCGGGTAAGTAGCCACTCTTGGGTGAGGGGTGGAAGGTTCCGCCTCCCCGGGCAGCCCAGGACACCCTTCCTTTGCCCCAGGCAACGCGAAGATGACACCAGGAGGGTGGAGCTGCGGGATCCTGCACACCACAGGCCCCAACCACATCTGAGAAGAGAGGCCACCATGGGTAGCAGGTTTTCGGGTGTCTCAAGGGAGCCCCTAATTATACTCCTGGTAGATACTCTCCACTCTGATTAAGTTACACAGAGCACATTTTTACTTTTGTACTTTAGTTTTATATTTTTGCCATGTTATTTATTTTTTCTTCCCCTTCCCTGCAGTTTTACAAAGGTATAATTGGCAAATAAAAAAATAAAAATTGTATATATTTACAGTGTACAAAAGGATGTTTTCATTTACGTATATATTGTGAAATAAAATAAGCAAATTAATATATCCATTTCCTCTCCTACTTATCTTTTTTTGCAGTGAGACCATGTAAGATCTCTCTCAGCAATTTTCAAGTATATAATTAATACATTATTACTAACTACAGTTACCATGCTATACATTAATCTCCAGGATTTACTCAGCCTTCCCAACTAAAACGTTGTACCCTTTAACCAACATATGCACATCTCATACACACAAACAGTCCCCAGTCCCTGGTAACCACCATTCTACTCTCTGCTTCTGTGAGTTCAACTTCGGATTCCACATATGAGTTGAGATCATGCAAATGCAATATTTGTCTTTTGTGCCTGGCTTATTTCCTTCTTTCTTTTTTTTTTTTTTTTTTTTTTTTTTGGACACGGAGTCTTGCTCTGTCACCCAGGCTGGAGTGCAGTGGTATCTTCTCAGCTCACTGCAACTTCTGCCTCCTGGGTTTAAGCGATTCTCCTGCCTCAGCCTCCCAAGTAGCTTGNAAAAAAAAAAATTTCATATAAAGGGAATCATACAGTACATAGTCTTTTGTATTTCATTATTTCTCTTATAATATTTTTGAGATTCATTCATATTGTTACACGTATATTAATATCCCATTCTTTCTGTGGGCTGAATGGTATTCCACAGTATAATTTGTTTGTTCATCAGTTAATGGACATTTGAGTTGCTTTCAGTTTTTTGTTTTTTATGAATAATGCTGCTGGCCAGGCACAGTGGCTCACACCTGTAAGCCCAGCACTTCCGGAGGCCAAGGTGGGCAGATCACTTGAGGTCAGGGATTCAGGACCAGCCTGGCCAACGTGGTGAAACCCCGTCTCTACTAAAAATACAAAAATTAGCCAGTCGTGATGGTGTGCACCTGTAATTCCAGCTACTCAGGAGACTGAGACACGAGAAATGTTTGAATCCAGGAGGCAGAGTTTGCAGTGAGCTGAGACCATGTCACTGAACTCCAGCTTGGGTCACAAAGTGAGACTCTTGTCTCAAAAAAAAAAAAAAAATGCTGCTATGACCATTCACTTACAGGTCTTTGTGAAAGTTTTCATTTCTCTTGTATTAGAATTGTTGGGTTGTATGGTAAGAATATGTTTAACTCTACAAATACTATCATACTGTTTTTAAAGTGGCTGCATCATCATTCATTCCCACCAGCAATATATTGAATCCCAAATTGCTCCATATCCCTGCCAACATTTGGTATTGTCAGTCTTTTTGTTTTCTTCTTCTTCTTCTTCTCCTTCTCCTTCTCCTTCTCCTTCTCCTCCTTCTCCTCCTTCTTCTCCTTCTTTTTTTGAGATGGAGTGTTGCTCTGTTGCCTAGGCTGGAGTGCAGTTGCATGATCTCGGCTTACTGCAACCTCCATCTCCCGGGTTCAAGTGATTCTCCTGCTTCAGCCTCCTGAGTAACTGGGATTACAGGCACCTGCCATCATGCCCATTTTTTGTATTTGCAGTAGAAACGGGGTTTCACCATGTTGGCCAGGCTGGTCTCAAACTCCTGACCTCAGGTGATCTGCCTGCCTTGGCCTCCCAAAGTGCTGGGATTACAGGCGTGAGCCACTGCGCCTAGGCTGTCAGTCTTTCCCCCGTACCCTCGCATCCTGATACAGAGTCTTGCTCTGTTGCCCAGGCTGGAGTGCAGTGGCGCCATCTCAGCTCACTGCAAGCTCCGCCTCCCGGGTTCATGCCATTCTCCTGCCTCAGCCTCCCAAGTAGCTGGGACTACAGGGGCCTGCCACCATGCCCAGATAATTTTTTGTATTTTTTAGTGGAGACAATGTTTCACCATGTTGGCGAGGATAGTCTCAATCTCCTGATCTTGTGATCCGCCCGCCTCGGCTTCCCAAAGTGCTGGGATTACAGGCGTGAGCCACAGCACCTGGCCCTGTCAGTCTTTTTTAACGTCCATCTTTCTATGGGTGTGGAATGGTGTCTTGTCATGGAACCTATTTAGATTTCTGTAGTGATTAGTGATTTTGAGCGTATTTCACTGCCATTGCTAAATATTCATATATCTCTAGTGAAGATATCCCATCAAGTATCATTCAAGCATTTACTGAATCACTGCTATGTATGGATTACTGTCTGGGTGCTGGGGATTTAATGGGGAATTAAGACCTTCTAGGAGGCAACGTCCATGCTGTGCACTGGTCCTAGGAACATCACTCCTCATGCTGCTAACTATATCCAGGACCAAGTGAGCTTTGGTCACCTAGACAGAGGCCAGATTAAAGGCACCAGGGCTCATCCCCTTCTAACTGTCGGCCTCCCTTCCTCCCGTACTGCACCTTGCAGGTGGGCTGGCTGTGTGAGACTCGGCCGAGAGGCTGGGAGATACCTCAGAGAGAGACAGCCCATGATGGAGGGAATTTAACGACACTCATCAGGTAGACCCATCCCATGCTCCGTGGGGAAAACAAGCCCCCAAGGGGTTTCACCCTCAGAGGGATTCCATCTTGGCTCCTCTCTGTTTATAACCCTGCTCCTTGGCCAGAGCACCACCAGCCTCTGACCCCTGCCTCATGAAACCTTCCTGACTCTGGAAACTCTACTCCCAACCCACAGAAGCTTTTGCGGTTTTCCATCCATCCCCTTTCTCTCAGCACTACACTTCCCAGATTGTGTGGTCTCCAGTCCAGACTCACACCATCCCAAGGACCTCAGCAGGACAGTCCACTGTGACGTTTGGCACTGCAGTCCCTTAGGATAGTCTAGGATGACAGTGGACACTGAATCACTGAATCACACTCCTTCTAGGGCTCCCAAATTCCCGTTCTTCTCCTGATTGTCCACACGCGTCCTTATCACACACATACCTCCTTCCCAAGAACAAGCATTAATTAAACAGTTCATCAAACCCCATAAAGAATAACAAAACAGCTTCCATACTGCCCTGTTATTTGCAAACATCCCCCACCCAGTGAAACTAACACTTCCCATGAACATGGAGAATGGTGTTAGCTCCCTTCATTCCTTCATTCCACCTTTCCTGCCCACCATCCAACCCCTCCTTAGGCCTCCCCGAAAGTTTTTATAGGGGAGGAGCATGGTGAGACTGTGTACTTCTTCATGACCGGGCCCTCATTTCTCAGAGGCTGACCTAAAGCTCTGAAATGATGAAGCCCCTAGACAAGGCTGCAGCAGCCTCCTGCTCCCAGGTGTTACAGAGAGGGCTTGATCATCTTCACAGGACAACAGGGAGGCCCTCAGGGGTGCTGCACCAAATGCAGGTGATGCTGTGGTGGCTGAAAGCAGGAGTGTCTTCCCAAACTGGAGGAAGCCTGGCTGGGCCGCCTTCCCTGATCTGCCCACCATGGCCAAGCTGGGAGCCAAGAGGCTCCTGCAAGGCCCGTCCCTCTCTGAGCTTTGAGCTGGCTGTGGTCAGCCTGAGTAGTGGTGGAAGGAGCACCCAGACCCCAAGCACCCTGCCTTCCGAACACTGTTCCCAAGGGCAGAGCTCCCCAGCCCCCACCCCAGAAAGTCCCATTGGGCAGCATCCTCTGGGCCTGATGGCCAGCAACCTGCTTGTCTGACAGTGGCCTGCTTGTGTGGTGGGAGAGGTAGGTGTGGCCTGGAGAACCCTCGGGCCCCTGAGGTTCTGCCAAGGACCCTGAGCCAATGCTGCCCAAAGGGGAAGCTGGTTCCTATCTCTCCCCCAGCCTATGGAGAGCAGGAACCATGTGGGCCAAGGCTTTGTGGGGGCCTTGAGGGCACAGGGCCTGGCTGTTTGGAACTGTGAGCCATCGGAGACCCTCCTGCCCACCTGGGCATCAGGAGCTCTGAGAAGACCTGGGACAAGGGAGCAGAGTCACTCAGTCCCACCAAGATCCTTATGGAGGGGAGAGGTGGCCAGGGAGTGGATACGCGTGGGGTGGGGAGGTGGCCAGGGAGCGGACAGGCATGGAGGGGGTAGTGGCCAGTGAGTGGACGTGCACAGAGCGGGGAGGTGGCCAGGGAGTAGACACGCGCAGGGTGGGGAGGTGGCCAGGGAGTGGACAGGTGCGGAGCGGGGAGGTGGCCAAGGAGTGGACATGCACGGAGGGGGGAGGTGGCCAGGGAGTAGACACACGCGGGGTGGGGAGGTGGCCAGGGAGTGGACAGGTGCGGAGCGGGGAGGTGGCCAAGGAGTGGACATGCACGGAGGGGGGAGGTGGCCAGGGAGTAGACACACACGGAAAGGGGCAGTGGCCAGGGAGTGGACCCGGGTCCCTCGACAGTGCAGTGTTTGGGGGGCATGGGCTCTCTTCCATGCCACCCACTGTGTCTCCCGAGGCCCCAACACTGCCTCAAGGTGACTCCTCAATCTCCGCACAGAGGGAGGATAGGTGGGTATCTGGGGTGCTTGGAAAGCAGGCCTAAGAAGAGGCAGCTAAGGATTCCTGACTCCAAAAAAAAGACCTGCAACCAGGGCCTCCCAGGGCAGGAGGGTGCAGAGGGCAGTCTGAAGCCTCCAGTTCTGAAGGCTCCAGATCAGGTACCAGGTAGGAGGGACAATGTACCTTAAATTACCCCTAAGCTTCTCAGAGTCCTAAAAGCATCAGAGGGAAAGGCAGAGAACATAAAAAAAGAGTCATTCATAAAAAAAAAAAAAAAAAAAAAAAAAA
>NW_016806331.1:354126-378073 GCF_001698545.2 Rhinopithecus bieti | reverse complement strand
TTTTTTTTTTTTTTTTTTTTTTTTTTTGGACACGGAGTCTTGCTCTGTCACCCAGGCTGGAGTGCAGTGGTATCTTCTCAGCTCACTGCAACTTCTGCCTCCTGGGTTTAAGCGATTCTCCTGCCTCAGCCTCCCAAGTAGCTTGGATTACAGGTGCCCGCCACCACGCCTGGCTAATTTTTGTATTTTAGTAGAGACGAGGTTTCACCATGTTGGCCAGGCTGGTCTTGAACTCCTGACCTCAAGTCATCTGCCCACCTCAGCCTCCCAAAGTGCTGGGATTACAGGCGTGAGCCACTGCGCCTGGCCGGCTTATTTCATTTAACATAATGTCCTCTATGTTCATCCATCCAAGAAAATGACAGAATTTTCCTCTTTAAGGCTGACTCATATTCCATGGTGGGTAAATCCCACATTTTCTGTATTCCATTTATGTGCTAATGGACACTTAGGTTCATACCATGTCTTGGCCATTGTGAATAATGCTGGGATGACCGTGGGAGTTCAATTACCTCTTTGACATACTGATTTCATATCCTACAGGCATCTACCCAGAAGTGGGACTGCTGGATCATAATGTAGTTCTATTTTTTGGCCAGGCGCAGTGGCTCATGCCTATATCCCAGCACTTTGGGAGGCCGAGGCGGGTGGATTACTTGAGGTCCAGAGTTTGAGACCAACCTGGCCAATGTAGTGAAACCCCGTCTCTACCAAAAATATAAAAATTAGCCAGCCATGGTGGCATGCGTCTGTAATCCCAGCTACTCGGGAGGCTGAGGCAGGAGAATCACTCGAAATCAGGAGGTGGAGGTTGCAGTGAGCTGAGATCACGCCACTGCATTCCAGCCTGGGCAAAAAAAAATTGGTCTCAAAAATAAATAAATACATAAATAAAATAAGGTAGTTCTATCTGTAGTTCTTTGAGGAATCTTTATATTGTTTTCAATAATGGCTGCACTAATTCCTATCCCCACCAACGGTGTATGGTGTTCCCTTTCCCCATATCCTCACCAACATTGTAATCCTTTGTCTCTTTGATCATAACTTTCTGTGAGATGACAATGCCTTGTGGTTTTATGTGCCTTTTCTGATGATGGGTAATACTGAACCTCCTTTCATATGCCTGTTGGCCATTGATTTGTGTACCTTCTTTTGAGAAATGCCTATTCGGGTCCTTTGCCCATTTTTGAATTGGGTTATTTGCTCTCCTTGCCACGGACTTGTTTGAGTTCTTTATATACTTTGGATTTAACCATTTATCAGATGTATGGTTTGCAAATATTTTCTCCCATTCTGCTCATTGTCTCTTCACTCTGCTGATTGTTTCCTTTGCTGTGCAGATATTATCTTTTTAGTTTGATATTATCCCATTTGTCTATTTCTGCTTTCACTGCCTGTACTTTTGGGGTCATAGTCAAAAATCATTGCCCAGACCACTGTCAAGAAGGTTTTTCCCTGTTTTCTTCTAGGGTTTTATAGTTTGAGGCCTGACATTTAAGTTTTTAATCATTTTGAGTTGGTTTTTGTGTATGGTGCAAGATGAGGGTCTCGTTTCATTCTTTTGCATATGGATCTAGTTCTCCCAACACCATTTATTGAAGAAATCATCATTTCCCCATTGTGTGTTCTTGGCATTTTTTTTTTTTTTTTTTTCCTGAGGCAGAGTGTCACTTACCCTGCGTCCAAGGCTGGAGTGCAATGACATGATCATAGCTCACTGTAACCCCAAGTTCCTGGGCTCAAGCAATCCTCGTACCACAGCCTCTGGAGTAGCTGGAATTACAGGCGTGTGCCACCATGCTCAGCTAATTTTTTGTCTGTTTGTTTTTGGGACGAAATCTTGCTCTGTTGCTCAGGCTGGAGTGCAGTAGTGCGATCTTGGCTCACTGCAACCTCCATTTCCCAGGTTTAAGCGATTCTCCTGCCTCAGTCTCCCGAGTAGCTGGGACTACAGGCATGCTCCACCACGCCCGGCTAATTTTTTGTATTTTTCATAGAGACGGGGTTTTGCCAAGTTGGCCAGGCTGGTCTCAAACTCCTGATCTCAAATGATTCACCTGCCTCAGCCTCCCAAAATGCTGGGATCACAAGCGTGTGGCACTGCGCCTGGCCATCAGCTAATTTTTAAATTTTTTTGTGGAGATGGGATGTTGCTATATTGTCTAAGCTACTCTCGAACTCCTGGGGTCAAGCTATCCTCCCACCTCAGCCTCCTAAAGTACCAGAATTACAGGTGTGAGCCACCGCGTCTGGCGCCTTGGCACTTTTGTTGAAGGTTAATTGACTGAGCCCTGCAACCTGAAATATCCCAGCTGCCAGTCCCTGAAAGCCTGCAGTTGACTCCCACTGACCCCAGGTGTCCTCCTCCAAGCTCCAGCAGTGCTGTCCAGCTCCCCCTGGCCCATGCTTAAACAAGGGCATGACTCTCCCCAGCTAGTGTTCAAGGTCCCAGAAGGCTGGGACACGGTCCATATGTCTCCTCGGGGCACCCCATGAATACTGGCTGCATGAAGGTTTGGGTGCCTGAAGGAGGAAGTCTTTTAAAAAGGGTGGCGCGGCCGGGCGCCAGAAACAAAACCTGGCTGGGCGCAGTGGCTCACGCCTGTAATCCCAGCACTCTGGGGGGGCGAGGCGGGCAGATCACAAGGTCAGGAGATCAAGACCATCCTGGCTAACACGGTGAAACCGTGTCTCTACTAGAAATACAAAAAATTAGCCGGGCGTGGTGGCGGGCGCCTGTAGTCCCAGGTACTCGGAGGTTGAGGCAGAAAAATGGCGTGAACCTGGGAGGCGGAGCTTGCAGTGAGCCCAGATCGTGCCACTGCACTCCAGCCTAGGAGACAGAGCAAGACTCCATCTCAAAAAAAAAAAAACAGAGTGACCCTTTCAGCTATGGTGGCCTTGGCCCCTGTGGCAGGTGCTGTGCCACTCAGGGCTGAGGCCCATGCTGCCCCAGCTGCCAGGAGCAGTGCTCCCTGTGGGCTCACAGCCAGGTTCCCTTCTGGGGAGACACCCAAAGGGGCCTGCTGTGCCCCCCCTCTCCCTACGGGCACCCCCATTCAAGCACTGATGGAGTTGGGGGTGCAAACGCAGTTTCCCAGAGATCTCTACCCAAAAGAGTTGCTCTCAGAAGCGGTCTGAGGAAATGGACCCTAAATTGAGATTTCAGAGCTGAATCACCACCGACCAGCGGAACCGAAGCCTGCAGGGTGGGCGTGAGAAACCACTGTCTCAAAAACAAACAAACAAAAGAACTAGAAGCCCCAGATTCTCCCGAATCATCTGCACCCACAGAGGTGGCCCACTGCTCCTGCTAAAGGCTAGCACCCCCTTTCTTGAAGTGTTTTATAGAGAGAGAATGTGTGTGTTACAGTTGGGGGGCAGTGGGGAGAGAGAGAAAGAGATGTCTGCCTTGCAAGACAACACATGCGTTTTTCAGGATCTACGCCAATATCCTCCTCCTGACACCAGACCAATCATGAGGGTCAAATAACAACATAACCTAGCTAGGACATGCTGGCCTGCTAAGGGAGGAAGGGACTCTGTTCTGAAGGAGCTACGGGATCTGCCTAGCATGCACCAGCAAAATCCAGGAGAGCACATCCAGGACTGCATCCCAAGAGTGCTGGACCCAGCAGGGGACAGAATATAAAGACAGATAAGAGAAGAGTTGATGAATGTGGGAGGACCTTCCGTGATAGAAGCTTGTGACCCTGGCTGGGCCCCAGGGAGACAGTGCTAATGTGCTGTTTGAATGGCTCTTGGACGCCTGCAAAAAGCTATGGCCTTAAGTGAAGGAAAACTGCCAGCCCCACCATGGAAGATGGTGGGGAAATGAGCCTACTAGAGTACATACATGATGTTGGGCCAGCAAACCTACCAGCCCACTGTGTCCCGTGAGAGGGCTCAGAGGTCACTTCATTTACCAAAGCAACAATATTTGGCAGGCAATATTGGTTTTTATGGCCAAGAGTGGCAAGGTCAGAGTGGTAACCAGGAAGACCTGACATGCAGAGAGCTATGAAGCTGGATAATAGAACAAAATGTTCCTAGGGACCAGGTGGATGGGCAATCAGCAAGGGCGTGACTGAGCTTACGAAACTAAAAGAAATCAAACACGGACGAGCAGGAGGTTGAGAGTGGCTGCCCCAATCCGCCGCTACAATCCCTTGCCTGGTTTCAGACCTAGAACTCATCGAAAGGCCAGGTTCCCAACATCACTGCCAGCGCAGGGAGCCAAAATCTCCCCGCACAGTCCTTCCCCAAAGAAACTTAAGGCCACTCATTCAATAACTGTACACAGGGAGGGGGAATCCAGAAACATTTCAAGGACTATTGCATGCAGAATCCTGGGACATGGAGCATCATCTTGACTCCTGTTAAAGGAGGGCATACGGGTCAGGTGATAGAGTCCTGGCCCAGCTTTGGGTTTTGGTAGGTCCACAGGGTCCACGGAGCCACCTGGTGGTCATTTCCCAAGCCCTCAAATGCATGATTGAAGTGGACACACTTGGCATACGGGGTAACCCCCATGTTGGCCAGATACTTGGGACTGTGGAATAAGAGCTATAGACGTAGGACGCTGAGTGGGAATCCCTGACACGGCCCCTCCCCCAGCCAAGACAGTAAATAAAAACCAATATTGCGTGCTGAAGAGAGTTACAGCAACTATAAGGGATGAATATATTCCACTGTTAAAACCTGAAGGATGCAGGTATACTTTCTCCCCATTATAGAGTCATTTCGTTAGTCAAACCCATGCAAAAACCAGATGGATCCTGGAGATTGACAGTGGAATACTGCAAACCCAAACAAATAGGAAGCCCCAATCCACTCGGTACTCTCTTCGCTAGCACGCAGGTCCCACGCTCTCCAGTCCATGGTAGGAAGCCAATACATTCATTTCCATCCTATCTTAATGAGGAGAAGCAGAAGCCTCTTACATCATTTGGGATGGTAAGGGTTCACAGCTGGCCGGGCGCGGTGGCTCACACCTAAATCCCAGAGCACTTGGATCTGAACGGTGGGCAGATCACCACGATCACCCTGAGGTCATGGAGTTTGAGACCACCGGCCAAATGATGAAACCCCGTCTCTACTAAAAAATACAAAAATTAAGCAGCAGGCATGGTGTGGGCACTTGTAATCCCAGCTACTCGAGGTGAGGCAGGAGAATCACTTGAACCTGGGAGGCAGAGGTTCAGCTGAGCCAAGATCGCACCACTGCACCCAGCCCTGTCACGATTGAGATTGAGACTCTGTCTGAAAAAAAAAAAAAAAGAAGAAGAATACACACTGATTGTCTCACCCCAGGGCCATATTAACTCTTTTCCATCTTTCCTAACACAGTCTGGATGGACCAGACACTGCACACTGCTGCATTGGTTCAGTATACTGATATCATATTAATTAAACTGGATGACCAGATTGACGAGGAGAAACCTCAGAGGCCTTAGTAAGGTGCGTGTGCTGCAGAGAGTGGGAGAGAAACCCTGTGGAGATCCAGGGGTCTGCTGCATCGGTGAAGTTTTTAGGGGCCCAGCGGTTGGAGCATAACAGGCATCTCCACAGTGAAGGAAGGACTACATTGTGTACTTCCCACCACTAAGAAGGACCACGATGACTAGTTGCCTCTGTGTGTTCTGGAGGCAGCACGTGCCACCCTTGGGAATACTGTGTGGTCACATTTACCAGGTGGTGTGAAAGGCTGCCTGATCTGAGTGAGGCCCAGCGCAGGGAAGAACTCTGCAGCAGGCTGTGGTGTTAGCAGCCCAGCAAATTAGGCCAAATGATCTGGAAGATTCTATGGTTTTAGAGGTACCTATGGTGGAAAAGATGCCATGTTGCTTTAAACCTCTGAGTTTGTGATAACTTCATGGCAAAGCCCCAGTGGGAGAGTCACAACCTGGATCCTGGGGGTTCTGAAGCAAGGCCACGCTATCTGCAGCAAAGGAAGAGAGATGCTGGTATGCCTCTGCACCCTAGCAGAGCGGGAGACATCAAGCAGTGATCACACCACTAGACCTGCCCGCCTTGAGCCAGGCTCTGCCAGGGCCTCCAGGGCATAGGTCAGACATACTCAACAGAAATCTGTGATAAGATGAAAAGGCACATTCAGCACTGGGCCTGTGCAGGGCCAGAGCCACAGATAAACTGCACAAGAGCCTCCTATCATCTGCCTCTGTTGCACCACTGGAGGTCCCTCACCTTCATCACCGCTGTGTTGGGTGGTAGTATCACTTATGACCACCTAATGAAGGAAGACATAGGCCGAGCTTGGTTCATACATGGGTTGGCTCAGTGTGGGATGCAAAAAATGCCTAAAAATAGATAGCTGCTGCACTGCAGCCTCACTCAGGGGCCTCCCTGAAAGCCAGTGCTGAGAGACTGCGTCTCCCAATCTCCCCGTGGACAGAAACTTGGTGTATTAGTTCGCTGTTGCTGCTGTAACCAATTTCCAAAAACGCAGGAGTTTAAAACAACACAAATGGAATCTCTTACAATTCTGGAGGTCAGAGCTGAAACTTAGTCTTACTGGGCTGAAGTCAAGGCGTTGTCAGGGGTATATTCCTTCTGGAGGCTCTAGGGAAGAATCCATTTCATTTCCTTTTTTGGCTTCTGGAAGCTACCTGCATTCCCGGGCTCATGCACCCTTTCCAGAAACCACATCATGCTAACGTCTGTTTCTATGGCCATGCCTCCTTCTCAGACTTTGGCCCTCCTGGCTCCCTCTTTCACTTTTTTTTTTTTGAGATGGAATCTCCCTCTGTTGCCCACGCTGAAGTGCAATTGTGCGATCTCGGCTCACTGCAACCTCCGCCTCCTGGGTTCAAGTGATTCTCCTACCTCAGCCTCCCAAGCAGCTGGGATTACAGGTGCCCACCACCATGCCCGGCTAAATTTTTTTTGTGTGTTTTTAGTTGAGATGGGAGTTCACCATGTTGGTCAGGCTGGTCTCGAACTCCTGACCTCAGGTGATCCACCTGCCTCGGTCTCTGAAAGTGCTGGGATTATAGGTGTGAGCCACCACAACTGGCCTCCATCTTTCACTCATAAGGACATTTATGATTACACTGGGCCAGGATAATCTTCCCATCTCAAGATCCTCAATGTAATGACATCTGCAAAGTCCCTTTTGCCCTGTACCAAAACAGATGTACAGGTTCCAGACATGGGCATGTTTGGGGGCCCACTGTTCTGCCCACCATGCTTAGGCAGTGCACGCAGCTCTCCATTTTGTGTAGAAAGATAAGTGGCTTGGCTTAAGAATATGTTCAGACCTATGGACAGTGGCAAAAGACTCGGCTGTTGCTGCTCTGGGCCTGGAAAATTCAAAGGTTGGGAACCAGGAGTTTAGTGGAAGGGTCATGCATACAGCTAGGACCATGGGAGTGGACATGTGTGTGAAGGTCTCTGTGTCCCATGCTAACAGCCACCCGAGGGCACCACCACAGAAAAGGCACCCAGCAGCCATGTAGGAAGATGCTTTGACCATTTGGAGTCAGCCTGCCTGTGTCATTGGCCATTAAGCGAGTAGCAGTGGTGGCCGGGAGGCAGGATGTTGTGGGCCCAACAGTGTGGCCTCCAACTCACCAAGGCTGATTTAGTTCCAGCAACTGCTGAACATCCAGCTTAACAGCAAGACACCAATGCTGAGCTCCCAGCAGAGTGCCACTGGGAGGAACTCAACCGGCCGCTAGGTGGAAGGTTGATTACACTGGACTTAAACTCAATTATACTGCCCTAAAGGTGAGGCAGGGATTCATTTTGAGTGACCCAAGACATACCCCAAGTGTGGATTTGTCTTTCCTGCCCTTATGAACACTATCTGGAGGTTTATAGAACGTTTGATCAATGGATGTAGAATATCACATAACATTGCTTTGGACCAAAAAGACTCACTTTACAGCAAAGGAGCTATGGTGTTGGATACATGACCATGGGCTCCACTGGGCCCATTCCTTACCATGCCATTCAGATGCCGCCAATCTGTGTGAGTGATGGAGTGGTCCTCTTCTTGGCTCTGCTGAGGAGAAAATACCCTTTGAGGATGGGATTCCATCTTTTAAAACACAAAATATACCCTAAATCAGTGACCATCATAAATTGCTGTCTCCACCTGATAAAATGCATGGGTCTGGGAACCCAGGAGCAGAAGCAGGAACAGCCCCCTAACCATGACCTCCAGGGATCCAGTTGGCGAATTTGAACTTCTCATCCCCTCCATGTTGTGCTTTGCAGTTCTAGAGACCTGTCCCTCAGAGGGAGAACGCTGCCACCAGGGGACCCAGTGGACAATAAGCTATGACTGTCACTGGTCACGTCAGGCTCTGTGGCAAAAGAGCAGCAAGCAGGAAAGGAGTTGGTGTCCCAGCAGGGGTGACTGGCTCTGATCCTCAAGAACAGGAGGGGCTGCTGGAACTGGGGTGGAGGAGGATAACCTTGGCACGCAGTTGGCTTCTGGGGCATCCCTTGGTATGCTCCTACCCGGTTTTGATGGGAAATGGACAAGCACAGCAATTGCAGCCTGAAGAGGGTGTAGCAGCTGGGATGAGGGTCTGTGTCCTCCTGCCAGGTGGGTGACCAAGCCCAGCAGAGGTGCTAGCAGAGGGAGTGGGGAATCCAGACTGAGCGGTAGATGACAAAAATCTGTTATGGGCATCCCACTAGCCTTCCTCCTACCTAACCCAGCAAAGAGACAGACCAGAGTCAGTCCTGGGAGGGGACGCTTCAGATGGGGTCCTGGAAATTTTCCAGGAAGAAAGGAGGAGGGAGTTCACTGGCGAGCCATGGCCGAGCTTCCTTCCCACCTGCTAAGACTTCACCACTTCTCTAAAACACAAACCCAGCTCAACTGGTCGCCTATACAAACCCAACAAAGCCTTCGTCGGCTGCAAAAAGATTGTTGCTGAAAATGGGTCAGTCTTTTGACGCCAGTGAAAGATGCTAGTCCCTGCTAATAGCACACACACACACACACACACACACCCCTACACTGGGCCATGCAGCTATTGGCACAGAGCTGCCAGGGCTAGACACGGCTTTTCTGGGTGTCACAGGCCTTGGCCCCCCTTCCAATGCCCTGGAGGGGCAATTCCCAGTAGGAGAAGCTCCGCCCACAGATCGACAGGGAGCCCTTCCGAGAAGAGGCAGCAGATACCGCAGCACTCCGTTGGCCAACATAGGATGTCCTAAAGGAAAGTCATCTCTGGAGTTAGATAAATATGGCCTGAAATCTTTATATCCTGAATATTGAGGAGAGGGAGGAGAAGTGGGGAGAAAAGAGTAAAAACAACCATAACAAACCTCGGACAGGATCAGGTGAAGTGCATCCTTGGGAGAAGGGGGAAATTATTCTTACTTTAAGTAAGTTCCGAACTGCCTTGGGGAGAAGCCCTAAACCTGTATGTAGCCCAAGATGACAAGAACTTAATTCCCAGAAATAAAAAAGCCTCCACTATCCCTGTCATGGGATGCCATCAAAAGTTGCCTGGGAGGGACACTTGTGTGATGAGTTTTGAGTTTTAGAGAACTCAGGAGTCCTGAGCAGGTGCATGGAGAGGACGAGGAAGAATGGGAGTTGGAAAACCGGAGTGGGAGGCACCATGAGACCCAAGTCACTGGTCTCAGGCACTTGTAGGAAGTGAAAGCAGGGGACGCAGGAAGTGAACACTAGGGACAGGGAAAGTCGCTTCTCATCCCATGAAGGCCAGGACTCTAGTGAGTCCAGCACAGATGGACATCCTGGTGGCAGGACTCAGTGTCGGCACCAGATGACACACAGGGCCCGACCTCATCTTCATGGATGGAAACCATGAGCTCTGGTAGGGCAGCCTCACCTTCAAACCTAGGTGCCTCTGGGCATCAGAGCAGGAAGGGCCCAAATCACCTGAAGGAGCGCTTACCCCAGAGGGCACAATGACCTGGCTGGGGGCGACATCCAGAGTCCCGAGCAGGAGGAGGGCCCCCTCCACACTGCCCCGACGGTTCCGAGAAGAGCCTCACCGGCACGTCTCCACCTCAGAGATACATGGCCTTTAAGGAGACACTCCTAGAAAGTTGTTGTGGCTGGGTGCGGTGGATCACACCTGTAATCCCAGCACACTGGGAGGCCAAGGTGGGTGGATCACGAGGTCAAGAGATCGAGATCATCCTGGCCAACACAGTGAAACACAGTCTCTACTAAAACTGCAAAAATCAGCTGGACGTGGTGGCGCGCGCCTGTAGTCCCAGCTATTCAAGAGGCTGAGGCAGGAGAATCGCTTGAACCCGGGAGGCAGAGGTTGCAGTGAGCCGAGATCATGCCACTGCACTCCAGCCTGGCAGCAGAGCGAGAGTCCGTCTCAAAAAAAAAAAAAGAAAGTTGTTGTTGTTATTGTTTTTAATCCAAGTGAGAAACAGCATGGGAGTCCACCTGAGCAAAGCAGGAAGACCATGTGGAGAGCTGAGAAAACAAGCAAGGAAGACACACTCCTTCCACCACAACGGAAATGGACACTTTTACATTTCCCCTTCTGGGGCTTTCCATTGGCACATTCTTTTCTATGGCTGTCAGAACAGGATATCGGCCGAGAAAAGCACACGTTTTGCTTTGTCTTTTAGCAATATTGCCACCTCTGCCTTCTTTTGCTTCACAGATATACCAATGCCCATTATTTTATGTTTTACCTTTTCTCTAGCATTTTTGTGCTGATTTGACTGAAAAGCCCTCAAATATTGAATGTCTTCAATCCCATCTGAGTGTTCACGGCTCCTATGTTAGCTATTTGTTGCCCTCACAGTCATGCCTGGTCTGTATCTGTTGAGTTGCTTTTCTGTGGTTTATTTGTTTTCACCATCTGAATTTTCCTCTATAGACTACTTTATTTGTTTACAATCTCTACAAAGGTTTGGATGATAAACATAAGCTTGGTAAACCTCCAGCAACAGTTGTTCAAAATAGCATGAAACTCATATCTAATTACTGAAGACAAAGACTGGAAATGAGCAGAAGTCAAATAAAAATAACTTCACAAGACAAAAAATTTAATGCTTTTGCTTTTTGCTGCACAGGTTCTCCATCTCTATTAACAAAGCAAGCCATTTTAAGCAGATACGAAATATCCTGCTCAAAATAAGTTTCTTATTTTATATTTAATAGTCTACAGCATTTCCGTATTTATGTTTTCTAATTATAAAATGTGTTTAATATATAAAAGTATATTACATATAATTTATACTTTATGTAAATTACTATAAATGCTTATTATAGAACATATGAAAGATACTGAAAAATACAAAGAGGAAAACTAATGTCACCCATATTCTACCACCCAGAGGAAAGCACTGTAGAAGTTTGAGCATTCCTTCAGGTTTTTCTTCCAAGTATACACTGACATGAAGGCACACCCCTAAAAACCTATCTGTTAACTCATACACCTCCTCTATAAGGTAAGTTCGTTTTTTTTTTTTTTTGAGACAGAGTTTTGTTGTTATTGTCCAAGCTGCAGTGCAATAGCACGACCTTGGCTCACTGCAACCTCTGCCTCCCAAGTTCAAGTGATTCTACTGCCTCAGCCTCCCAAGTAGCTGCAATTACAGGTGCATGCCACCACGTGCGGCTAATTTTTTGTATTTTTAGTAGACATGGGGTTTCACCATGTTAGCTAGGCTGGTCTTGAACTCCTGACCCCAGGTGATCCGCCCACCTTAGCCTCTCAAAGTGTTGGATTACAGGCGTGAGCCACTGTGCCCAGCCAGTACGTTCATATTTTTCAAACCAAATAGCAAATCTTGGTTTCTCAGGCCAACATGAGGCACGAAGATCAGCAGGGTCTCACGCCTAGCAAGTCCATGGCTGACAACGCTCACCCGTCCTGCATCCGGGAACCAATCAGGAGCAGTGCAAACCCTTCCCAGATTTCCTGGGACCTCCTCTTGGCCTTTGACCCCAAGAGTTGGAATAAGTTGGGGACTGAAATGCTGAGGTCAGCCCGGACTTGTGGCTCTCCTCACTCAGACAGAACCTGCATCTTCCACTGGAACCCTAATGATTTACATCAATATGTGGGAGAGCTACGCTGGCCTACCCAGGCCCTCACTCAGCAGACAACTGCCTCCTTTGTATTGATGGTAGATTTTAAGGCCACAAAGAGGAGGAGTGGCTTAACACAGAAAGGCCGGTCCCTACCACACACAATGTCTCAATAGCAATGATTACAAATCCAAAATTATCATTTTTGTGGCTGGCTTCCAACATGAGCTGACTTACAGCAAAAGGAGTTTATAAGAAGCCATAGGTCTTAATAACCTTGAGAAATATCTTGCAATGGACACTTTATCGGGATTTGGTAAGAATAGCCCCTTTTAAAATCTTTTAACAAAGAGTTTAGAAAAATAGTCTTCTAGATGTTGAACGTTGGGAGGTCCATTTCTCCTTGTAACTGGGCAGATCCAAACTCTGTTTTCTAAGGAATCGCTTAGGTTGGCCATGTTGGCCTGAACCCAGGGCAAGCAGGGTGGGCTTCTTTCCATGCATGTGGCCTTAGATGGCATCACCACTTTCACAGGAGGTCACGGTGGTAGCTTGAAATTGGTCATGCAGGAGTATCTGCATCACAGAAATGGGTAAATGCTACATATTTTCTCTTTCTTTTTTTTATTTTTTTATTTTTCCAGAGAGCCAATTGTTAAACATTAACTAGTACACCACTGGAGTCAGCCCAACAAATGATTGGAATCAGTTCCTGGTGTCCTTGCCAAAGCATCAAGTTCCAAATCACAGATGACTGCCCCTGCGCCAACGAATTATTCTCCAGCCACCGATCTAGCGTTATGCTCCTCCCCCACCACACTGGGAAGAACCAGCGTCACCTGTGTTCCTTAAGATCCTGCTGGCGCACGTTAGCTCTGCAATTCCTTTGGAGAATAGGACGGTTCTGACCAGAGCTGAGCATATGCCTCTCTGCTCTAGCTATGGTGAAGCCTGACCCTGGATGTCGGCCTGGCATCAAGGAGCAGTGGTGAGGGCAGGTCTTGAGAACAAACACCTTGCAGGACCCCTGCCACAGGTAAGGTATTCTGTAAGAACAACCTGTTCTCGGCTGGGCGCGGTGGCTCACGCCTGTAATCCCAGCACTTTGGGAGGCCGAGGTGGGCAGATCACGAGGTCAGGAGATCGAGACCATCCTAGCTAACAAGGTGAAACCCCATCTCTACTAAAAATACAAAAAATTAGCCTGGCATGGTGGCGGGCGCCTGTAGTTCCAGCTGCTTGGGAGGCTGAGGCAGGAGAATGGTATGAACCTGGGAGGTGGACCTTGCAGTGAGCCAAGATTGTGCCACTACACTCCAGCCTGGGCAACAGAGCGAGACTCTGTCTCAAAAAAAAAAAAAAAAAAAAAAAAAAAAAAAAAAAAAAAGAACAACCTGTTCTCTGGCAAGGAGGAAGTAATTACTTCTGTTGGCTTGGAGGCTTCTGAGAATTTGGGGGTTTGAGATTCTCAGCTTATGTACTCAATTGTCCATAGCCATGGTCTCAGGATCATTTGCTATCTGGCTCCTGACTGATGTAGCAGGCCTGTCAAGGCTATGACTTTAGTCTCCTTTGTAGCTTTCAATCCTTATCAAATTTGAGATCTTTCTTTTTTTTTCTTTTTTTCTTTTTTTTTTTTTTTTGAGACAGAGTCTTGCTTTGTTGCCCAGGCTGGAGTGCAGTGGCGTGATCTCGACTCACTGCAACCTCTGCCTCCTGGATTCAAGTAATTCTCCTGCCTCAGCATCCCGAATAGCTGGGATTACAAGCACGCACCACCATGCCTGGCTCACTTTTGTATTTTTGGTGGAGACGGGGATTTTGCCATGTTGGCCAGGCTGGTCTCGAACTCCTGACCTCAAGTGATCTGCCCCCATCAGCCTCCCAAAGTGCTGGGATTACAGATATGAGCCACTGCACCCAGCCTCAAGATCTGATTTTCATTTTTCTTTTTAGCTTACTGCAAACTCTGCCTCCCGCGTTCAAGCAATTCTCCTGCCTCAGCCTCCCAAGTAGCTGGGATTACAGGCGCATGCCGCCATGCCTGCCAATTTTGTATTTTAGTAGAGATGGCTAATTTTTAATTTTCACTATGTTGGCCAGGCTGGTCTCGAACTCCTGATCTTAGGTAATCCCCCTGCCATGGCCTCCCAAAGTGCTGGGATTACAGGCGTGAGTCATGCGCCTGGCCGATTTTCAACAGTGATTTCTCCTACCCAGTGGCTGTAGGAGATGTAAATCTCCTGAGCTGCCAATGAGGCCCTTAGGCTTTCAAAATTTGTCTTAGATTGGCAATGAACTCTCCCAAGCCCACCTTTTCCTTTCTTCCGGGTGTTCAGCTCCAACATAAGAAGGTATCACCCTTCTGCATAATTATTATCGTTGTCATTGTCTCCCACTCAGGAAGCACCACCCAGTGCCTTGCTCTCTGGCTGCACCCATCATAACTGACCACAGGTGAAAACTGCAATAATCATAATGCCACTGTGTGATGAGCAGTCACCAGCGGTCAGCAAACTTTTTCTGTAAAAGGACAGACAGTAAGTAATACAGGCTTTGTGGGCCTTGTGTGATAGCTGCAGCACATTCTCTGACTTTTCCCTCTCCCTTTCCCTTTAGTCCACAAGCCATGGAAGAACAGGCCATAGTTTGCTGACCCCTGGTCATTACAATCCCACTTACCAGAGGTATGGAGACCCTGTGACTCTGAGACAGGTGGGAAGATCGATTCCAACATGAAGCCTTGAGTGAGGGTCTGCTTTGTCAAACCATTTTCAGTATCCAGTGTCTTAGTTTAGGTTCCCTAGAAAACAGAGCCAGGGAACAGGCTTAAGAACAAAAGCTTTGGCTGGGCACAGTGGCTCATGCCTGTAATCCTAGCACTTTGGGAGGACAAGGCAGGTGGATCATGAGGTCAGGAGATCAAGGCCATCCTGGCTAACATGGTGAAACCCCGTCTCTACTAAAAATACAAAAAATTAGCTGGGCATGGTGGCGGGTACCTGTAGTCCCAGCTACTCGGGAGGCTGAGGCAGGAGAATGGCGTGAACCTGGGAGGCAGAGCTTACAGTGAGCTGAGATCGCGCCACTGCACTCCAAAGCCTGGGCGACAGAGCGAGGAGACACCGTATCAAAAGAAAAAAAAAAAAAAGAAAGCTTTATCGGGAGGTGCGATCCCAGGACAGGACAGGAAGAGTAGAGAAAAAAGGAAGAAAAGGCAAGGTGAGGCATCCCCATGCTGGCCACTGCTTCCTGATGAGCCGCACGAGGCAAGCCAGACACTCAGCATGTCCACATGCTGCTTATGAATGCCAATGCCCTGGCCCAGTGGAAAATCATGCCTCGGATTTTGGCCCAACAGACAGCAAAGGGTAAGGGTATTATCCACTGGCTCTCTCCCGTCTACCACTGAAAAGTTTTGGGAAGAGCCCTGGCAGCACCTATAGCAGTGGCCTTTCTTGGGCCAGCAGTGACAGTCACCCAGGCTACCCTGTCTAGCAAGCCCGAGACTATCTGGGCCCCCTTCTGTTTCCAGCATGTGTGGTCCAGAGCACACAGTCTGCCACCACCTTGCCGGGAGCTCGGGGAACAGGGTCCCATTCCTCATCTTCCTGTGGTTTGAAAGACTCAGTGTGTAGGGAAGCCCAGATCAAGGCGAACCTAGCGTTACAAGAGTGCTCTTTAGGAATCCCATTTGAATCGTGTCTTCAGAGGATTCAGAGGCCCTGCAAGGTGGACCAGGAGGTGACAATGCAAGGCTGTGGTCTCCAAGCTCCCTGCCTGGGGGACTCCTGGCTCCGTGCTCCTGTCTGTGCTCCTCCTCTTGATAGCTTCTCCAGTTTTCACACTATTCTTCTAGCACCTTCACGCAATGCCTTTTCTCCTGAGAGCCCCTTTCCTTTGTCATTTCTCCTGGTCCTCTCGCCTTCCTTGGTTTAGGGTGTGGCCAGCTTCAGAGCGAGTGGGGTGGATGTGCAGGATGGATGTGCTGAGAGGTCTGCATGGGCCGTGCAGCCTCAGGTCCTCCCTGTTCTTTGCTCCTCGTTCCTGTCTCAAGGAGAGATCTGAACCACTTTTGGGGGTTCTTTGTTTCTGACTCTTCCTTAGAGACCAGGCACACACCAGCCTGGAAAAACTGCTCCAGACCGGCAGTGCCTGGAGGAACCAAGCTGAAGATGCCGCCCATGAGGAGGGCCCTGCCTGCCACGAACCATTCAGCACTTTCTGAGTCCAGAGTGTGGCAGGGATTCTCTGCATTCTCATCAACCACATGAGCCCAGAAAGCTTTTCCAGAGTGGCTGCAGCCTCGGTGGGGATGCCTGGGTTTATGCTCAAGGTCTCAGGGAACACCCCCTGGGGCCGCCACACTGTGGTCATCAAGCACCCACTGCGAGAAGTGCCCAGGAATGTCTGCCCATGTCCATGGTCACAGGGCACATGACTGACTCTGCAGCAGGGGTGCTGTGTGGATCCCCCAACTCATCATTTGCTTCATTCAGCAGCACATGTCACCTCTCATCGTGCAAATCAACCATCTGCGCTTTCGAAGAGTTCCCCTGGTGTGGGTGGCAGCAGGGCCAGAGGAAGCCCATTTTTCCTTTGTGCACCCGAACAGTCCACCTACACATGGCTTCCTCCCTGTAACAAAGCTCCCAAGCTTCAGTGGTGGCCTGGGGAGTGGGTAGGGTGTCTCCCGATTTCCCTTCCTCCTCCTCGCAGGACTCCATCTGTTGAGGAGGATTGAGAAGATGGGTACACGGGCAGCCTTCGCTCCCAGCTGCTCTTCACAATGGAACCACCACAGGTCAGGCCTCACGATCACTGCCGTCACAGCTCTAAGTCACCTGGGCTCCTGCCTCTGCCCGCAACCAGGAAATCCATCACCCCCTCCTCGAGAGGATGCCTCCACCCTCAGGGTAACCCAGTCAGACCCCTTGGCTGCCTCATGCCTGTAATCCCAGGGCTTTGGGAGACTGAGGCAGGGGGACCATTTGAGGCCAGGGATTTGAGGGTTCACTGAGCTCTGATCACACCAACGCACTCCAGCAAGACCTTATCTCTAAAAGAAAGAGAAAGAGGAGGAGAAGAAGGAGAAGGAGGAGGAGAAGAAGGAGAAGGAAAGGAAGGAGGAGGAGGAGGAGAGAAGAAAGAAGGAGGAAAAAGAAGAAGAAAGAAGAAGAAAAGAAAGAAGGAGAAGAAGAAGAGAGAAACAACAACAGCAACTTTGTTGCTTCTGACCAACAAGATTCGGTTTAGGGACAAGAGATGTTTTTACCATGTTGGGCACCAGGGAGAAGACAGCAGGAGAGAACAAACACCCAGAAACCAAAGGAAACACTCTGTAAGCCCCAGAAGCAGGCAGAGGGTGAGGCAGGTGCACAGGCCTGAGCCTTCACCCTCCCAAGGAGGGCACTGTGAACTGGCATCACTGGTGGGCTGGTGATCCCCAAGACGGACCTGCACCCCAGCCATCCCCACCTATGAGCCCTTATGGACTGAGGGGAGTTACATGAATAGAATGCATGGAGCACCTGCATTCGCCAAGTCACAGAGGAGCTTTTGGGTGGGGAGAATGTTTGACATTTGGAGAATGAGAGGCACGTTGGAGCGTGGACTTTGGTCGCTCCTGACTTTGCGGCCTTCCCTGCTGAGTCAGCTGGTCCTCGGACTCCATAGGGACAGGGTGGTAAGGGTGGCCATGAGATCTTTCTGCAGACAAAGGTAGTTTCTCCTTGATGACATAAAACACAGACACACAGGATTCCTTTGGTGTCGCGGTGTCGAGAATGTCTTTTGCAAAGGATCAATGGAACGCAGGAGCATGTCCTATAGAGTGGTGAGGATTAAAGAAGAGAATGTGTGCCAAGCGCCAAGCGTGATGTCTCAACACAGCAAGCACGTGCTCCCTCACAGCTTGTTCACAGGTCACGGGGGGGGGCCCGAGGGCCGTACTCACATATGAATGCAAAGCCCCAAACTTAGGCTCCTGCATTCTTCTTAGTGTCACCCAGGATCAGGAACCCTAATGGCACCAGGCCTTGTTGGTCCCCAGAGCATGCAAGGCCCCCGTTCCTGACTCCAAGATGTCCACGGTTGGAGGTGCCAACTGGCCTACCCCTCAGTGACACCCCAGGAATGCTGGCAGAACCACACTGAGGCAACAGCCCTGCAGGACACACACTAGACAGAGAGGGAGAGAGCCAGGGAGCCTGAGGCGGGGGCCTGCCTGGGCAAGGTCCATGGCCCAGAAGGCCAGCAGGATGACACCCTGACCGATAAGAGACCCTCCACCTGGGAAGGAAGAGGCGCCTCGGACATGGGGGATCACCTTGAACACGGGTATCGCCTCAGACAGGGGGCATCACCTTGGGTGTGGGGATCAGCTCAGACAGGGCCGGCGTTTTGGCAAGTTGCCTCTCCTTGGGCTCCTTCAGGACAGTGAGGGGTATTGGCTGCCCTGAAGCCCTGGAAAGAAACTCAAGCTGCCTGAGACCAGAAAACCTGATCCACAAATTAGTCCACAAGTTCCTGAGGCAGATACTTGACCTGCAACTCAAACCAGGAGTGCTACACAGCATCACCTACCCACTGCTACCCTCTCCCCACCAAAGGGCACAGCTTTCATCTCAGTTAAATCCTTGGTTTTACTTTTTTATTTTTTCTTTTTCTTTTTTTTTTCTTTTTTTTTTTTTTTTTTTTTTTTTTTTTTTTGAGACAGAGTCTTGCCGTGTCACCCAGGCGGAAGTGCAGTGGCATGATCTCGGCTCACGCAGCCTCTGCCTCCTGGGTTCCAGCAATTCTCCTGCCTCAGCCTCCCGAGTAGCTGGGATTACAGATGTGTGCCACCACACTCGGCTAATTTTTGTATTTTTAGTAGAGATGGACTTTCACCATGTTGGCCAGACTGGTCTCGAACTCCTGACCTCAGCTAATCTGCCTGCCTCAGCCTCCCAAATCCTTGGTTTTTCTTAATGGCCTTAATGACCAGAAAGTTTGAAGTTTTAATCCTTTTTCAAGTGACATGATAGCAAATTGTTTCTTGGCTTTGGTTAAAAGCATGCCTTTTATTTGCAAAACTNGGAGTGCAGTGGCCAGATCTCAGCTCACTGCAAACTCCGCCTCCCGGGTTTACGCCATTCTCCTGCCTCAGCCTCCCGAGTAGCTGGGACTACAGGCGCCCGCCACCTCGCCCGGCTAGTTTTTTGTATTTTTTTAGTAGAGACGGGGTTTCACCGTGTTAGCCAGGATGGTCTCGATCTCCTGACCTCGTGATCCGCCCGCCTCGGCCTCCCAAAGTGCTGGGATTACAGGCTTGAGCCACCGCGCCCGGCTGGGTACACATTTAATCACTGAATTCTTGTAGCAATAAAGAGGACATGTATAACATTAAAAAGACAGAATCTTCAGGTAGAAATTATTTTATTCATTTATATTTTTTGTCTTAGGATACAATAATGAAGTAAACACATCTATACAGAGTATTGTATAGCAGAGACAAAGCTATGGCAATTTAAATTATTTGCAGATCTGCAGGAAAAAAAGAGATTAGATGTATTTGGGAGAGGTATTTTGAAGTAATAACTATTGCCATGGATTAAAAGCACAGTGGCTCGCACCTGTAATCCCAGCACTTTGGGATGCCGAGGCGGGTGGATCATGAGGTCAGGAGTTCGAGACCAGCCTGACCAACATGGTGAAACCCTGTCTCTGCTAAAAACACAAAAATTAGCTGGGCGTGGTGACGCACGCCTGTAATCCAAGCTACTCAGGAGGCTGATGCAGGAGAATAGCTTGAACCCAGGAAGCAGAGGTTGCAGTGAGCTGAGATCATGCCACTGCACTCTAGTCTGGGTGAAAGAGTGAGACTCCGTCTTAAAAAAGAAAAAAAAAAAAAGGAAAAGAAAACAAATAAAAATCTTAGCAAATTAGAATATATGGCAATGGACATCCATTAAAAAAATCTATAAAAAAAGAAAAAGAAAGAAAAACAAATAAAAGTCTTAGCGAAATAGAACATATGGCAATGGACATCCATAAAAAAACAAACATCTAAGGCTCATCATACCTGGTGGTGAAATACTGAATACTTCCTCCCCCAGGGTGGAACGGGGCAAGGATGCCCATTCTCACCATTCTATTCCACATCAAATGCAGGTCCTAGCTTGTGCCACCAGCCCTGTGATCTCTAGGGCATCCTTTGTAAAGGAGTCATTGGGACAAGGATGCTTACATTCCAGGTTCCAAGCAAGCTCCTTTCCCCAGGCTCTTCTCCAGGGCAAGGCAAAGAAAGATGGGGACTACACACCCATTGTGGATGGCTCAATCTTGTGACTTCCTTGGGGAAGATATATGAGCACACCACACCCACACGTCTCCCCCAAAGAACAGCCTCCCTGGATCTATATTTAGTTTAAAAATCAAAAAGGCTTCTCAGTAGGTAGCTAGCATAATAAAGATGCCTTCTTCTTTTTTTTTTTTAAAGACAGGGTCTCAGTCTTGCTCTGTTGCCCAGGCTGGAGTGCAGTGACACAATCACGGTTCACTGCAACCTCAAACTCCTGGACTCAAGGGATCCTCCTGCCTCAGCCTCCCAAGTGGCTGGGACCACAGGAGCATGCCATCATGCCTGGCTTTCTTATTTTTTGTAGAGACAGGGTCTCACTATGTTGCCCAGGCTGTTCTCAAACTCCTGGGTTCAAGAAATCCTCCCACCTCGGCCTCCCAAAGAGCTGGAAGATACTTCTTTATATTGGTCCACAAACCACCTCATGTCCAGGGACAGGCACCTGCTCTTGGGTCACTAGAGGCAAGTAGTCCTTGTCTCACCCTGAGACCCTGGACACAGGTGCCCGCGCCCTTGAGGTCACCTCTGTGAGCCGGGTCTCCCTGCCAGGAGCTGCCATCATGCTAAGCTGGGGTCAGCTGTAGGTCACTGCTGGGTTCAAGGGAGGCTGGAGAGTAAGGGTTGGGCATTACCATCTCCAATGTCCCTAAACCCAAGAAAGGGGCTCCAGCACTAGAGGGCCAGAAGGCTTGACAGTGTCCCCTCCATCTCTTTAGAGAGGACTTTGCTGGCCACCACCTCCTCCATTTACAGAGGGAGTTCTCTTCCTAGCTGCCTGTTCTTTGCCCCTCCAGCTAGCCAACCCACAAACCATGCTACCCACAATGAGAGGAAGCAGTGACCAGCACAGTGCCTGGTACACAGTAGTTGCTCAGTAAACAATTGGCTGGGTGCTTGAGTGAATGAGAGGGCCAGTGAGTGGACTGGCAAGGGCATGGAGGCCTGGGTGCAGAGAACCCCTACAGGCAGGCCCAGACATAGATGGGCAGGGCCAACTTGGGCCAGGCTTACTGGTGGAAACAGGCTAGTGGGAGCAGGTGGAGCTCCCTGTGGAGCAGGGGCCAAGCAGCCTTTAGCTGGGAGGCCAACTCCTCCCACTGGCAGCATTCCCAAGGTAGCTGCGGACCCTGGCTTACCACCTCACCTCCACCCCCAACTAAAGGACTAGCTTTCTCCTAGCCAGCCTGCCTCCCACAGTGCCAACAGCAATTCTCCTATCCAAGAGCTCTGAGCTCTGTGCTGGAGATGACAACTGGCCAGTGTGGGCTGGCTAGGAAAGGGTTCATCCCCCTTCCTTCTCCAATCTGACTGCCCCAATTTGCACGCTCTCTCTCTCCCTCCCTCTCTGCCACCATCTTGGTTCACCAAGAATGGTATCCATGCACTTGGCCTGATTGTAGGAGCTCATCCCCTGAACGCTGTCCTCTGCTGGAGCTGGGTCCTCTGATGGAGCATCTGTCCATGGCTGTCCTATTCCCTCAGGACCTACACCACATCTTAGACAAAATTGCCTCTGAATCTGCCTCCTCCCCTCTTCTGCATCACAAACTCCTTACAAGCAGGGATACAGTGAGACGTATTTTTGCATGCCCCTCAATACTCAGGTGTCAACGAGTATTTGTGGAGTGTACAAAAATTTCCAATAATAGGAAAGAAGAAACTGGCTGTGAATAACTGAAAATAGATGAGATTCTGAAGAGTCCTAGAGCCCAAAGCACTTGATAATTTCTAAAAGAATTGATTTCAGTATCTTTCTACCAGATTTATTCGTGGAAATAAAAAAAGGCTACATTTAGGGAGGAAATGTGACATCAGGTAGCAGGCTGAATATGGAGCAAGACCCAGCAAAAGCGTGAAGAAGAATCTCAGTAAGGTGTGGAGGAGCTGTTTACTCTTGTTTCCAGAACAATGGAGCTCCCATTGACGTCAATGGGAGGGAAGAAACAAAAGAGCCTTTGGGTGTGTGCAGGGCGCAGCCGGGCCTGGGTTTGCTTGGCATTTGTGTGTGTCTGTGTTAGGGAGGGGTGGGGAGTGTGTTGAGATGTCAATGTCAGAGGAACAGGAGGAGGGGCCACCTGACAGTGTGTGAACAGCCTGCAGGCCTCCCTGGGCTTCTGTGGGAAGGGCTGCCCTGATGAACTTGGTATTTGCCCTGGTTTGCATCTGAGAAGTTGCACACACACCTTGTCAAGTAGAAGGGAAAGAGTTATCACACTCAGGAATTCCTGATGTGGGTTAATAACTTTTCCTTCTGTCCCATCCCTGGTCCCCAGGCGAGTCCAGGTAAAGAAGAACAAGAAGAGTAAAGAGAGATGCTGCGGGTTCCAGCTTCCTGGACAATCTCGCCTTCCCCATGAGAGCCTGCACTTTCAGAGTCTGCTGCATGGGAGCCTGCAAGCTCCTTCCTGTCCTGTAAGTCTCAGGCTTCTACCCAGACCAGGGGAAATTGTACTGTCTCTCTTGACACTTTAAATGGAAGTTTAGAGGCTCGTGATGCCCCAGACAATGCTTACTGAAACAGCAAACGCTCAAAGTGATGCACGCTCCCGCACTGGCTCCCAGGACAACCTCCCACCACGAGCTTCTCCGTCTCTACTGCTTGCACCTTCCTAAGGTGTCCCTTTCTCAGGGCCTACCCTACCCGCCCTGGAAGTGCTGCCTTTCTCATGGAGCCTGTGGGGATAGCTCTGGTTAATTTATAGCCCACATCGCCCAATTTAGCATTTGATTAAGTTTCCTTTTTATGAGACAGTCCTTTCTCCCTAGTGATGCGCTTGGGGGCAGGGACAACATCATTTCTTTCTTTTGTACCTCCCCAGAGTAACAGTGACTCTATTTCCTGAACCAAAAATTGTGACACGTGGTAAGTGCCGGGGCAAGTGTGGACCACAGGCACCTCTGAGGCCCGGGTGGGCGTGCCCCGGCAGCTGCTGCAGGGCTGTGCAGCCACCTTCTCCTAGGCTGCTCCGGGACCCGGCGATGAATGAGTGAATGAGTAAATGAATGAATGTGTGAATGAAGCATGCCGCGCAGACTTTCCCGCAGCCCTGGCCGCTAGGGGCGCGCCTCTGGCCGGTGGCCGGAGGTGGAGGTTTCCCTGGTCCGGCTTCGGGGCGCCGGGTCGGCCAGGCCTGCCGGAGGTGCACAGGAGCCCCGCGCCCAGCTCCCCCGCCCGCAATGGTACGCGCCACTCCGCGCTCCCCAAGCTGGCGGACTCGAGGGCGTCGTGAATGGAAGGCGCCGACGCCGGAAGTGGATGAGACCACTAGGGAGGACGACGGGGGGCACGAATGAGCCGCGTCTCCATTGAAGAACCGACGAGGTGAACATGGAGTTCCATGTGCGTCTTATGTAAAAAGAGCGACGGGCACCGCCACCAATGGGCGCGCGGCGCTAGCAGGCCCCGCCCCTCGTGTATGCAGATGAGACGGTGTCGCGGCCAATGGCGGACGCCGGGGGCGGGCGCGGCGCGCGCGGTCACGTTTTCCACTATGTGACAGCGGCGACTCGGCCGCGGCGGAGGCGGCGGCGCTGAGGGGCTACGTGCAGCTGTGGGCGGTGGCGGCGGCGGCGGCGGCAGCGGGCGCGGG